>NW_004567137.1:15016706-15034951 GCF_000260355.1 Condylura cristata
GGGAGGGCCCCCATTATCAAATATTTTAAATGCTATTTTGATGTTATGATTATTATATTACAGGCCACACAAAAATAAAAATGACTAATTTAAAATATTGTATAAAAAATTGTACATTTTTATACTTATCCCAAAACACACTGTGAAAAAGCTGAACTAGGTGAAAACTGCTAGTAATTTCCTTCAGAATTTCAGAAATGGAAAAAGAGCTGAAATTATTGTAGAAATCACAGTTCTCATTTTGTTGAAATTGACAACATAGAGATCTAAAATAAAGATACTTTATCTCATTTTCCTTATTCTATTTATGCATAACTTCTGACAAAATTACAGGATCATAGGGCCTCAGAGGAGGGCAGGCAAACACTGCCCTAATTCACATTTAAATCAAGAAGGTCAAATACTTGGATTAAGCCACATCTTCTCCTAAATGTCTTAGCTTTATGATAAAAGAAGTCTTTAGGTCCTGTAGGTAAATAAATAAATAAATAAATATAAAAGAAGGAGACACAGAGAGATGTTATTTGAATTAGCAACAGGTTACATCAGGATTTAAATTACTTTCTGGTGCATTTTCTCTTTTAAATGATGTTCCTCTTTTAAATGATGTTCACTTAAGCAGTGATCAGATAACATTTTGAATGAAAAGAATGTTTTCAGTCAGTTTGATGCAATGCATTCATATTCAGAGTAAAGAAATATTTTCAACCCTCATTAAAATCAAATCTATTTAGTAAAACAACTCACTGTGCCCACCTGAGTGTGAGCCCACCCCCCACCAGCCCTGGCTCCTTGACTTTGAGTGTGTCTCCCTTCCTGAATTGAAAATTCACTTAGGAGTTAAATATGTCTCTTCTATCTTAAACATTCATTAGTGAGCTGTGTTTAACCCTTGAATCGTGATATGAGCACACCCCTGTTGTTCCATCTGTTGCAAAGAACATCATGAATGTCCTAGTGATGTCAGGCTTAGAAAAACAGAATAAGATAAATAAAAATGAAAAGGTTAGCATCATGAGACATCTTTAACTTGCTCAGACAAACACAAAACCATCTAGGTGAAAACACTATTTTGTTAGCATTGGGGTTTAAATATAGCTGCTACACTTATAAGATGTCATCAACAAATACAGTGGGGAAAGAATAATATATGAAATAAACTTAATTTTAATCACCATTTATTCAGTAGGTAGGGGATATATGTTCTAAGCACTTGGATGATAATGATAGATGGTACATAAGTGGATGATAGACATATAGATGCGATAAATAGCTAGCTAGCTAGACAGACAGACAGACAGACGGATGGATGACAGAACAGCAGGGACATGCTGGGAACTTATATGCTAAAATCTTGAGACTTTCACTGTTCCATAGAGTCCACTTGGATTCAATATCTCACTGAGATTGGATATTTCAGGAGAATCATTTATTTTAAGTGTGTGTCTTTTTCTTGTAGAATTAAGCTTTGCTGCATTTGCTTCTTCCCGGCCTAGAGTGTTTCTGTGAAAATGACTGAGAAGATCTCTGAGGCTTCTCACCTGTGAGTCACATTTGGCTTGTTCAGTCTAATAACCTTAGTCTGGTTTCTCACATTCTCTGTAGTCCTGTGAACCAACGGTGCACGGAATGGAGGCTGAGAGCGTCCACTCACTGACTGTGCCCTGCTTACTTCAAATGAAATCATCTTAAGTGTCCATGTGTTTCCTTCCATATGGTTAAACTGTGCTGAGGTGAGGGTTATCACTTAGATCTCTTCACAGGTGTCTAAAAGCCGAGGCTAAAACTCTAACCCGACATGATAACTCTTTGCTGGTGTGCAGCTGTCCAAACTGGCTCAACCTGAAGTCTCCTTGAATACTCTGTCATATTTCATAGTATTCATGAATTAAAAATATGCATTCTCTCTCCCTTGTGCCAGTCAAGGCTGCCATTTATTGCATGAGTTGAGGTTCTGTTTGTTGTTAAAAGAAAAAAAGTGTGAAGCAGAAATGAAACCTGGGTCTGGCTTACTGCTGTGAGAGTAAGTGAGCAGTTTGGCTCATCTCTAAGAGAAACTTTGAGTAAGGTCTGCACAAAGGATGGTTACTTTAGGAGAGCGGAGTGGTGTGGGTATAGGGAGGGGTAGGACAGACAGCCTTTTCAAGTAAACTTAGCACAATATATGGAATATGCACATACATGCATGTATGTATAGTATATGTATGTGGTGACTTTCTTTTTTTTAAAAAAATATTTATTTACTATGCATGCAGAACTGGAATATAGGCCAGAGGTGCAGTGGCAGTGAGAGGATTCACCAGAGACAGAGTGGGGAGCAGGACAGGCAGATCTATTGACATACACAGCAGAGGGGAGCAGCAAGAGGGTAAGGCGAGGCCTGCCACGCCATGTGGGTCACCTTCCTGGCTGGGGATTGCACTTGTGCTGAAGCTGCTGTGGTCAGCATAATAGGGCTAAGTTTCAACCTGTTGTGCCACCAGGGAGGGCCCAGCACATGGTGATTTTCAATGCACACCCAAAACATATAATGTTATAATGCAATGCAACTTCAGTTTTTAAAAAGAAAAAAAAAAAAAAAAGAAGATGATGTTTGGTCCCAGGCAGACCTAGAGGGAACATGATGTGAATACACAGGGAGATTGATCCATAGAAAAAAAGAGTCTTCAGAAACCAACCTTACTAACCCAGAGACCTGAGGCTTCCAGTCACCAGAATTGTGAGAAAAATGCATTTCTGTTGCTTAAGTAAAAACACAACAATGATCAAATAATTCATATTCACTTAACATTTCTTCCACTAAACAATTGCTAACAAAAGTCAGAATCTGTGCCTGATATAATCATTCTCTTAAAAAGCTCTCTGTTCTCTGAAATTCTAAGGGAAACTAACCACTAGGTGTTGTTGCAAATACTTTCATTTGAAATATTTGCTCATGGTGTTGGTGTTAGCCTAACACTACTGTTTCCAGTTAATAATAGTCATTTTTGTTCACAAACTTAGCACCTCAATGATATTATCTTCTTACCAAAGCGTTAACACTATGTCTGTTTTGAACTACCTCTATGACAGAAAAATCAATTAAAGACACCACAGTGACCAATTTGGTTGAGAAGTTGACTGACTAAAAGGGATGTTGGCTGACCAATAGGTCAGCTCTCCTCACAGCATCCTACTCTCTTCTTAAAGTGAAACAGTTGAAAAAACAAAGGCTAAGTAAACATTCTTTCTCCATTTTCACACTGCCTGCTTAGCTTATCAATATTACAATGAAACATTTACTCTTTTTTTTTAAACTGCTCAAATCAAGATCACAAATGATTTCTTTGTAGCTAAATTCAATGGATATACTTTTTTTTTGAAAGGCAATTATGAAATTTTTTATTTATTAAATATACCAAGAACTTTTTTTTTTAAGATTTATTTATCTATGCATACAGAACTGGGGTACAGGCCAGAGTTGTAGGGGCGGTGAGAGGATTCACCAAAGACAGAGTGGGGGAGCAGAATAGGCAGATCGATGAAGTACACTGCTGAGGGGAGCAGTGAGCAGGTCAGGAGAGGTCTGCCGCGCCATGTAGCCAACTCCAGGGCAGGGATTAAACTCATGTGGAAGTGGCTTTAGCTTCTTAGTGCTGTGCTTTAACCTGCTGCACCACCAGGGATGTCCCCCAATGGATGTACTTTAGCATTAAACATATTCCTCATGTAATCATTCTTGCAATATTGTATATTATTGTTTCTTAAAATGCCTATTTCACTTATAGTTTTCTTTTGTAGGGGTATATTATTAGGAGAGAGTGAAAAGAGAACCCACAGAATGGGAGGAAATATTTGTACATCATATATAATTAGATTCAGAATACATGAAGTACCTCTGTAATTGAACAAACAAAAATTAATAATGCAATTCAAAAATAAGCATAGAACCTGAACACTAATCTCGCTACTAATCTCACTAAAGAGGACTTACAAAAGCACCACAAGAACATGAAAGATATCAACTTTAATATTCACTTGGGAAATGCAAATCAAAACCACAATAAGTCACCACCTGACATCAAAACAAAAAAAACAAAAGAACCAAAAACCACCACCACCAAAAACAACCCAGATAAGAGATGATGTTGGTGAATCTTTGCAGATCTTTGAAGTCTCTGCATTGCCTGGCACAGCTACAGAAAACGTGGGTGCCTCCTTCAAAATGAAATCTGTAATTGCCATAAGATTCAGCAGATTCAGCAAGCTCACTCTGAGGGACATGTCCAATACCCTGGAAGCAGAACTCAAAGGAGAATCTTCCTAACAGCATGGCTCACAATAGGCCAAAGGTAGAAATGACCCAAGAGTCCATCAACCTGATCACCATTACATCTCACGACTAGAGAGATTAAATGTGGTGTAGCCCCACGATAGAATATTACCCAGACCTAAAAAGAATTAAATTATGGTGCATTTCTAACATACTGAGACTAAGTGAAATTAAGTTATGGTGCATTTCTAACCTACTGAGACTAAGACAGAGGTTTGTGATTCCAGCTTCTGTGTCCTACCTGAATGCATAAAGCCATAGGTATGGAAAGTAGGCTGCATTCTGCCATCTACTGGGGTTAGAGGAAAGGGGACGTCGTTGTTCAAGGGTTGAGAGTTTCTGTTTGGGAGAATGAAAATGCCCAGGATTGGATACTTATGATAGTTGCCCAATATTGTTATTGTATTTATTGCTACTCAAGCACAATCTAATAACTGTTTAAAATGGTAAATTTTATGCTGTATTTTCCCTCAATGAAAAATATCTTTAAGGGTATGCGTTATTGACTCACACAAGAACATAGATAAATCTTAAGGATTTTTTTTGGGGTGGAGGGGTAGTAGAGGGAAAGAGTCCAGTGGACTGTGGTGGAGGGTTATTGGGGCTCTGGTGGTGGCCATGGTCTGATAATATACATTTGCAGAGGTGAGAACCTGCACCCCCAAAACATGTACAATGTTGTATGCCAATGTTGCCTCAGTAAACATAATTTAAAAATAAATACAGGTCTTTAAAGCAGTCTTTACAAAATGAAAGAAACCATTCTGAGCATACATTACTGAACTGAGCACATAAAAATGTCAAGTGTAAATTTTATTCTATGTTTAATGTACACAAAGTTTTAAAAGAATACATATTAGTGATTCATATGATGGTCTTTAAGAAACAAAACCACAGAGACAGAAAAGAGATCAGTGTTTGCCAGGGCTTTGGGGAGGGAGAGTGACCCACTGCAGGGAAGGCCCGGGGAATGCTTGTGATGAAGAATCTATTCTGCACAAATTAGAGCACAGGACTCTGCATTTATCAAAGTCTATACAACTCTGTCACAAATAGAGAACTTTAATGTAGAGCAAACAGAAGTCTCACCAACTGAGACCTTGGGGCATCCTAGGAAAGAAACTGAGTGTAAGAAATATATCTAACTGTAACCCAAATGCATGATCTAAATCGCTTTGGAAAGTGTTGTTTTGACAGGAAATTTCAAAGACAGGGGAACATCAGAGCTACTCTAGTGGCCGGTTTGTTGGTCATGGGGGTGTGAGGCAAAATGCTGAGAGCGATGTGCAGGTAGCAGCTGGTTGAGCATTCACATGACTAGAGTGTGGTTGCTGGCAGACAGCTTTTTCTGCTGTCTTGTTTTTTTATAAACAAGAAGGGAAGTTCTGACCCCTGGGTTACCAACCAAGTTAGAGGCAGAGATGTTGCTATGTCTAAACACAGGAGTAAGCTCATGTCATACAGATCCAAGCAAGTCCCGATGGCTGTACCTGGGTTAGTGCATATCCTATTTCAAGAACCCAGAAGCAGTGAAGTCTTTATAGCAGTGAACATATGGGGCACCCAGATAGTGGCTTCTAAACTCTATTCACCAGTACAAGGAATAAGAACTCCTTTGAGAAATGATTGATTCTAGAATTGATTTTTCTTTTTTAATTTTGCATAGAAAACTGGGGTGTAGGCCAGAGTTGCAAGGGGTGAAAATAACTTTTTATAAAGTTGCAGGGGGTGAAAAAATTCACCAGAATGGGAGCAGAACAGGCAGATGTGCTGAAATACACTGCTGAGGGGAGCAGTGGACAGGGCAAAAGAGGTCTGCTGTGCTGTGTGGGTCACCTCCCTGGCTGGGGCTGGAACTCACACTGTAGCAGTGATAGAGGTTGAAATTTAACCTTTAGGCCACCAGGAAAGCTCCCTGATTCTAAGATTCATATGATTAAAATATTTCCTATATTAAAAAGGAAAGTATTGAATATAAATTGTTGTGGCCTACTAAAATTACTAATAAGGCAAAAAACCAAAATGAACTTGCTTGCATTGGGTTTAGCGTATAAAGGTAGTGAGAAAATATGAACTGGTTTATATTTTTTTAAATCAGAGAAATTGAGCATAAAGAATATTTTGGAGATGTTATATCACATTTCAAAAGAAAACTTTCCTCCTATAGAACCTTTCCCCAATGATAACATTTTAGCTTCTCTTTTCCATGTTTTGAAATTTGAGTACCTTAACTTTGCTTTTTTGTTTTGCTTGTGGTTCCTCTAATGGCTAAGTCTTCCATGAAATAACAGGCCTCTCAGTGTACTGTAAACTTTGTATGACTTGGTGTTTATGTCCATGTGTGTCCTTATGAGACAGAAAGGAAAGGCAGACCATACCCAATGGCAACAGTGAGATGTTTACTTTTTTTTTTTTTTTAAAGATTTATTTATTTGTGCATACAGAACTGGGGTACAGGCCAGAGGCTCAAGGGCGGTGAGAGGCTTCACCAGAGACAGAGCAGGGAGCAGAACAGGCAGATCGACGAAGCACACTGCTGAGGGGAGCGGCGGGGCGGGTGGGTCAGGAGAGGTCTGCCACACCATGTGGTCACCTCCGGGGCAGGCGGAATCGAACTCATGCAGAAGTGGCTTTAGCTTCTCAGTGCTGTGCTTTAACCCACTGCGCCACCAGGGAGGGCCGAGATGTTTACTTTTTATAAAGGTCAACTAGTTTGGAGGTTGAATGAGATAGTACCTGGAAAGTGCTTAACATAGGGCTAGCATCTTGTAAATTATTCAATATCAGAGTGATATTTAATAATTGGAGTGGATAATCTGAATGGTGAAGCATGGTCAGAGTAAAGATTAAGAGAATTGTGTTGAACATGAAAGATTAAAGAATGAAATATTTAGAATTAATGTCTCAATAGGTTCATAATGAAAATATTGTGGTATATAATTGGCTCTAATAGATAAATTGCTGTAAAAATGATCAATAAATGAATCAGTGAACTGACTTTGATTAAGTAAAAAATAAGTAGTGACTAGAAAGAAATGAAATTATTTAATGTACTTCTGAATATAAGAAGATAAGGCCTAAGCAAAAGATTTCAGGGTCTAATATTCCAATCACAATAATGAACTAGCCAGATATATGTATATAAGTTTTGGAGGAAAGCTATAAGACTGGATAGAAAGTAGAAGAAATTACTATAAGAATAATATAATATAATAATAAGCATATTCTCTTTTCTATGCTACCCAAGGATGTACTTCGACTGCACTTTACAGTTTAATAACTTCTGTAAAATTTGTATTTATGTCAAAATTGACTTCCCTTTATTCAGCATATATTTTTTTTCAATCTAGATTACATACCTTTTGCAAACGTGCCACTCCCAACTGTTTTCAGATATAGATGAAAGTCTATAATTGAATACATTAATGTATTAACTAAATTATTGGGTGGTGATAAAGATACAGCTACTCAGTCTTTGGTGAACTGAACTGACACATTTCAATTGCGTTGCCTTCAATTACCTGTAAGAGCATGGAAAAGGTTTCATCAAAGCAATGAGAAGAAACCTGATGTGTTTCTGTTCTTTATATGTTTCGGTATAGACTGGAAGGATCATCAAGGCTTGTGTTCTTAAGTATTTGTTTATGACACACTGAACTAAAACATACATTATAAAATGATATAGCAAAAAAATGTTTCTGAGGTGAAAACAATTTATTGAGATGCATTTTAAATGAGCCAAGAATTGATTGACTCGTGTATTTTCACTTAGATAGAACAAATTTTACTATAAAGAAAAAATTTAAATATTTCAGTAAGTCCATTTTCTATTTAGAGTCAAATATGTCAATGTCTGCTGAAGAGATTGTATTTAGAATCTTAGTATTTGGTGGTGGTGGCGAGTGGCAGTGAGATACTTTGGTTTAGTTTTTCTCTTTAATGTGCATTGTTTGTATTCTGTGTAAAATGGACAAGGTCCTTTAAAATATTTTCTTATTCACCTTCACTACTAAAAAAAAAAAAAAAAGATTCACTGTAATAATAAATGCAAATACATAAAGCCAGAAGTTCAAGTGGCTTTTTCACATCTACATGTATTGTGCACAAGTACTAAAGCCTCCTGGGTAAATACATCAGGCACACAGAGAACCAGAAGAATAGTCTTGAATTCCGGCTCACATGTCTGTTCCATCTGACTGCCTGACCAGACTTCACTTCAGCAAAAGGGCTACTGTAGAGACACAGGTATCACTAATTATATCCAGAGCTGTCCCTTGATCTCAGCTCATCTCTTTGTTACTGCTGTCATTTGTGTGTACAGATCAGAAAGAGATTTTAAAATTTCAATCTAGTAAATTTGATTTTGCAGGTAAACAAGTTGACTAATTCAAATTTTAAAATGACTTTTTAAGTTAATAACCTCCTGTAAATTTGTCATGGCTACCATAGAATATAATCGATCGCTTTGTTAGTAAATATTTTAATATATCTCTTGGGCTGCGTTAGTTAATAGAGTAAGTGATCATAGCAATGAGGGCAGGATTTGAGTAATTCAATAATCATTTAATAGAAGGTTAAATCTGCTTGTGTGTTTTATTGTGCTTGTCTATTTTGTATGTGCCTATTTTATATTCACTTCTGTTCTTGGCTTATTTATATTATACAGCTCCCATACACCTGAGATAATCCAGCTTTTATAAAGAATTTTTAAAGATATTATAATGCTTAGCTATATAATTATGTATGTGTTCTTATAAGAAGGTGTTTTGTGAAAATTATTAAATGATACTAAGCTAATAATGTGCAGAAGCCTAGATATTTTTAAACATATTATAAAAGATAACAATAGGAATACTTCCTTGAGAATAAATACTTGTAAAATTTATTTAATCAGCATCAGTAGTTAAATCCCAAGAGATAGGGATTTCAAAAATATAGAGAGAACTCACACAAGAAAGAGCCTGAACACAATAAAAAATAATATCAACCTATGACTTTGGAAACTGTTTATCAAAATTTTTCAGGTATGAATAAAATACATACAACAGACATAGAGATGAGACATCTTTCTTTCAAGAAGCAAATTACAAAGAAGGGTGAGTTTTCCCCCCAAACACCTAATGAATCCACTTGCCATTTTCTGCCCTTGCAAGATAATTTCCTAAAGCATTTCATTATAATTTAGTATATAATAGGCCATGTCTAGCTGGTTTCTAAGATTTGACATCTAAAGGATTTAAATGATATACTTTATAAAGAAGAAAATCATTGCATAGGTCTTGTTTGCAAAGAATACAGTCTGTTAAACTTCACTGTATTTGTAACTTACACACTTTCTGAAAAGTTGTTTGAATATGAAGCAGTATTTAGATTGCTGCTTTAATCTTGAGATAAAAAAGCAGTTAATTTACTTGAAAGTGAAAACATACCCTTCAAACTCCAATCTGTCAAAAATAGCAAAAACCTACTCATCAAAGAAAATGATAAAGTTTATGTAGTTTCACCTGTGCTCCAGTTTCTGAGCCTGTGTGTCTGTGATTAAAATATAACTTAAGACACAAACTACTGTTCTGTATAACTGAGATAGCTTGCCTAATTTAATGAGGTTGTTTATTTTATATCTGAAAAATTAAATGGAAAAGAACTGTTGAAAACTGAATGTCAATATTTGATATATTCCAGACAATTAATGTAACCTGGGTGATATGATTTGGGTGATGCATTTCATGGTCAAACAGAAAAATGAATTCTTTTTCAATTTTTTGAAAGATTGAAAGTAATCTAATGTTGCTATAAACTCAACCTATGAAATTTCAGGAAACAATACATTAGCGATATTTAACAGATGTTTGCAATTATCATTCATTCTGTGTGTTAAGTAGTTCTGAGAAAGAATAGAATTGAGGTTTCCTTGCAAAGTCATGGATGGTTAGATATGCATACAACAGTACTATATTGATACAACAATGCTTTTTGAATGTGGGTCAATACAAGTTATACTCATAGATATATTTTAGAAAAAACATATTTCCTTTTGTACACCTCTATTTCATAGAAAGGCCTTGGTATTCTGTTTTTCCTATCAGTTACATTTCCCTGGTGCCACATTGTCATGATTCTTGGAATCTTCTGTGCCCTTCTCATTTTAACAACGAGAATCACGGAATTCATGGGTAAGTCGAACTAGTCCTGTGTCTGAACAAACATCTCCATTTTGAGGAATTATTATTCTTACTTATTGTTTTGTTTGACTTTGTATTGTGATACCATTGGCTTACATCGTTGTTATTATTTTGGAAGTAAAGGACCCCCTCAGGTGTAGTTACTTAAAGCAACCAACAGCAAATCATCCATAAGCCACCACCATAGTCCGTTTCGCTGCTTTCTCACTTTTTTCTCCACCTGCTGCCTGGCCCTCCATTGCCTCAGTTCTAAAGTTAGCTTTCAAGAGTTAGTTTTTAAGTTTGATTTCTTCTGATCCTCTGTTTGACTTTATCTACTATTTGTCTTTCTCCCTCTGGCTTACTTTTCTTTATCCCTCCCGTCTCTATTCATGTGGCTACAAATGGCATGATATATCTTATTGATGGCTGAATAGTATTTACTCTCGGTCCACTCATCATGAAAACAGTCTGAGGAATTATTTTCATTAATTTTCCTTTCCTACTAGGCCCTCAGCTATAATTCCTATTTGTGCTCATGCAGCCTTTCCACTTAGTCATTTTCAAAGCTCCTTGAAGGCCTGAGGTTCCCTTTATTATAAAGCCTAGGTTATATTCAGTTTTATTTCTGAGAAGTCTCTATTTGAAGTTTTATTAAAAGTAGATAGTGCTATGTACTCATTTTATCATGCATTCCTAATTGAATAATCTTCACCTGACAATGTGTGTCCTGAGGACAGGAGTTTTGCATTTTTAACTGTAGAATCAGGGTTTAATAATATGTTTTGTCATTAGTAAGCGCTTTCAACAAATAATTAATGTGGCAATTGTATGCAAATGAAAGATTAGCAAGCACAGGTTCAAAGTGGTCTTTATTCATTAGGTTAGTTGACATATTAAAATAAAATTGTGACTTTTATTTAGTTCCATGTCATGTTTTCATCAAGTTAACAGTGTGGGGTAAAGCTTTGCAGGGCTGTCAGCAAGACCGATTACGAAACCACTCACTGGACAATGTGACATGGGACACTTTTCAGAACACGGAGCTCAAAGAGAAACCATTTAACAAAGGTATGCAAATATGGATTGAAGACTGATTGCTGTTTCTCTTAACTTCTGATATTCCTTTAAGTTATATTTTCTTAATAGACTAAATTAACTGTGGAGTCCAAAATTTTTGTGACTTAATTTTTTTTCTTAATTGAAAAAAATAATAACTTTCTCAGAAGTTAGGATTTCCTGTACGTGAATAATTTATGCCCCTACTTCTCAAAATAATAGTAATTTTTTTTCAAAAATAACCTTAGATCTTCATTATCATATTCTGTTGCTATATCTTTATTATCCCCTTTAGCCTGGGGATGTACATACGGTGCTAAGTCTACATCTGTCTGCACCTTCAAGATTACTTAGCTAGAGTAGAGGCTGTTTTCTATTGTGAAGTTCTTTCAGTAGAAGTGATGAGGGAAAATACCAGCCTTGTCAGAATATTTTCCTGAAAAGTTTTACTGCAGTTGTGCACAATTTGAAAGGATATGAATAACACAACTTTTACATTGAAAGTTACAGATGAAAACTCTTTTCAGAAAGCAGAAGTACAGCCCATCAGTCTCACAAACACATGCACTAAAAGCTCTGGGAAGGACCCCTCCCCACTCCTGCTCAAAACATTCTTCCAGGGCCCTGACTGGAAATGTCTTTTGTTTTCAAGGCAGTGAGAAGGGCAAGTGTAAAGCAAATTGGCATTGCTGTGGAGACAAATGTTACTATTTTTCAAGTGATTCAAAGAACTTTGAAGAAAGTAAGAAATTCTGCAAAGAAAGGGGTTCCACGCTGCTTAAGATAGAAGATGAAGAGGAACTGGTGATGTATATTTTGTGTTCTCCATCTCTTATATCCTCTTTGTCTAGCCCTTAGTTGTTGGCTAAATCTGAACTACTATAATGTTTGAGTGCTTTATTTAGCACAGCTTATAATTGTACATTGACTCAGAGCCAAACATTCTTCGAGACTGAATAAAATAATACCATTGGAAATTAAATTAGAATTTCATTAAATTCATATAACATGTTCATAATATATCTATAATATAAAAAATATGAAGTCAAACATTATATAAAGAGAAAATTTATCTTTAAAGTTTATCATGTTTTGCCAAGGGTAACTTCAATCTCTCTAAGAAAAGTTCTTATACCTTTAACAAAATCAAGAAAATAAAAACATTATTGAATTTGAGGTCACAGGATAAAACTATAGGAACTGAACTCTGAATATCAGTAAATTGCAACTCGTATTAACTTTAACTCATTGTAGCTTCCATTTTTTCACAGTCCTTATCATTATGTTTTCTTTTGAATACACAAAACCTATAGCATTATTCCTATAAAAATGATATAGTATAACTTAACAGGATAGAGACAATCTAAATATCCTTTTAAAAACAATATTTATTTTTATTTAAGCATAGAAGAACTCAGGGGTAGACCAGAGATGCAGGGGGTGAGGAGATTTCCCAGAGTCAGAGTGGGGAGCAGAACAGGTGGGTCTACTGAAATATATTGCCGAGGGGGCCGATGGGCAAGACAGGCGAGGTCTGCTGTGCCATGTGAGTCAGCTCCCTGGCCAGAGATTGAATTCAGACTGTAGCAATAATAGTGCTGAAACTTAACCCCTAGGCCTTCAGGAAGGCCTGTGGCTATATTTTCTTTTCAATAAATTAGGTAAATCAATAAGATTATATGTGCATGTGCTTTGCAACAACTGAAGTAGATGAAGTGAAGTACTGGATGAATATAATTTAATTTTATTTTAAATAATTTTCAAGTCATCTGTACAAACACTTCATTTGATAGGGAAAAGCTACTGTCTATAAAATGCTCATTTCATAAGAAATAAGCACATTTTTTGTCAAAAAAATGTGAACAACATTGGTGGAAATCTCATTGTGATTCCACCAAGTCCCAATGTACAAAACTGAATTTCTTCAGAAATCATTTTTGAGCATAACTTTTGAAGGAAATTCAGAGAACTCAATCCTCATTCTAAAAAAGTATCATTAAACTAAGTATTATTTTATTTTGTCTTTACAGTGAGTGTCAGTAACTGAGATTAAATTTGTTTATAACTTGAATAGAATCAGGATGATGTTGATCTCTATACTTTTTATTATTCACTATTATTTTTGTTATAATAAAAATAAGTAACATTACTGCATTTGGAAACATAAAACATTTTGTTCTCACAAAATTTGTTGTTTATTACAGCATTTCATTCAAAGTCAACTATCTTATTTTTATTGGGTTGGATTGTCCCGTGAAGGAATCAGAAGTCCTTGGATGTGGGAAGATAAGACAACGCCCATTCTCAAAATGTAAGTCTCCAGAATAGATGCTAACTAACAAGTGTATAGTCGCAGCTTCTGGTTACATGCCCAAAGTATACAATTAGAAATGCACGTGTACAGAATAGGGCACCGCTTACATCTCCAGGCGCATCCATGCATAAGCACACACGCGTGCACACATGCCAAGGACCTACGCTCAGCTATGAGGGTGAGGACAGGAGGGAGGAGGGAGACTTTCTGCATCACATCTGTGTCCTGTCAGTTCTCTTTGGACAAACTCATGGCACTAAGGGATAATACTAGTAGAGAAAGAGACATATGCCACCTCAACTTTGGTCCGGCACCAAATGGACCCACTTGGTCCAATTATGTCTGCCCTAATGAATGCATTAACACATTAATTTGCTTTTGTTTTATATTCAGTGATTGGAAAGAGTCAGTGGATGGAAACTGTGCCAGAATAGCAGCAACAAGGATGACTGTTCATGATTGTTCCAAAGTCATAAGATTTATTTGTGAGAAGAAAATGACCTCTCTTCCAGCCTAGTCATGCGAGCAAGCACCACAGTGAAAATACAAGTACAGATGTTTCTTACAAAACTTTGGAAGTTCTAGAGTCTCTCATCTCAATCACTTTGCTTTTCTAATGGATTATGCCTATGGTATAGCCTCTGATTGAGGTGGGACTGGGGTTTAGGCACCTCAGACAATTCACCCGTCTGTACACTGCTAAATGACATCAGTTATGCACACGGGTTGGTGGAGGGAGAGAGAATCAGTGCTTCTGATGACACTTAGGAAGCAGAGTTCTCTATACCTCCTTCCTGCAACTTACACAGGGTTAGTAATACTGAAAACTTCAGTCACTATTTTGCATGTTTCGCCTGAGAATCAACACCAACATAATAAAGTTATTATTCTTATGAATTGTGTATACATTTCTGTTTGATTGCTTAGGTTGTTTATTTACTTACTTACTTACTTACTTACTTATTTTTTTAGAAATATAGATGGTACAGTGGAAGGAGATTCTTCTATCAGACCTGAATAGGACTTCAATCACAACTAACAGCTTTGCTTGCTGGCAAGTCTCAGGCTTCAGTTTCTGTCTAAGTAGATAAATTCCAAATTATTATCTAGGTTCTGCATCACTTAACATTCCCATCAGCAGTTCATGTATGTTCATTTGCTTCCAACCTCTCAAAATTTAGTATTAGCAGTTTTTTTTTTGATTTATTTTTATTTAACTTATGCAGACAAGAACTGGGATATAGACCAAGAATTTCAGAGGAGGGGGTTCCCCAGAGACACAGTGGGGAGCAGAATAGGTGGAGCTTCTGAAATACACTGCTGAGGGGCCCAGCAAGTGAGACAGGAGAGGTCTGCTGCACCATGTGGGTCAGCTCACCAGCCAGGGATCAAACTCATGCTGCAGTGGCTGCTGATTGCTTCATAGTGCAGAAACTTCTTGTGCTACCAGGAAGGCCCAAATATTCAAAGCCTTGAAGGTTTTTATTGAGTTATTTGTTATATTATTGCATTATAAGAGTTCTTTATATATTCTGGATACTGGTAATTTATCAGACGTGGTGTCACAATATGTTTGTCCATACAAACCACAGTTACATATATATATATTCAATATACTTCCTACTAAATTTCTATATTTCTATGTCATTATTCATAGAAATAGAAAAAAAATCTTAAATTAATATGGAACCACTAAATTTTCACATAATTAAATTTATTATTGTTTTCAGTAATTGAATTAATGTTAAGATAATGAGGAAATCTAGAGGCTCCATACTTCCTGCCTTCATATTCTTATATGTATCATTCTTATATTATAATACAAGAAATAACAGTTTAGTGTCTGCATAAAAACACATAGGTTGGGCCCTTCCTGGCTCAAGGGGTTAAAGTGCGGCACTATGAAAGCTATCTGCCGCCACTGCACCACAAATTCAATCTCCAGGCAGGGAGGTGACCCACATGGCATGGTAGAGCTCTCCTGTCTCACCCGCTGCTCCCCTCAGCAGTGTATTTCCGTCAACATGCCTGTTCTGCTCCCTATTCTGTCTCTGGCGAACCCTCTCACTACTATACCTCTGGCCTGTATCCTAGTTATTGTATGCATAAGTAAATAAATCTTTAAAAAACAAAAATAGACAGATAGTAAAGAGAATACAGAAATAAACCTGTAGCTAGTTGGTCAACTAATTTTTGACAAGAGCGTTAAGAACATACAGTGGGAATATGGTAATCATTTTAATCAGTGGTGCTGGACAAAATGTATATAAACATATAAATGGATGAAATTGGATCCTATTCTTAGGCCATTCATAAAACTTAATGTGAAAGATTAAAAAAATTAAGTATAAACGCTCAAGTTGCAAAACTCCTGGAAAAAAACATCATGCGAACCCTTCTTGACTCTGTCACGGCAATGATTTTTCAGACATCATAGCACCAAGAACAAAGAAAAGGGCTGTAGGAACTACGTGAAGCTAAAAGTGTCAGCACATCAGAGAAAACTATCAGCAAAATGAAAAGGTCAGCAATGGAGTGGGAGAAAATAATTTTTCTCTAATTGTACTGATGTGGAACATTGTGTGAGATATCTTTTTTTTTTTAAGACTTATTTATTTATTCATACAGAACTGGGGTACAGGCCAGAGATGCGGAGGGTGAGAGGATTCACCAGGGACAGAGTGGGGAGCAGAACAGGCAGATAAACAAAGTACACTGCTGAGGGGAGCAGCGGGCGGGTCAGGAGAGGTCTGCCTGGCCATGTGGCAGGCGGGAATCAACTCATGCTGAAGTGGCTTTAGCTTCTTAGTGCTGTGCTTTAACCCGCTGTGCCACCAGGGAGGGCCGAGATATCTTTTTAAATACCAATAGTAAAAGCAGTAACTTAATGTGATGGTTAAGAAACTTCCGGTTTAACAGCTGGGGTCTGTGTCGGTACCTTCCTAAGTTATCTCTGGAATCCTGTGTAGCAAACTGGTTACAGCTTTGCCTCTGAGAAAGGCACTAGGGGAATAAAGGTGAAATGAGAAAGATAACTTGTTCATCATGTCGCTCCCCTATACTCTGTGTGATGTGAATGTAGTAATTACCTGATTAAACACATTTAATTAAATGACTAAGAAGATAGAAAATACCTTTCTCTCCACTCAAATGATTTGTTTCATGTTCTCTGATTTATTGGTTCTTGAATTTAAAAAAAAAACTCATTTTAGGGACTTATAATAATAGCATGTATACAGAATTTCTTCATTATCTTCACTCACGGATGCTCCAATGACACCTTCATAAATCATGCATAAATGACTAGTTTTAATGAAATTATATGTTTATATGTTAAAATTATATATATAATTTTACTAATAATTACTAAAGGATAAAACTTTTGACTTTGATATAATAATTCGTTTAATTAACAATACAGGTAAACTTTCCATAAACTTGAGGATATACTCCAATACAAGAAGCAGTAGTAATATTTAACTTAATGTATCCACATTTTTCATCAGATGTGGTAGGTTGAAATTTCTTGCCTCAGTAAACATATTTGTCATGGAAAATCATGCCTTTCACAAATTTAAATATATGGGTGTCATTTCTCAAATGGACTTACAATTATTTTGACATATGATTGTAGAATGATGAAGTATTAATATAATTATCTAAAATGATTGGAATATGGAAAATGAAAATAACATATTGAATGTTATCTGGTAGTTGAAACTCAACTACCAGAACGTTTGAACTTTATAAGTGAATGGAAATTTGTAGAATTGTTTTTGGTTATTTTTGTTAAAAATTATGTGATAACAATCTGTGAACATGAACAACTGTTTTCCATAAAAGAAATACCATAAAGTAAAGCTCCAGCTTCCAAATAATTGGGAATCATAAATCTAAATTACACAAAACACCCTTTTTCATCGGTAGAGGTTTTATTGCCCAGGTGAAGCAGGTTGGGAACACACTGAGGAGGTAGCGACGGGAGGAGCAGTTCTTGAGGGTGTGTGGAGATGAGCAGTGCACAGCCCGGAGGGTCAGTGTAAGTGGGCATCGAGATTTAAATAGACATACATTGGCACATATATTGAATCACTAGAGATTTGCCTTATATTTAAGCTCTAGAGCAGATGATACTTTATGGAGTGCTATGCATTGTATTACAACACTCAGGGACAAACCCAAATAATCTTGAAATGAAACTGGCTAAATAAATGTATTTGTAATAATTGCAGGTTTTTATAAACAGTGAGTATGTTCCTCCCTCCCTCCCTTCCTCCCTCCCTCCCTTCCTCCCTTCCTCCCTCCCTCCCTCGCTTCCTTCCTTCCTCCCTTCCTCCTTCTCTCCCTCCCACCCTACCTCCCACCCTACCTCCCACCCTACCTCCCTCCCTCCCTTCCT
>NW_004567137.1:15035754-15041841 GCF_000260355.1 Condylura cristata
TTCCTTCCTTCTTTCCTGCCTCCCTTCCTCCCTCCCTCCCTTCCTCCCACCTTCCTTCTTCCTTTCTTTCTTTTTGGTACAGAAGAACCAGGGGTGAGAGGATTCATCAGGGACAGAGTGGGGAGCAGAACAGGTGGATTAAGCATTTTTTTCTTTTTGTGTCCTCCAGATTTTGTATTTTGCATGCAAAAGAGCTTTGTACCATTCAGTTCACATTGGAAAATTAAGATCATGAATTATTTTAATAAATATTTTTTTCATTATGCACTGTAATTCTCAGTAATATATGTACTGAATGATTATAACTAAAGGACAATCAGTAAAGATGTAAAGTTAAAATATTTTGAACAGCCAAAACATAACATATTCTTAAATAATTGTGTAATTGACATACATTTTATTTATTATTACTTTTGTTCTTAACACTATTTGAGTTTACCATTGACTTATAACACTGTATATAGTTCATAAATTATATACAGGAATATACAATATAGTATTTTCACAGTATATTAAAAATATTCAACACTTATAAGTAGAAAACATAAACTGGAAATAAGAACGTTATTAATAGTTTTCTTTTTAAATAACAATTTCCAAGTTTGTGGTTCCATTCAGTATTTGGTTTTGAAGTTAAAGTAAACAACAGGATTTGACTTTATATATAAATTTACATATTTTTATAAACATATGAGTATATAAGTATAATATATATACCTATATTATTTACTTATATATATGGATAAAACAAGTATGTAACTATGTATGTTATGCCATGAGTTCATATTCTCTAATATAAATTTAGAATGGATTAATTGAAATACATGCACAAATAAATCATACAGCTACTTGTACAAAAATAAAATTGAATATCTCACTAATTTAGAAATAATGACATTGTGTCAAGCAAATAGAGTTGAAAATGTGGTAATTCCTCAGGATAATTAGTGACAAATACTTCTAAATATCTGTTGATGATTAGTTTAATACTTTTAGAGGTTTTTTTCATACAATAAAAATGTTATGAAATGATATGGATGTGAGGTAAAGAAGTAAGTAATGCCAAGAATCAGCAACCTATATCTAAAAATAAAAGTGAAGATGCTCTAAGCATCTAGTGTTTGTGGCTTAGTTCATAGTCTTAATGGTCTAGCCTGCCCATCTCTTGCAGAATATGAAAGCAATATCCCAGGAGCCTTTGAAAATGGACTAACCATTCATTTGGCCTTTCAGCTGGAAGCAAATCTCCTATAATCTGGAGGTAAGTGATACTGTACACTGACTTCAAAATAACCAGTGAGAATTTCCTGTTCAAACCTTATTATGACACATTGATGCAAAATTTACTTTTTACACTCTTGCTACACTCTGAGCCTTCACAAACCATCTGTGAATACCACAGGTATTGTTTACCCTCCTCCTGGATTTATCTTTTCAGATTCTTCCTTTATTTCCTAGCCACAGCAGAAAGCCTTTAGGAGAATAACCTGGTCATAGTGCACTTTGTGACTAGCAGATGTGTGTGTCTCCGCTCTCTTGTCTCCCTGCTGCCCCCAGCATTTGGTGGGGGATAACAAATGCAAGATGTGATGCAGCTGGTATACAACTTATGTACAAGAAAATCAAATTAGAACACTGGTGTTTTTATTTGAATAATTTAGGGTAAAAAGAAATCCATAAAATATGAAAAGTTTTGAACGATTTTTAAAAGTATTTAAGTTATTGCCTGTAAGAAATCAAGTGTATATACAGATGGTATTTTGGTTAGAAACACAATATAATTTAAAGTGAAGTCTGCAAACATGATTAAGTATTCTGGATTTCAGAACCAGTACAGGATATTTCTTTGAATGATTAATTTCTATTTTGATAGAATACTAAAAAAGAATTCATTGACTGATGAAGACAAGGCACAATTTATTATACATTTATTATAATCAAGCTGAATGCAGCTTGATTTTCAATAAAAATTAAGATGAGGCAGCTTCCATACAATACTAATCTAAAGTAATAGATCATCAAAAAATAGGCTTAAAAATCAAACAAAAATCAGTATGTTCCATACTGATTAAAGGCTGCTACTTAATTATTTTACATGTCTACCTGTCATGAATTAGCAAATGGTGGCATGGAAATTGTGACTGAATAATATTTTTTGAGAGCTTTTAATTGTCAGGCTGAGAGCTAAGTGTTAGCATGCATTATGTAGTACATATTTTTGCATTTTAGATTAGAAGGTGATATTGCAGACACCTAGCAGCTTTTAAAGTCACACATTTTAAGTCTCAAAACCAGAAAAATTCTGTGTCTCTCTGACTAGAGAGTACATTGACTGAATTTATTACATTAAATTACCTGCATCACTGCAAGTACTTACAAAACTAAGGAGACTTTCCTGACTTTAATGATCATAGGAATTTACTGGAAGTTTGAAAAAGTGTTGTTTTGAAAATGTTTTACCCTTTTATTTATCATTTTATAGATATCATTAAATCATTACTTTTGTAAAATAGGAACTTAAATTTTCCCTTTAATATTCAACATTGTTTAAATTTTGGGTAAGTTTAGATTGTCATGTAACATTCAAAGACAAAATACTTCTTTCAATTTTTAATTTTTTCTCAGAACTCAACTATTCAAAACAAAAGACTGATAATCCTATTAATAAGTAAATATAAGTCAAACAAGAAATATAATTTAGTGCAAGAAACTATGCTTATTAGCATATATGCTACTGCATGCCACCTTTCTTATTTCCCCATTCTTATAGCACCGTGACAAATAACTGGATTTAAAAATACTGATAAATATAGGTGAGTCTGTTTTTTTCAAATTATTCATTTTAGATTCTAATAGTGGTTTTGTCATGCTAAAACATTTCTGCTGAATTTGACTTTAAATGAAGGATGTTATTTACTATTCATGAACTTTTTTATTCCTAATTAATTTATCACTTTTCATTACCCCAACTTACATGTATTGTAAGCTGAAGACTACCTAAATCAAAGAAAGGATATTCTGTTGTGAGATACTTGTTTGATGCTTTAAAGAATGAAGAACAGACCTTTAGAACTTCAGCTGTGAAATGAACAGTGACACCTTTCACCCCGCCCAGTTTTCAGTGCTAGGGATGTCATTGCTCTAAACATTCATTCTGAAGTTCACCCTCCTAGAGCACAGTCCCTGATTTAGTTGTAGGAATGAATAGCCAAGAAGTAACCTATGCAGATCTGAATCTGGGTAGGAAATCAAAAAGACAGCAAGCAAAACCGAAGAGCACTAAAATCTCCATTTCAGTACCCCAGGAGGACATCACCTATGCAGATTTAAATCTTCAAAACATTTCTCAGGATCTTCAAGGGAATGGCAAGAAATACCAGGGCCAAGGTAAAACTCGCTCAGCTAGGTGACTGGGTTGTGTGTGGAAGTGGTGGGGAGTGAGTTCACATATTTTACATTTGTGAGAATCATAGTTGAGGTGAAAATGGGTAGTGTAACAAGAAACTCTACTAATTGGATCCAAAGTTTGCAATAACTTGTAGTCTCTGACCAGCAATCTTGGAGTATTGTGTTTACTGAGAATACAGTGATATATTGTGAGAGGGAGACCA
This sequence comes from Condylura cristata, assembly GCF_000260355.1. Lineage (NCBI taxonomy): Eukaryota > Metazoa > Chordata > Mammalia > Eulipotyphla > Talpidae > Condylura > Condylura cristata. The sequence goes on from NW_004567137.1 coordinate 15,039,366, forward strand.
TGAAGGGAGCTCGAGGTCTCCGATACAAGTTCATATATGTGACTCACTCTGCATGTAGATTCTCTTGTCTGTAAACTGAACAGCTGTGTCCGTCTGTCCTTTCTCATCGTTTCCGTCTCTCTCCCTGCAGGCTCTCCAGGACCCCCAGAGAAGTGCATTGCTGGGTTGCTGGGACTCACCTGCCTTATATTAATATGCATTATTGTAGCAGTGTACTGTAGGTGAATTTTGGAAGCATTTTAAAGGAATTTTTCACTTAATGACTGTCAGTTCCTCTAAATAATTCAGAATATTAAGATAATAACTCTCTTATTATTGCTATTTTTTAGGCTAAATGGTGCATGATGATTCTAATTTTTCTAAAGTTCGATATAAAGAATGTAAAGAGTAGGTTATATATTCAGATTTTATACCTCGAAGGCATGTTTTTGGAGAGTGAAAGGCATTATTGAGAAATACAGATTCATTCTTGAGATTTGTTAAAACAAGTATTATAGGAGATTTTGAAGTTTGGGCCAATAAATGTTGAAAATGATTTTACATGTCTCATTCCTTTATTCATCCAGTTGGTAAAATCTGTTGTATTCTAGCTTATTATAAACCTAACCAATGTATAAATTTATAAATTAGAAACTCATTATTATGACTTACTAAAATCAATTTTAATTTTTATAAGAAATTTTAATTTTTTTCCTAGCTCTCATAAGGTGGAAGAAGAAAATAGCTCCCCATCAACAACAGAAGGTACACAATGATTTTCAAAATGCAAATGTTAGTACAATTTCTATACTATCTATATGCTAAACTAGTCAAAATGATAATTATTTTGGAAAGAGGCTAAAATTACTAAACTAAACAATAAATTTTCATGAACGATTTTAATAGGAGAATGTTCTTATATACAGCAACCTGAAGAAATAATCATTTATAATCAGCATGCCCACTTAGGTTAGTTGAGTCAAATGTTCTACGACTAGTGCTGTGTTACAAGGGATAAATAATTTTAATATACAAAGAATGACTTTCAGGCATGCAAATAAGTATTGTTGTTTGCAATATCCCAATACATGGAACATAAATTCTGAATGAGGAGCTGACCCTTCTCTGTGAGTGTGTGTGAGTAGGTCTTGTATTACATGTGCCAATATGAGAAGCAAACTATGATACAAACATATGTTAAGTCAATGAATCATTTTATTACATATTTTAATATTATAATTCAAACTTTTTTAAACAGCTAATTTTTCCTTGGCATATCATTGTGGCCCTTGTCCAAAGGGGGCGTTCACCTACTCCAACAACTGCTATTTTACCAGTCATGAAAAAAAAACTTGGAACGAGAGCGTGACGGCCTGTGCGACTATGAACTCCAGTCTGCTCTACATAGATCACAAACAAGAAATGGTAAGATTCTGAAGTTCAAAAAGTTTGCTTAGTCAATATGCATTTACAGAACATCATGGTTTTGTATGTATTTGTGGTTTCTTTATTATAAAGTCTGCATAATGTTTCACTGTCTATTTTATTTTTATTTTTCCACCATTGATGCACACGTGATAAGGTTGAGTTGCTTTTCCTGGAAAAAGTTTCTGTAATTTTTTTTTTTTGCTTCTAACTTTAACTTAGCAATTTTAAACATAATATACATTAAGGAATTAGGCATCAGAAAAAAGCGCAGATTTATCAGCTAGTGAGTAGAATCTTGCCTCCAAATCAGTCATGAAACAGAAGGGCCCAGTGCCTTCTGGCCCCTCCTTCCCTCTCTCATCCCTCCCTGCTGCTTACTTACCCACTGTCTTGACTACTACAATTACAGCTCTCCCTGCTTCTTACTAAGCTCTATACACTTGACATCATACACACACATGGATTTGAAAAACATGCTTTTCTTTGCTCTCTCTCTCTAGTATCTTTTGCTGTCATCCCCCAATATTGCATTTATCTGTAGCTTGTTAGATTTACTGCTGAATTAATTGAATGTGGCATATAGCCATCATTTTGCCCAGTGTCCCTGGTGGGGGGCATGAGACCCATGCTCCAGGGTCAAGAGGTTCCTGGCTTGAGCACACTCAGTCTTAGGGTCCCTTTGCTGCTCCCCCTCCACTTGGTGCCCTGCCCTGTGCCTCAGGTGGGGAGCAGGAGAGGCGCCTCCTCTGGCTGCTCTGTGCTAACAGGGGAGCTTCACCCTGTCAGGCTCCCTGCTGTCTCTGAGCAGGAGTCACTTCCCTCAGGGAGGAGCCACTGCCTGTCAGTACTGGGAGCTGGAAGCAGCATTCCTGGGTCACATCAGTCACACTGCACAGCTTTAATGCTGGTCCCAAACCATATGACTTTCTCTTTTCTGCTTTCACCCTTCTCCTTAACTTTTGTCTTTCACTAGATCTTGGAGCTTTACTTAGCAGTGAGTAGTGTGGAGAAATGAGTAGAAAACACCTTTTCTGAAACTTTGGTTTCTACCAGTTCAGAAAAGTGTGAT
>NW_004567137.1:15043466-15046308 GCF_000260355.1 Condylura cristata
TTTAAAATAAAATGACAGTTTGCATTCCTTGGGAGACTTTTAATTTCATAAAATAAATACAATATTATGATGACATAAGGCTTGGTACTGATCATGTCATTTGCTCTAGAGTGACTTTTCAAACACAATCTTGAAAAAGTAATAAGCACTTTGAAAAATGCAGATTTTATTATTCCTGTGTCTGGATTGTTTTGTTCAACCATATACTTGTAGCATTCAACTTTTATAAATGTCACATGGTATGTGAGTCTGTTTATATGAAATGCCAAGAAACAGCAAAGTCATAGACAAAGTGGGTAGTGTTTGCTGGAGACTGAGGGGAGAAGAGGAATAACCATCAATTTGGTTTGGTGCTGCCTTTTGGGGTGATGAAAGCTTTCTATGCATTGCAAGCAATGGAATATACAAACTGTGACTATTCCTTAATCTTTGTTTCATACTCTCTGAACAGATGAATTTTTTGTTTTCTGAATTATACTCAATAAAACTGCTTTTATTAAAAATAAAAACCTGGCTTATTTTTAAAACCCCATTCAATATTTTAATAATTTGCAAACATTAGACAACTTTTTTTTTGCTTACCTTTATTTTATTTCCTGTGCATATACACATTGCTTTGTTTCGATAACTGTTTAGTCATCTTTTCAGTGTTTATTATTCTAACCAATGATAAGCTTTATCTGTTCATGAGTTGTGTCATTTTCATTTTATTTTCTAATACATTATATATTTTTATAGTCATACTAATATAGGTATTTCTCAGTCATGATGCTTTTATAAATTGTATTCTTGTCTTTACATTTCTTTTAGTAATTTATGCTGTTGTACACAGAAATTCAAGTGAAGTGTGAAAATCCAGGTTACATCCTTTGATTTATGAGCTTTATACATTATATGCATTATTTTTGTATTTTTGAAAGGATAGGGCATTTAATATAAACTTCTATAAATAATCATAGATTTATTTCTTCTTTATAAATGCAGTTGCTTTGTTTCTGACATCCAATACTTGGGCTTTATTCTAATATTGAAGAGAAGGTACACATAGCAGGTGCTCTATAGAATTTTCACAATATAGGGGATACAAGTTTGATATTTATTTCACTACAGTAATTTTTTAATTTTTTCATATTGTCACCAATTAAAAACAAGTCTACCACTTTCTTCATACAGTGATTTTATAGTCAATTGATTATATTTTATATTTTTCACTACTTTGAATGATATTGTCTGATGTTCATGATGCACAATATTTTTTTTTACAAATTGTTAAAAAAATGCATTTCTGAACTAAAATCATAGTGATCATCTATTGTTCTGTTTTAAAATTCAGGCACTCCTGAGAATGGCCCATAGAAAAGATCCGTTGTTGATGAGTGTGGGAAAAGGAACCCTTGTGCATGGCTGCAGAATATCCGTTGTTGAGCCCCTATATAGAGTGTGTGGAAGTTCCTCACATATCACAAATAAATATGGTAAATGATTCTGCAGTTCCACTCTCAGTGTCCATCCAAAGAAGTCAAACTACTAATCTGAGGCACATGTGGGCTCCTATGCCCACTCAGCACAATTTGCAAGCTACGGCGTGGGAAGAGCCCAAGTCCTTTGGCAGATGAGCAAATTAAGATGTGGAACATACAGAAATGTGACACAGCAATTTAAAACAGATGAAATCATGCTGTTTGTGACAAAGAATAGTGGTAGAGGTGATAATGTTAAGGGAAATAAATCAGAAAGAAATAAATGTCACATGAGTTCACTCATATTTAAAATATAAAGAAACATAGGATCAGGTAAACCAACCAACCAACCAAACAAACAAAAAAACTCAAAAAAGTACAGAGTTTGGCTACCTACTAGAAGGGGAGAGTGGGAAGTGGGGAACAGGGGGGGAGCGGAAGGGAAACAATGAACTTAGGTGGAGAATGATGGGTACTTTGTAATGGGAATGTTGTAGTAACACACACCTGTACAGGCGTGAATCTTACTTTAATAATGTGCAGTGTTATAAATCCATGTTAATAACTGATATGATATTAAGATGAAATAAAATAAATTGGCAGATATACTATATTTTGATTTAGAAGTTTTTCTTCACCCATGTCGTGAAGATAGTAGACCAGGTTTTTCTTAAAAGACCTAAATAGTCAGTGCTTGTGACTGAGATGGAAGCAATTTAACAGCAAAGTCTGGCCAGGTCATCTGGACCCTGACATATTTTTGAATAGGAATATAGCATCTCAGACATATTTGAATATGGGCAAACTACACAGGGCACTCAGAGCCTAGACGCTCTGATAGTCTGGAAGAGTATGATTGCATAAACTGTCTCTCACATTAGCCCAAATGTTAGAATTTCCTGTTGAGATTTTAAGTGACACTGATAGGAAATCTGTTTCTGAGCTTGTCTCACTCTGAGCCTTCGCAGTAGGCCTGTGTAAAGCACAGGCATGTTGTCTTCTGTTTCCAAGAGTAACCAGGACTCACAATAGAGGATGCTGCACTCTGGCCTACAGAAGGTATGTGTTCCTCCTCTCTGCCTCTCTACCAGCCCATTCCACTGGGTGGGAGATTACAGCTGCCATGTATGATGCAATAGTTCTATGTACTCAGCTTGTAAATGCCATGTTTCCTTTATTGAATAATTCAGGGTGATGAATAACCATCAAGTACCATAGGATTCTTAATTATTCAAACTCTTGACTTTGGAGAATTAGTCAAGTGTATACATGGAAAGATAATGGGATTTTTCTAATCAACACACGTTTAACCTGAAATCTCAGAGGCATCATGGCAAGGGTGAGTTTATTTTGGATTTTGTAATCAATACAGACATAATTCT
>NW_004567137.1:15046521-15047876 GCF_000260355.1 Condylura cristata
TGGTCTAAAGTTATGAATAAGAAATAAGAAACTGGCAATTTGCCAAAGGCATATTTAAAATGGCCAATATGTATTGAGTGTTCATTAAAGTCAGATTGAGTATTACATGTTTCACATGTATTATAGCTGACAGATTTTTCCTGCTTTAGGTTAGAAAATAAAGCTGCTGGATATTAGGGATCATCACACACCGCAGATTTCACAACTAGTCTATTTCAGATTCAGCTGGGGACACAGCCCATCGGCTTCATTATTAAATCACAATCTCTGATCTGTTGCAACTGTTTACACAGCTAAAGCCATTTTCACTGAATGTTAGTCAGAGGTTCCTTGGGGATGTTTGAACCAACAGTGTTATTTTCTAAGTGAGTTTTCATTTATCATTTATGACTTTTTAAAGTATTGCCATTATGTCACTTGAGTGTGTTATGCAAAATAAGTATTTTTTTTTAAAGATTTATTTATTTGTGCATACAGAACTGGGGTACAGGCCAGAGGTGCAACGGTGGTGAGAACATTCACCAGAGACAGAGTGGGGAGCAGAACAGGCAGATCAAGGAAGTACACTACTGAGGGGAGCAGCGGGCAGGTCAGGAGAAGTCTGCCGCGCCATGTGGTCACCTCCGGGGCTGGTGGGAATGTAACTCATGCTGAAGTGGCTTTAGCTTTTTAGTGCCGTGCTTCAACCTGCTGCGCAGGGAGGGCCCAAAATAAGTATTTTTAAAAATCTCTTGATTGGTTTGTTGTCAGTATTGTTTAGCACATGATTTTAGAGTCTTGTAAAACTTTTAATATGAAAAATATTTCTTGAAGATGTTTCTCAGTATTACACAATAATATGAGCTAAGATGCCATTTTAACATCTCATCCTTTGCTTTTTCATCAATTTATGGAAGTCATTAAGAACGGTGACAGGAAATAATTTAGGGAAGGATATTATATCTGCTAACACTATTCTTTCCCCAACTTCAATCTGTAAACAATGGATTCAGAACCTGTCATAAATTCGTGCATAATATTTTCTAACACGACATTTTAACTTTAGCCTAGCTCTTCTAATGGTGTTCTAATATTTCTGTGGAATCTGACTTTACAATCCTAAGACTATACATGAACTATTTTATTGTTCATTCTTTGCTTTATGTTGATCCAATCGATGATATTTTTTGGTAAAATGCCGAATATATTAGTTTTCATCCATCTTGTATCTCATTTTACTGTTGTAAGAGCTAAACCCCACGTGGCCCTGGTTCCACTGGTGATAAGTGGCTCTCCCATCTCACGCCTCCCCCATTGGCTGCAGGAGGGCGCTCGCCAGCACAGGTGCTGCTGATTATCTCCTTATGCGTCTGTAT
>NW_004567137.1:15052100-15062784 GCF_000260355.1 Condylura cristata
TCTTCTGGAAAGAGGAAAACTTGTAAAATATGTATTCATAAATGATGATAATAGTAATGCAAAAAAAAAACCTAAATGAGAGTGTGACGGCCTGTGCATCTATGAACTCTCATCTGCTCTACATAGATCACAAAGAAGAAATGGTAAGATTCCAAAGTTTTAGAGTTCTCTTAGTCAATATATATTTACAGAATTCACCCATAGTTTTGTACATACTTGTGGTTCATTTATTTTAAGATCTGTATAATATTCTATTGTCCATTTTATTTATATTTTCCACCATTGATGTACACTTGATAATATCGAGTTGCTTTACTTAGAAAACAGTTTCTTTAAATGCTTTTGATTCTAATTTAACTTAGCCATTGTACTCTTACTTAACATTAAGGAAATTAGGCATCTGAAAATGTGCAGATTTATCGTATAGTGAGAAGAATCTTGCACCTACAGATCAGACATCACATAGAGGTTCCCAGTGTCCGGCATCCCCTCCTTCCTGCTCATCACTCCTTGCTGGTTACTTAGCCACTGTCTTGACTTTTAATATCATAGATCTCCTTGTTTCTTATTAAGTTTATGGCATCATACAGACACATGGTTTTGAAAATATGCTTTTTTTCACCCTCCCTATAGTATCTTTTGCAGTTGTCCCACAATATTGCATTTATCTGTAGTTTGTTAGATTTGCTGCTGAATTAATTGAATGTGACATGTAGCCATCATTTTGCCCAGTGTCCATGCTGGGGGCATGAGACCCATGCTCCAGGGTCAAGAGGTTTCCTGGCTTGAGCACATTCAGTCTTAGGGTCCTTTGCTGCTCCCCCTCCACTTGGTGCCCTGCCCTGTGCCTCAGGTGGGGAGCAGGAGAGGCGCCTCCTCTGGCTGCTTAGTGTTAGCAGGGGAAGCATCCCCCTGTCAGGCTCCCTGCTGTCTCTGAACTGGATCCCCTTCACTCAGGGGGTCACCTCCTGTTATTAACGGGATGCGGAAGCAGAAAACCTGGGTCACATTCTGTGGGTGGGATTATAAAATCCCATTACTCGGAAGTTCCTAAATGTTGGGTCTCAAGCCATTTTGTCTTTTCATTTCTACCTTTTATTCTTCTACTTAACTCTTCCCTTTAACTAAAAATTACAGTTCTGCTTAGCAGGGGATAGTGTGGAGTGAGTACAATCCCCCTTTTCTGGAACGCTGGATTCTACCAGTTTAGATACAGAGTCATCTGGGGTTTGCATAGTTTAACATAGTATAAAATTTGGATTCTATGTCATTAATTTCATCAAGTTAATTTTCCTTTTAAATCCACATTCAGACAAAAGTAATAGAAAAGTACATTATTATTATTATTAATTTTTACTATATATGGAGATCAGAATTGAATAGTATCTGTACTTAGTTAAGATTTCTTGCTCTGTTATTTTGTTGTCATGGGTAATTTCAAAATGATGTGAAACAGAATTGTACTTTGTAAATTAAAGAGAGTGAAACTACTGGAATAAATGTTGAGTTTCTTTTATATAAAAATATAGACATTGCTAAAAATTTTTGGAAATATATATTTTCAACTCTACATCTTAGTGCTAGATGGGAATCAACACTAATCCATTTGAAAATGAACACTCCTCTGAGAGGGCACCCTACTTTTACTGTTAAAACAATGTTTTCATCATGGTTATTTAAATAATTTTTTTGTTCTTGGAAAGGAATTTCTGAAATATCTATCACTTCTCTTATGGATTGGAATCTCCTGAAAAAGCAGTGACCACCCGTAGCTGCCAATAGATGGTTCAATTTGCAATTAAAGGTAAGTTCTCTCTTCTTTTTGAATGCATGTGGTTGATTTTAATAAAATCGTTTCAAATTTGCAGGGTTAAACCTACAAATTAGAAAGTGTAATGTTTTCATTCATCACTATGATAAAGAATGTTCAGTACATGCTTTATACTCTTAAAATAATGCATTCACATCTAAAATACTTAAATGTACAGTTAATAAGTGGAATAATAATTCATTATATTTTCCTCTGTTGTAGTCATTGTTTTTCATTTTTACTTATCTGCTTGTTTTAACTCATCATCTTGGGTACCCATCAGTTATTACACCATGGGGTGCCCACCACCAGCTCACCCAGCATCACCCCCATGTCCTTCCTTGTGTTTCCCACCTTCTTATTCTCACCGCTCCTCTCCCCCTACCTGTTAAGCTTTCTTTAAGTAATAATGTATAGAGGGAAAAGGATGTAAAATTAATAATAATAATAATAATAATACAGCTGCTTGACATGAATTATAGACATGATGATATTATGAGAACATTTGATATTTGATATATTACAAAGTATGAACAGCTTAAAGACATACTGATAGTCTTCACACTTTTCAAAATATTCATATATTCATTCTAGTTGTATGGAAAATGCTGTTGTTTGTTGGTAGCACATAATATCATAATTAATTATTTTCTCCATTACAACATAACATATCCCTTACCTGGGAAGTATAACTGTTTTGTTAACCTCATCTGGTCTCACAGCAGATCTTTGTGAATATGAAAGTTATTATTGGTGTAAGCATAGACTTACAGTTAAGAATGACAGAATTGGGGGTCTCTGTGGTAGAGCGGGGGTTAAAGTGCAGCACTATGAATATATCTGCAGCCAAGGCAGAGGGTCCCCTAGGGAGCTAGGGAGCTGACCCACATGGCGCAGCAGACCTCTCCTGTCTCCCTGGCTGCTCCCCTCAGCAGTGTATATGGGTCAATCTCTCTTCTGCTCCCCACTCTGTCTCTGATGAATCCTCTCATCCCCCACGCTGTAGGCCTGTACCTGTTATTATATGTATAAATTTTTGAAAAGTATGACAGAATTTGTATTCTGTTGGGAGACTTTACATTTTATGAAATAAATACAAATATTATGATTACATAAGTCTTAATATGATCATATTTGTTATAAGAATGACATTTTTACAAAAACTATTGAAAAACATAATACACACATCAAAATTACAGATACCATTCTTTGTGTGTATTTTTTTGTTCAACCTTATACTTGTAACATTCAACCTTTATGAAGGTCACGTGGTATGTGAGTCTTTCTATGACATATGAAGAAACAGAAAATTCATAGATAGAGAAAGTGGGCTGGTGGTTGCTGGGCACTGAGGGGAGGTGAGAGGAGGAAATGACCATCACATTGGTTTAGTGCTGTCTTTTGGGGTGATGAAAGCTACAAACAGTGGCTATTCTGAAATCTTTGATTCATGCTCTCTGAATGGATGAATTTTATGTTTTGTAAATTTTACTTCAATGAATCTTTTAAAGATATATAAAAACCTGGGTTTATTTATTTTTAAATATCTATTTTTTATGCATATAAAAACTGGGGTTTTGACCATATGTATTGGGGTGGGAGGGTGAAAGGATTCCCCAGATACAGGTGGGGAACAGAGCATACAGATTGACGAAATACACTGCTGAGGGGAGCAGGTGGTGAGACAGAAAAGGTCTGCTATGCCATGTGGGTCAGCAATAGGTTTCAGGCATTAGCTGTGACAGTGCTGAGACTTAACCTGAAAAGAGTATTCTTTGCTTGTTATTGAGTTACTGTGCATAGGTCACTGGATATTCTCACAACTAGAAACATTCACATTATATATGCATATATATGTTTGTGTATACATACGTATACACACACGTACATAAACACAGTAAGACTATTTTTGTATATATTATGAAGAGTAAATTATAGCTACTTTTATTGTAACTTCTTTTATTGTAACTTCTATTGGGTCTTTATACTGTTTGACCATAGTGCTCATCCTCACCAGCTCTTGTTTCTGACTCTTTGAGAGACAGCATCTCACAGCTATGAGGTACCTCACGGAGCCCTTGATTTGCCTATCTTTGATAATGATCGTTTTGTCATATAACTTCAACCTGTGTTAGGAAAGTCTATTTTTTTTTTAATCTCCCCAGTTTTTGGCTAGTGAGATTTTTGAAAGTTTCTTTTGTAATTCTGTTATATAAATACACTTAGGTTTTTATCATTTGCAGCAAACATCCCTCTTACAACACAATTATTATTGAAGGATGACTGAATGAATGGTGGTAATATCTTAGTTACTGGAATGATAATATAATTTAATGTTTTTCTTTTTTTTATCAGGGGAAATCCAAGGAATTTATTTATGAAGAACAGAATTGAATAAAATTGAATGCAGGAATTTTAATAACTAGGAAGGATATGTTGAGAAGATAAGTTTAGAGATTGATTTTTGTTACAGAAAATTGACAGTGTAGTGAGTTTTAGAATAAGTAGTAACAAACATCATTAAACATATATTGGTAATGGATAATTGTATTATTTTTTCCGTTATAATATAAATGATATAATAAGGGTATAGGGGAAAAGTGTGCAATATTAAAACTTATACACCTTGCTATATAGTAGAATTTAAACATTTAAAATGCTCTTAACAAGACCTAAGTTTTCAGCATTTATGGTTGCCATGGAAATAAGCTACAAATATGGTGTTCAAGTGTCTTGTTCCCTGATTTATTTTGGAGGCATTTGAAAATGACAAACCTAAATGCCACCTGTAACCCATAGTCTCCCATAGTCTGGAGGTGTGTGATGAGGTGACTCTTCAGTATAGCCCAAGTGTAACAATTTCCTGTTCAAGCTGCTAGTGACACACAAATGAGAAATCTACTTTTTCCATTCTTGCTTCACTCTGAACCTTCACAGGGCAGTTCTAGAGATCACAGACATTGTTTTTGATCACAGATCAGAAACAAGTGCTGGTGAGGATGTGGAGAAAGGGGACCCTCCTACGCTGCGGCTAGGAAGCTCTGGGGGACCAGTCCTCAAGAAGACCAGTGTGGTGGTGTCTCCCCCTCACTCGAGGATGCCAACTCCTAGCAGCAGAAGGTATGTGTTTCTCCTCTCCTCTCTCTCTGCTGGTCCATCTCTTTTAGTGGAAGGTTATGTTAGATGTGAGGCAATTGATACGCAATTCATATGTGGTCAAATCAAAGAGAACAATGGTATCTTTATTTGAATAATTCAGGTAAGACACAAGAAGAAAATTAAGTACTTGAGAATATTTGAAAATACTTTAATTATTCTTCAGTGGAGAATTAGTCATGATTGCATTTGTAAATCACTTCAACTTAACCTGAAATTTCAAAAGATCATGACAAAGAAGAGTTTACTTTGGAATTCATAATCATATTCTATATACTTTTATATTTAGCTCAATATTTGTAATTAGACTCTTTAAATAAATTCATCTCATCCTGAAAGTCAAAGGTAATTCCTCATCTACTTGCTTACAGTCAACATTAAAAGTTCTAATATTAACAGAAAACAAGATGAGATAGCTTCCATCAAATGTTATTTTGAATTAAAAAGTATAGAAAATGTTTACAAATAAACAAAGCATTGTATAAGAACTAGCACACTGATAAAACCGACTCCTGTCTAATGAATGAGGTTAGATAGTATAATTATTATGAAATGAAAATAACATGGTGGTTTTATCAAAATAATAATTAATGAATGTATTATTAACAGCTTATAAAGTGAGATTGAATATCATGTTTTACAAGTATAACAGCTTAGATATTCCTATTTCCATTTTAGATTATTAAACTAAAACTAAGTTGGAAGACTCTGCATAGCATTTCACTTTATTTTTTTAATTTAAAATTAAGAAGAGACAGTAAGTATCAAAGTAAGAATTCTGAATCCCACTCATTCAGAGTCTATTACTGAAATGCTAAAATTATGATTTATTTTTGTAATTACTGGCAAAACTAAGGGAATATTCTTAACTTGGATAGTTATAGGATCTTTCTTAAAGTTTTAACCAACTATGTTGCTCCAGTAATTAATGAGCCAGAATGTATTTATCATTTTATATTTTTTGTGTAACTATTAAAGCTATTACCAATTTCTTATATTGCTTAAAATTACTTATTTTTAAAACATTTTATTTTTGTTTTCAATATTTTTTAGCCTTTGGATATTCTTAGCTTACTTTTAATATTAGCCAACATATAAAATGTCTTTAACATTTTAAGAAATCTCAGAATATCACGATAGTGAAATACATATTTTGAAATAAAATAACTTGATATTAATTTAGTAACAACTCATCTTCTTTTAACAAATAAAATAACCTACAAAGTAAAAACAGTGTAGGAAATGCTAACACTGCTATTCCTTCAAATAAGAACATTCAGCCTTTAACCATTAGTTTTAAAAATTGTCATAAAAATTGACACCATATTTTTCTAAGCCACCATTTTCATTTTAATATACCAGTGTGTTAAGATGTTGTTGTGGAATATGACTATAAATTAATAAAGCCATTATCGATCATGTGCTTCTCATATTTGACTATTGTTTTTTGGCTTTTCTTTTTTTCCGACCAATACTATAGTGTCAGCATAGAATAGTCTTTTAAAAACTACTTACTCTCATCAAACATAGTTTACATTTCCAAGGAGTTCATATTTTTAATTTTTTTCATTGAGGTAATTTTGGATTACATCAGAGTTTGCATGTTGGAGTGATGGTCCCTCTTCTGGTGATGTTACCTTAGTGCTCTAGGACTTCAGACTGGACACTTGTGTTGTTCAACAGCAACATGAGTCCATCACTCAACTCACTCCACCCACAGTGATCTGGTCCGAAGCGCCACGGTGAACTACCGAGAGACTCCCCATGAGACAGTTCCTGACTCACAGAGCAGCAGAGATGAACGACCACAGAGTAACCTATGCAGAGGTGAAGCTGGCGAAGGGCTCGAAAAGACCTCAAGTGAAACCTCAAGAGAGGAAAAGCTGCACCACAGTGACCGAGCAGGGAATAACCTACGCAGAATTAAACCTCCACAAATCCCGGGGTCCTCAGGAGAATGGCAAGTCCCGTCAGTGCAAAGGTACAACATTCAGTTACATGAGCATATTCTCGGGTGTGCAGAGGGGTTGAGGGGAAGGAAGAATGGGGATAAACTGACATGTTTTCATTTGTGAGGATCAGAATTGGAACATGGTATACTAGTAGGAAATCTGATGGCTAATTTTTCAGGTATTGTTATAATTTATTATTGCTGACAAACAAAAATTATGTGTAGTTTGTTTGCAAAAAAGAAGAAATGTTATGTTGTGAGGGGAAAGATTCCAGTGGGAGGTAGAGGTCTCATGTCCAGGTTTATGTACGTGACTTCCTATGCATGAAGATTCTCTTGTCTGTGAACTGAACACCTGTCTCCGTCTCTCCTTTCTCAGTCTCCATCTCTCTCCCCGCAGGCTCACCGGCTCCTCCCGAGAAGCGCATAGCTGGGGTCTTGGGACTCACCTGCCTTGTGCTGATATGCGTTATTGTGTCAGTGATTGTTAAAACCGTAGGTAAATTTATGAAAGATTATAATGGACTTTTCACTTAATGATTGTCAGTGCCTTTAATGAAACAATTATGTTATGTATCAGTTTAGTAAAATGTTGAATTAAAGCTTCTCAAAGTTATATGGAATGATATAGACAAAATACTCAGTTATCATGATTCATAGTTATGCTTTAGGAGACTGAGAGAACCTATTGAAAAGTATGAAATAATATTTGAGATTTGGTAACCATATACTGTAGCAGACAATGAAATCTGACTCTGAATTTTTATAATAATTCTGTCCAAATCTTTACTATTTTATTAATTTGCAGGGAAATTATTATAGATTATTACTATAACCCTAGCAACATGAAACACTTCTAACTTAGAAAAATCATTATGATTACTATTTACTTAGAACACTAATATTTATAAGGATTACTTTATATATTTTCTACCTACTATTTTCACAGCCAGATGATTTCTCCCCAGCATCAAAGATCCAGAAAGGTACACAATGACTTCCAAAATTTTGATGTTAGTATAGTTTATTTAATGTATGTGTGTTATACTGGAAAAAAGGTAACACATCTTTTGGTAGAATATACATTATAAAATCAAATAATAAGTGCTCATGAATAATGATAATGGGGGGGTGTCAACATATCCAACAACAGGAAGAAAATTTACTCAGAACCTTCACATTCTTGTGGTCACTTGGCTATTATATGACATAAACAATTTTACCACTAAAACATGACTTTATTTACTGGTTGCCAGGACATACACAGTGGACATTTCAGGTGTGAGTTTGGTTTCTATGGGCACATAAGCTACAGCATGAGAAGCTGCTACTTCTCTGAGTGTGTGTGGTCTGTGCCCGTTGTGGGGGGTGTTACGTACCTGATTGCTCATATCTCGGTGTGTATGTGAATGATGTGTCTTAGGTTATGAATCCAAATGATTGTAGGTATTCATTAAAATCTCTCTTCAGAATACAGTTGCGGCCCTTGCCCACAGGGGTGGTTCACCTACTCGGGCAGCTGCTATTACTTTAATGCTGAGAAAAAGACCTGGAACGAGAGCGTGACCGACTGTCAGAGAAACAACTCTCAGCTGCTCTACATAGACTCTGAGGAAGAAATGGTAAGAATTTCAGTGTCCCAACCACCTTATGGAGACTATATATATTTTTACACATACCTGTAGTTTAAAGTTTGTGTAATATTCTAGTGTTTTAGGGTTTTACTAATATTCTGCACTATTATTGCACTATGGTAAAACCCAGTCCATGGCTCTCATAGAAAACCAGGTTTCCATATATATATATATATGTATATATACATATATGTGTGTATATATAATATATGATAGTATTATATATTGTATTATATTGCATATATAATATCATATATTATTAATATACAGAGACTATATATGGGAATATAGATGGATTCATTATATATATGTATGTATATATAATGCAATAGTTTATTTTTACATAATTTTGTAACTTTTTCCCTCTTAGTTGTAATCCCCATGGGGTTCCCATCACCAAATCACCCATGAGCCATCACCATAGTCCTGTGCACTCCCCCTGACCCCCATTTTTTATCCCATTCCCCACTCCACCTCCACAAAATGTCTCTGGTATATAGTTGTTCATTATTATTATTTCCCCCCAGTCCTTTATGCTCCTGCTATGAATGAAACCCTCCAGTATTTTTCCTTTTCTTTCTGGCTTGGTAATATATATTTAAATAGACATGGTTGTTTCACTTTCATACACATCAAGAAAGGCAGGTAATTTGGGATCACACAGGTAATTTGGGATCACACAGATTACAAAGACATGGAAATTGTATCTGCAGAGCAGATCATGCTTTCATACTTAAATGCCTCACACATATATAATTTGCTCCTGTCCCTTCCTCCCCTATAATTCTTCAGTAATGCTCTACATTACTTCAGTTATCTGCTATTTGCTAATTTTTATGGCAGAATTTTACGAGACAACATTTTAAAATCTGCTCTCTTTTATATGACAGGAGTGGGATGTGAGGGTCATCTTTTCAGAGATAAAGGAGCTTTCTGGCTCAGTGTTTTCCATCTTAGGGTCCCCTTAGTTGTCCCCTGTCTACCTCGCAGCCCTCCCCCCGCCATGTGTCCCTCAGTGGTGGGGGTGAAGTGTGTTCCTGCTGCTGACTGCTGTCACTGTCTGGATCAAATCCCCCCCTTGACTACTGCTGCTGGACAGGACCCTCCCTGGTGGGTGATGGCTGCCAGCCTCCCGCTGTTGTGGGTGGTTGCTGACAGGACACAGGCCAGGTCAGAATGTTCCTAGTTCACATCACAAGAGAGTGAAGCTGCTGAGTATCAGTGTGCAGGAGCCAGGTCAGACCAGGGCTGAGGGCCTGAGGGAGCTGTGGGCTCTGACATGGTGCTCGCCTCCCTGTGGGGCCTGTGACAGGTTGGAGTCTCGGTGTCTCTACATTCTGAAAATGGAGGATCTGATGAAAAAAAACATTGCTTATTATTTTTTTTAATGAAACCTTTCATAATTCCTATATAAGTGAACTATCTTTATGTTTGAATAGACATTTTTTAAAACCATAACAATGTTGTCATGGACTGGAGTCTATCGTAACGGCAGCCATCAGCCATGGACGCTGGTAAATGGGTCAACTTTCCGATTAGAGTAAGTGTTATCTAAATCCTGTTACTTACAAGAAGAAAGGTTTGAGAAGAACCATAAAAAGGGTCACATTAGTGCATTTGATTACAACTATACACACAAAATCATATTGAATATTAATGGATCTTAAAAAATATAGAAAAAAAGGACAACTTGTCTAACTTGCAACTTTTACAAATATCCTATAAAAATACTTTTCATCTATTTTCAAAAAATATGTCAGTTAAAAAATGCTATTATTTCTTGATTTGCCCTAACATGATATAACAACAGAATTATTAACTTTTTTTCAGGATAAGAGAAGCATCACCTGGTCGCTATCACTGTGTTATGCTACAAAATATACATTATGCAGAGGATTGTGAAACTCAAATTATGTATTATTGCAAGCATAAGTTTGTATTGAAAAAAACCTAAGTTGGATTTATTCCGTTAATGTCATTTTTTTGGGTTAAGATTTATTTATTTATTCATACAGAACTGGGGTACAAGCCAGAAATTCAGAAGGTGAGAGGATTCACCAGAGACAGAGTGGGGAGCAGAACAGGCAGATCGACGAAGTACACTGCTGAGGGGAGCAGCGGGCGGGTCAGGAG
>NW_004567137.1:15062999-15070941 GCF_000260355.1 Condylura cristata
AGATCACCCATGCACCATCACCATTGTCCCTTGTCCTCTTCCCTCCCTCCTTTTGATACTTCTCTCCCCCTTTCCCCTGCAGAATGTCTCTGACTCATAATTGTCTTTTTGTTTTTGTTTTGTGTTGTTGTGTTTTTTATTATTAATAGTTTTTCCTCTGAAAAACTATATGGTTCCACTATATTCCTCCTACATGCAAAACCATCTGATATTTTTATTACTCATTCTGGCCTATTTCACTAAGCATAATCCCGTCTAGCTCCATCTGTGTTGCTGTGAATAGCATGAGTTTATCTTTTTCGACTGCTAAATAGTATTCCACTGTGTATATACCACATCTTCTTGATCCAGTCATCTATTTTTAGGCATTGGATTGTTTCCAAGTGTATTCTTTTGTAAATAGTGCTGAAGTAAACATAGGGCTGCTGGTATTCTTTTGAATTAATGTTTTTGTGTGCTTTGCTTAGATCCTTAGGAGTGGAGTTGCTGGTAGCTCTGTTTTTAACAGCCTAGGAACAAAACTTCCATACTGTTTGTCATAGTTTCACTCCCACTAACAGTGCAAGAGAGTTAATTTTTCATCACACCCTCACTGACATTTGTTGTTGCTAGTGTTTTTAATATGTGCGATTCCTGGGTAGATTTCTATTTTAAGAAATACATCTTAAAATTGATTTCGTTTTTGGTCTAATGTCATTTAGTTTTCAAAATAATTATTGAAATATACTATGCATAGCACCCTCCATGGGTTGAAACACAGTACTATGAAGCTGTCCACAGCCATTCCAGCATGAGTTCCATCCCCAGTTGGGGAGGTGACCCACATGGCCTGGCAGACCTCTCCTGTCCTGCCTACTGCTCCCCTCGGCAGTGTGTCTCAGTAGATCTTCATGTTCTTCTTCCCACTCTCTGGTGATACCTTTGATCACCTCCCCCCGTGCCTGATCCTTGCACCCCAGTTTTTGTGTGCATAAATACATATTTTAGAACAAGTAATAGACTATGCATAGCAAAAATGTACAGAAATCATATTTTTATTCAGCATTTTATTTGTGCTATTCAACCTTCAAAAGAGCTTATACTGTGTGAGTCCTTTATATATAAAATGCCAAACTTATAGGCACAGAGTATGGATTGGGACCAGGGACTGGGGGTGATGGGATGAGGAATTGACCCCCTATAGGTTCCCTTTTTCTTTTTGAAGGGATGAAGACTTTTGAGTACTGAGTGGTAACATTTGCAATCTCTGGATAAGCTAAGTGGTTTTGATTCATGAACCTTAAATGGCTGAACTTTAAGCTTTGTAAGTTAAAGTTAACTTTAACTTAAAGTTAACTTTAAGCTTTATAAGATCAGAGTTTTATCTCAGGAAAGTTTTAAAAAAATTGTGATGGTATATGGGAACATTTATTCTTTAAAGTTATTTGAAGATTAGTCATCTTTGCCACCTTTGTTCTTTCAGACTATATCAACTTTAATCCTTTCTTATTTTCATTTGTTTTCTCATGCTCTTAATTTTTACAGAATTCATTGGAAAATGATGTTATGATTTTGTAATGACATCTTATTTTAAAATGACTGAAATGTCTGTTAACAATTTTTGTTGCTATAACCAGAAATACAACACACATTGGCTTCTTGATTTATTTGTTATGTTTATGCTGACTTTAACTATTAATTCTATCAATCTAATATATACATCTGGTATATGAATATATGACTTATGAATTTTGATGCAAATAGTTATTTTATTGTAAAGAATCATACTTTGTTTCTTCTTTCCAAGTCAATAATTTGTTTTTATTGGTTCATTACAGATCAGAGTTTTATATCCACTATGGCATGGATATTGCCATGAATTATCTCTACGTATTCTCACTTTAGGAAAACAGCAATCAATATTGCTTCTTAAATGTGAAGTTTATTGTAACATTTTCATCCTAACTCCCAATTTAATGTATTTTGATCACTTTTTACTTCTGTAATGTTTTTACAAGTTTGATGTTACATGTGCTCATTTTGCACAATTGAAATCAGAAATTGTTTACTTTGTGAAATGTTTATGAATAAATGATCTTTATTTCTTTCAACTGTAAGATATATTGCCTTTTTGAAATAAAATTTTCCCAATCATTCTGTATGTTTTATCGTGTATATAATTCATTTAGAATTATAATTTTCTTTTTTATTCACAAAAAGATCACACTGTGTTTTGATTTATATTCCACATTTGACAGTTTTGTATCAAGACTACATAAAACAGGATGCCTGTTTTTCTCTACCTGGCAGCCTTTGTGTAAGAGCACTGTGGTATTCAGTGTTATTCACAACTGCTATCACCTGAGCATGTGAACCTGTTTTAGAGGAACTATTATATAAGAACAAAGTAATTCTAACACCTGTGTAGTGTCTTAAGGGAAATAGTTGCTGTGCATCTTTTTGGTGATTTTCATTTTCTATTTCATTTAGACATTAAAATATATTCATAATACTGGCGTATTGTCTGGTGGACCTGTTAAAAATGAAAATGCATTTCACATGCATAGTTTAGGTACAAAAAATCTTAGGTTCTCAAAGTTTTATTCAGTAGTGTACTGGCTGTTATTAAATCTTTACAATGAATACATTTGCTTTGTTCATGCTCAATAAGCATTTTGAACTTTGTCATTAGTGTGTCCCATTTATTGTTTTCTTCCTTCCATTTTTTAGACTAATATCACTGATTTTGATTCCCATTTTCAGTTTCTTTTATGCATGCTCAGATTTCTGCCTTTTCCTTTTGAGCATTTCATTTCAAAAGAAAGAATATGTTTTTCACATTTTCCTTCTAGTTTATATGGTATTGTGAACATATATTCTGATCATTTCTTTGACTCTTAAAATAAATAGACATGTCACTGAATGCAAAAAATCATTTAAGGGTTTCCTTTTTGTGGTTACTATATCAATTAGGTGAATGCTGTTAATTCTCTTGAAACTAGAAATGTTTTATATTTCTTTGAATAATAGCTAGAGTGACTGAGAAATCAATTTGAGCTGCAAACCTACTTTTTCTGTCCCCCAATTTTTTGGTTAAGTGATATTTTAAAAATTGACTCTTTGTCCTCTCATCAGTTACATTGACTTTTGTCATACTTCCAACAAATATTCCTATTACAGTACAAACTTTATGTAAATAATCACTTGTTGACTATATTATGAGTAGGCAATGAATCAATGAAAAGCATGATTATTATAAGAAAGTTGAAATGTAATTAGTGAACTATTACTTCGCATATATTACTTATGGGATTGTGGTTCTAGAATGTTACCAATGAAATAGAATTGTCATATGAAAGTGTAAGTAAATTATAGCTAATGACAAGATCTGGCAAACTTGTATAACAAGAAAACGTCTATTATAGTCTTAGACTTCAGGATTATGGTTGAGATGGAAGCAGTTTAACAACCAAGTTGACTAAATCTTTTGCTTCTTGATAGAATTCTATCAAATTTTCTTATAGGTATTTGTCAATAGACAAATTCTATCAAATTTTTTTATAGGTACTTGTCAATAGACAAACCAAATAACACACTACAGGCTCAGTCTCCTCTGCTTGGAGGTGTGTGATGAGAAACTGCCTTCACAATAGCTGGGATTTCCTGTTCAGTTTAAGTGACACTTTGACAAGAAATCTACTTTTTCCAGTGTTGCTTCACTCTGCACCTTCACAGGGGAGTCTGTGTAAACCACAGATTTGGTTTGTTTGTTTCCAAGAGTAACCAGGTCTCCCACTGGAGGATACTGCACTCTTTGGCCAACAGAAGGTATGTGTTCCTGCTGTCCTGTCTCTGCCATCCATCATTGATTACAAATGCTGTGTGTGATGCCACAATTGAATGGGAGTAACATTATAGAGGATTTTATCTTTATTGAATAATTCAGGGTAGATAATTATAACTATGCTACCTTTAAAAGAGTGTGTTAAATATTCAAATTCTTTACTACTTAGAGGATAATTACTCAAGTGCATATATACAAACGGAAGTGGGGTTAAATCAATACAATTTTATCTGAAATCCTGTAACTTTACAAAATGGAAGTTTATTAGGAATTTGCCATCGGAACAATATAATTCTATATATTATTTATTGTTGGGTCAAGTTTTTATACATAGATCCTTAAAATGAATTCATTAATCAGGAGGCCAAATGAATGTAATTCCTTATCCACTTTATTAACCGTAATAAACCCCACTCAATATTTCATACAACTGAGGATGACTTAGTTCCACAAAATTTTAACTTACTTATAAACTCTGAAAAGTTTTCTTTTTTTAATTGAACTAAATATTGCCAAGAAGATACACACATTGATAAAAGATATTCCTGCCTAAGGAAGTAGGCTAAGTGTTCTAAATGATTTGAATCCAAAATAAGTATTGCAGCGCTTAAAAGGGAAGTTTGAATGTTATGTGTTTTACATGTATTACATATTTTTATTCCAGTTTTATATTTATAAGTTAAATTGGTGATACTATGTAAATTTTGTATGCTCCAAAGTGAGAATTAATTCCACATTTGAGGAGTTCATTGATTCAATTATCAAATTACATTATCAGGTATATTCCAGTTCTCAATACAATTATAGTCCTTCTGGATGTTTGAACCAATAGTATTGTTCCCTAAATGATTTTTAGTTTATCATTTTATACATTCTTATCTTTTATATTCACTCATTTATAAAGTTTGTGTAGCCAATCAATGCTATTTCTATATGTTTGACGTGCCAATATTGTTTAGGATCTCAAGAAGCTAATAAACATTATTTTTCATATAGTAAATATTTTTAAAACTTAACATTTACTTAAAACTCTATAGTATTTGTAGAAAAAATTATCAGTTTTTAACCACTCATCCCTTTTAAAAATAAATGTTTGCACTATACAAAATTAATACATATGTTAACACAAATGTTACATACTATAGAATATTAATTCTTTAATCATTAAAGTCAGCACATCATTTTTTCCCCTAACATTGCGCTTTAGCAGTTAATTTAATAGTTTCTAAAACTTTCTTGGTGATGACTTCATATTAATGTGGATGTTATTGATTATAAATTTTTCCACATTAATATTTTGTCTTGTATTCCTCCAACCATTAGAATTGTGTGAAGAATGAAATAGTAGTTTTTTTAAAGTATTAGTTTTTAAAGTATTCTATATGATGTAAAACTTTTTTAAGCTATGAGGAAATTTCACTCAGCCATCCATGATTCAACTGCAGTATGAGATTACTATTCTCCCTGCTCCGCCCACACGACTGCACCAGGGCCCTGGCCATCCTGGGGGCGGTCAGTGAGGACTCACCTGCAGCTGTCGGAGCACCGTCCCTGAGACGACCCAGCTGCAAGAGTGAACGACCGCACGGAGAACTCCCCGGCACTGAATCTGGACCCAAGGGTGCTGCAAATGAAGGGTAAGAGCACAGAAGCTTTTTCACCAACAGAAGAGCAGATAACCTCTGGGGAAATAAAATTTCAAAATACTTTCAGGATCTTCAAAGGAATGACAAGTACTGGCCTGCAAAACTGAAATATTTACTAGACACGCGTGCAACTGTTCTGACCTGTGCAATCGGGGTGCCGATGTAGGAAAGAGTAGGGGATAAAATCACATATTCTGGTGTGCGTTGAAGTTTGAAATATGAATATGCCATGGTAATCTAAAACGAGAAGAATAATTTTGGTCTTGCATTATTGGTTTTGGAATCTTTGGCAAAACTCATGGAGCATTATGTTTACTGAAAACTCGATATAATTTCTGGCGGCTGGATTACAACTAGAGATGCGGGTCTGGGATCCACCTCCCACGTGTGACTCCTGCGCAGGCTGGTCTCGGGTCTGCAAACTGTCAGCATTTGCCTCATCTCTTCTCAGTGTTTCCATTTCTCCCCCTGCAGACTGGCCCTCACCTCCAGAGATGATTGCTGCTGAGGACCTGGGGATCGTCTTGGTGCCCACAATCGTAAAAATCATAGTTCTCATTGGTTGTGAGAAAACTTTTGAAATATTCCCGGGATGTTTAATGCTCTAAAAGAATATCAGTTACTCTAAAGTTCATAATGTTTTGTAAAATAGCTTTGATAATTACATGATTAAAAAAAAGTATTTTTTTTCAACATTTGTCCAAAGTATTAAATTTACAAGCATATATTTATAAAAATATGTTTATTTTTATATATTTATTGTATAAAATTGCATTACAAAGTATACTTATATTTGTAATAAATTTATAAAGACACACTGATTATGTAGAGGATGGAATATATCAGATATATTCTGATTTTCATAAAAACGTGCTTCAAAGACTTAAATATCATATCAAAAATGCAAATTAAGTCTTGAGATATGTTAAAGTAAGTTTCTAGTATGTGGTGAATTGATTACTTATGTTTGAGTTTATAATTTTTAATTTTATTTCTAATATAAATTTTATTCAAGATTAAACTAATCTAAAGCAATCATCTGAAATTTAGAAACTACAAAAAATATATGTATTCAAACCAATGAACTTTTACAAGGATTCTTTAAATGTTTTCTAGTTTCGATAAAGCTGAAGCAGAAATATTTGCCAACATTAAGAACGACAAAAGGTAAATAATGATTTTCAAAATATCAATGATAGTACAATTAATATTTAATGTACATCTTAAACTAAGCAGGAGACCTCTATCTCCGTGTCAAATCTATGTACGTGACTCCCTGTGAATGAAGATTTTCTTATCAATGAAGTGAACGCCTGTCTCGGTCTCTCCTTTCTCGGTCTCCATCTCTCTCCCTGCAGGCTCACCGGCTCCTCTCGACAAGTGCACAGCTGGGGTTTTGGGACTCACCTTCCTTGTGCTGATATGCGTTATTGTGTCCGTGATTGTTAAAACCGTAAGTAAATTTATGAAACATTATACTGGACTTTTCACTTAATGATTGTCAGTGCCTTTAATGAAATTATTATCTTATGTATCAGTTTAATTAAATGTTGAATTAAAGCTTCTCAAAGTTATAAATATATGGAATGGTGTAGTTATCATGATTTAAAGTCATGCTTTAGGAGAATGAGAGAACCTATTGAAAACTATGAAATAATATTTGAGATTTGGTAATGACATATTGTAGCAGACAATGAAATTTGACTCTGAATTTTTATACTCTTTCTGTCCAAAGTTTTATTCTTTTATTAATTTTCAGGGAAATTATCATACATTATTACTATAACTCTTCCAACATGAAACAATTCTAACTTAGAGAAATTATTATAGTGATTATTATTTACTTAGAACACTAATGATATTTATAAGGATTACTTTGTATTTTTCTACCTACTATTTCTACAGCCAGATGATTTCTCCCCAGCAACAAAGATCCAGAAAGGTACACAATGATTCCACAATTCTAATGTTAATATAGTTTATGTAATGTATATGTGTTAGACTGGAAAAAAGGTAACACATTTTCTGGTAGGATATATATTATAAAATCAAATGATAATTGATGAATATTGTTCATGAATAATGACAATGTGGAGGGTCAATATATCCAACAACAGGAATAAAAGTTATTCAGAACCTCCACACTCTTGTGGTCACTTGGCTATATCCTGCTGCTATTATATGATATAAACAATTTTACCACTAAAACATGACTTTATTTACTGGTTGCCAGGACATACACAGTGGACATTTCAGGTATGAGTTTGGTTCCTATGGACACATAAGCTACAGCATGAGAAGCTGCACCTTCTCTGAGAGTGTGTGTGGTCTGTGCCTGTTGTGGGGGGTGTTACATACCTGATTGCTCATATCTCGGTGTGTATGTGAATGATGTGTTATGAACCAAATAATTGTAGGTATCAATTCAAATCTCTCCTCAGAATACAGTTGCGGCCCTTGCCCACAGGGGTGG
>NW_004567137.1:15072216-15072662 GCF_000260355.1 Condylura cristata
GGTGGGGGTGAATGGTGTCCCCACTGCTGACTGTGTCACTGCCCTGAGTCCCCGCCCCTGCTGGCTGCCCTGCTGCTGCTGGACAGGACCCTCCCCCAGGGGGGATGGCTGCCAGCCTCCCCCTGTTGTGGGTGGTGCTGACAGGCCACAGGCCAAGGTCACATTTTCCTAGTTCACATCACAAGAAGAGTGAAGCTGCTGAGTATGAGTGTGCAGGAGCCAGGTCAGACGAGGGCTGCGGGCCTGAGGGAGCTGTGGGCTCTGACATGGTGCTCAGCTCCCTGTGGGGCCTGTGTCAGGTTGGAGTCTTGGTGTCTCTGCGTTCTAAAAATGGAGGATCTGATGAAAAAACACATTGCTTATTATTTTTTTAATGAAGCCTTTCATCGTTCCTAAATAAGTGAATTATCTTTATGTTTGAATAGACATTTTTTAAAACCATAACA
>NW_004567137.1:15078539-15079563 GCF_000260355.1 Condylura cristata
AGTGTGAAAGAGTAGAGGATAAATTCACATATTCTGGTGTGAGAGTTGCAGCTTGGAATATGAATATGCCATTGTAATCTGAAACGAGATTCTGTTATTATTGGGTGTTGCCATCTATTACATTTACTGAAAACGCGATATAATTCCTGGCGGCCAGATTACAAGAGGAGATGAGGGTCTGGAATCCACCTCCCATGTGTGACTCTTGTGCAGGCTGGTCTCAGGTCTGCAAATGTCAACATTCGTCCCATTTCTTCTCAGTGTTTTCCATTTCTCTCCCTGCAGATTCGCCCTTAACTCCAGGGACGATTGTTGCTGACGACCTGGGGATCCTCTTGGTGCCCACAGTCGTAAAAATCATAGTTCTCATTGCTTGTAAGAAAAACTGAAATATTCCAGGGATGTTTAATGCTCTGAAAGAATGTCAGTGACTCTAAAGTTCCTAATATTTTATAAAATAGCTTTGATTTATTACATGTTTTTAAACAAAATAGATTGTTTTTTCAACATTTGTCCAAAGTATTAAATTTACAAGCATATATCTTGAAATGTTTATTTTAATAAGTATATTTATTGTATAAAATAGCACTGCAAAGTTTTCTTATGTTTTTAATAAATATATTATAAAACACACTGATTATCTAGAGGGTATGTGTATACAAATATATTCTGATTTTTACAATAACGTGATTTAGAGACAAAGGTCATATCAAAAAAAAATTAAGTCTTGAGATGTTAAAGTAAGTACTTTAATATGTGATGAATTAATTCCTTATATTTGAATTTACTCCTAATTTTCTATGATTTTAAATTTTTCTTTCTAATATCAATTTTATTTAAGGTTATTTAAAGCTAAAGCAATGAAATGAACTGAAATTTAGAAGCCACAATAAATACATGTATTCAGACCAATGAACTTTTATAAGGATTATTTAAATATTTTCTAGTTTCTATAAAGCTGAAGCAGAAATATTTGCCAACATTAATGACAAAAGGTAAATAATGATTTTCAAAATATCATTGT
>NW_004567137.1:15083198-15085240 GCF_000260355.1 Condylura cristata
GGTAAAGCCCAGCACTATGAAGATATCTGCAGCCACTGCAGCAGGATCCCTGGCCAGAGGGCTGACCCACGACTCCCAGCAGACCTCTCCTGTCTCACCGGCTGCTGTCTCAGCACTGTGTTTCAGTGATCTGCCTGTTCTACTCCTTACTCTGTCTCTGGTGAATCATCTTACACTCCTCGTAATTCTGACCTATACCAGAGTTCTGTTTGCATAAGTAAGTAAATCTTAAAAAAATGAGGCTCCCTCCCTGGTTGCGCACAGCACTACGAAGCCAGCTGCTGCCACTTGAGCATGTGTTTGATGCCAGGCCAGGGAGGTCACCCATGGTTGGGCAGACCTCTCCTGACCCGCCCGCTGCTCCCCTCAGCAGTTTACTTCATGGATCTGCCTATTCTGCACTCCACTCTGTCTCTGCTGAATCCTCTGACCACTCCTGCACCTCTGGCCTATACTCCAGTTCTGTATGCATCAATAAATAAAATCTTTGCAAAAATGAATGACAGAGTTGGGCCCTCCCTGGTGGCGCAATGCGTTCAATACACAGCATGCAAGTTATTCAGTCCCAGATCATCCCAGCCCCCAGAGGTGACCCACATGGTGGAGCAGAACTCTCCTGTCACCCGCGTTGCTCCCCTCAGCTGTGTACTTCGTGGACCTGCCTGTTCTGCTCCCCACTCTGTGTCTGGTGAAGCCTCTCGCCACCCCTGCCCCTCCGGCCTGTACTCCAGCTGTGTATGCGCACATAAGAATGAATCTTTAAAAAAATAACTGTTTGGATTCCATTGGGAGACTTTATATCTCATGAAATAAATACAATGCTGTGATTACATAAGTCTTGATACTGATCATGTTATTTATTCTAGTAATGGCTTTTTCAAAAACAATATTGAAACAGTAATATACACATTGAAAAATACAGATGTCATTACTTTTGTGTCTGGATTTTTTTTGTTCAGCCTTATAATTGTAACATTCAACCCTTCTAAATGTCACATGGTGTGTAAGTCTGTTTATGTAAAATATCAAGATAGCACTCATGGATAAAGAAAGTGGGCTGGTGGTTCCTGGGGACTGAGGGGTGGTGAGAAGAGGAATGACCTTCAACTTTGGTGGAGAATGATGGGTATTTTGTAATGGGAGTGTTGTAGTAACACACATCTGTACAGGCATAAATCTTACTTTAATAATGTGCAGTGTTATAAATCTGTGTTAATAGCTGATATGATATGAAGATGAAATAAAATAAATTGGTAGATACACTATTTTAATTTAGATTTTTTTTTTTCATCCATATCATGAAGATAGGAGACCAGGTTTAGGCACTCCCTGGTGGCGCAGTGGTTAAAGCCAGCACTGCAAGCTAGTTGCAGCCGCTTCAGTGCAAGTTCAATTCCTGCCCCAGAGGTGATCCACAGGGCATGGCAGATCTCTCCTTTCTCACCTGCTTCTCCCCTCAGCAGGGTACTTCATCAGTCGGCCTGTTCTGCTCCCCATTCTGTCTCTGGTGAAGCCTCTCAAGGCCCTTGCACCTCTGGCCTGCATCCCAGTTCTGTGTGCAAAAATCAGTCTCTCCATTTTTTTTTTTTAAAGACATAAGTAGTCAGTGTTTGTGACTGAGATGGAAACAATTTAACAGCAAAGTCTGGTCAGGTCATCTGGACCCTAGGAATATAATTATAGGAATATAATTTCCCAGACATATTTGAATGTGGGCATTCACTATACAGTCCATCAACATCATTATTAAATTACATTATCTGATTTTTTATAATTATTTACACAGCTAAATCCACCTTCACTGACTATGACAGTCATAAGATCCTTCTGGATGTTTCAGCCCACAGTGATTTTCCCTCGTAGTCTTTATCAGTTTGTGACATTTTTTTAAATGCATGTAACTGATTTTAATACAATCATTTCCTATTTTTTAAAATAACCTTCATTAAGTTATTTACTTACATTAGACAAAATAAGTATTTTTTTTTTAAGATTTATTTATTTGTGCATACAGAACTGGGGTACAGGCCAGAGGCTCCGGG
>NW_004567137.1:15086761-15091575 GCF_000260355.1 Condylura cristata
TCATCCCCTGCACTTCTGGCCTTTACCCCAGTTCATGTATATATAAATAAAGTTTTAAAAAGTATTATGAAGTTTTGATTTTGTTGGGAGACTTTACATTTTATGATATAAATACAATGTTATGACTACATAAGTCTAAATACTGATCATATTTGTTCTAAGTGACATTTTTTCAAAAACAATAGTGAAAAGGGCATACACATCAAAAAACATATCATCACTGTGTCTGGATTGTTTTTTGTTCAACATTTTATTTGTAATATTCATCTTTATAAAGATGAAGAAAGTGGGTTGGTTGTTGCTGAGGACTGAGGGGAGATAAGAAGAGGATATGACCATCAAATTGGTTTAGTGCTTCCTTTGGGGTGATGAAAGCTTTCTAAGTACTGAGAGCAATGAAGCTACAAACCATGAATATTTTAAAATCTTTGATATATGCTCTTTGAAGGGATGAGTGTATGTTTGTAAATTATTTATTCATATAAGAACTTGGGTGTAGGCCAGAGGTGCTGGTTGTGGGGGGATGGAGGGAGGATTCACCAGAGACTGAGTAGAGGAGAAGAAAAAATGGATCTACTGAAATACACTACTGAGGGGAGCAGTGGGTAAGACAAGAGAGATCTGCTGTGCCATGTGGGTCAGTTCCCTGGTGAGCAATAAGACTTAGACCTTAACTGTGACAGTACTGAGACTTAACCTGAAAAGGTAATCTTTGCTTGTTATTGAGTTCCAATGTATCCACCTTTCTTAGGTCACCGGATATTCTCACAACTAGAAATAGTCACAGATCATATATACGTGTGTGTGTGTGTGTGTTTGTGTGTATCCATATACCCCTGTAAGACTATTTATATATATATATCAGAGTAAATTATAGCTGTCTTATTATGTTGAGTAATTTTTTATTGGGACTTTATGCTGTTTGACCATAATGCTCTTCCTCACCAGCACTGACCCCTGAGAGACAGCATCTCACAGCTATGAGGTAGTAGCTGACTGAGGTTTAGATTTGCATTTCTGTGATAATGATCATTTTGTCATATATATTTAACCTGTGTTTGGAAAGTATTTTTTCTGATCTCCCCAATTTATGGTTTAGTGAGAATTTTGGAATTTACATTTGTAATTCTGTTCATAAATACATTTAGGTTTTTATCATTTATAGCATGTATTCCTATTAAAACACAAATATTACTGAAGATGAATGGATAGTGGTACAATGTTTTAATTTGTGGAATGATGACATAATGTATTTTTTTTAATTAGAGGAAATCTAAATAGCTTATTTATGAAAAATACAATTGAAGGAAGGAATTTTAGGAACTAGGGAAGAGATGTTGAGAAGATTAGAGATTGATCTTTGTTACAGATAATTGACAATGTAGTGAGTTTTAAGAATAATTAGTGACAAACATCATTAATTAACCATTGGTAATGGAATAATGATGTTCATTTTTCTGTTATAATAGAAATGATATAATAAGGGTATAGGGAAATTATGGAATGTTAAGATTTATGCACTTTAGTTAATAGTAGAATTTAAACATCCAAGGTACTCTTCACAAGGCCTAATTTTTCAGCATTTATGGTTGCTATGGAAATAAGTTGTAAGTATAAGTGTTCAAGTGTTTTGTTCCCTGATACATTTCAGAGGCATTTGAAAATGAAAAACTTAAATGCCACCTGTAACCTATAGTCTCCCATAGTCTGGAGGTGTGTGATGAAGTGACTGTCTTCAAAATAGCCCAAGTATAACAATTTCCTGTTCAAACTGCTAGTGACACACAAATAAGAAATCTACTTTTTTCCACTCCTGCTTCACTCTGAACCCTCACAGGGCAGTTCTAGAGATCACAGACATTGTTTTTGATCACAGGTCAGAAACAACAAGTGCTGGTGAGGATGTGGAGAAAAGGGGACCCTCTTATGCTGCGGCTAGGAAGCTCTGGGGCCGGTCCCCATGAAGACCAGTGTGAAGGTGTCTCCTGTTCACTCAAGGATGCCAACTCCTAGCAGCAGAAGGTATGTGTTTCTCCTCTCCTCTCTCTCTGCTGGTCCATCTCTTTTAGTGGAAGTTTATGATGTTAGATGTAAGGCTGTTGATCCACAATTCATATGTGGTCAAAACCAGGAAAATCCTATCTTTATTTGAATAATTCAGGTAAAACACAAGAAAAAATAAAATATTTGAGGATTTTTCAAAACATTTCAATTCTTTCCAGTGGAGAATAGTCAAGTATATAATATCAATGCATAATTATATTTGTTAGTCACTACAATTTAACCTAAAATTTCACCAGATCATGGCAAAGAAGTTTATTTTAGAATTCATAATCGTATTCTATGTATTTTTTTTGTATTTAGCTTGATTTTAAAATTAAATTCTTAAAATGAATTCATCATGAAGGTGAAAGACAATTCCTCATCTGCTTACTTAGAGTCAACATAAAATGTTTAATGCTAATAGAAATCAAGATGAGTGGTTTCCATCAAATGTTATTTTTAATTTAAAAGTATACCAAATGCTTAAAAATAAACAAAGCTTTATCTAAGAACTACCAATCTAATAAAACAGAGTCCTGTCTAATGAATGAAGTTACATCATAGAAATGGCTTCAAATAAAAATAACATTGTGGTCATATTAAAATAATATATTAATGACAGCTTACAGAAGTCAGACTGAGTATCATGTTTTACATATATTGTACCTTAGATATTATTATCATGTTTTACATATATTATATATTAGATATTCCTATTTCCAGCTTATATTAGTAAACTAAAACTAAATTGAAGGACTATATAATATTTTTATTTTATATTTTTCATATCTTTTATCGAATTAAAATAACAAGGTTATACTTAGTATCAAGTTCAGAATTCTAAATCCACTTATTACAGTGTCTATTGACTGAAATACTAAAATTATGATTTTTTTTTATTTGTACAGTTACTTGCACACTGAGAAACATTCATTAACTTGGATAGTTACAGGATCTTTCTGGAAATTTTAAACAATGTTTTAAAGAATTAGTGAAAGAATGATGTATGTATCACTTTATGCTTTTTATCTAGCTATTAATTCAATTACCAACCCCCTGTATTCTTAAAATTATGCATTTTCAAAATATTTTTTGTTTTGTTTTCTGTATCGATTAGGTTTTAGATAAGCTAAACCTTAAACAATAGCCAAAATTTAAAATTTCACTGAAATTTAAAACAATCAGACCATATCACAATGGTGAACTACATATATTGAAAATAGCTAGAGATAATTTAATAACACCTCATACCCTTTGTAAATAAAAGTAAATTACTAAATAAAAATAGTGTAGGAAATGCTAACTGCTATTCCTCAACTAGAACATTCAGCATTTATCCATATCATTTAATTTTAACAAGTGTCATTAGAAATGGTGCATCATTTTTTCAAAGCCAGCATTTCATTTTAATACGGTGATACAAGTGGATCTAAGCTGCTGTGTAGAATATGACTTTAAATCAATAAAGGTATAATTGGTCATGTACTTCTCATTTTTGACTTTTTTTTTTGCTTTTCATTTTTCCAAGCAATACTTTTGTGTCAGCATAGAATATCACTTTAAAAAGTTATTTATTCTGTCATTAAATAAGTGCTTAAATTTCAGAGGAGTTCATATTTTAATTTTTTTTTTAATTGAGGTTTTGGTGACATCATTGTTGGCGTGTTGGAATGACGGTCTCTCTTCAGGTGATATTACCTTATTGTTCCAGGACTTCATACCCAACACGTGTGTTGCTGAACTGCAACATGAGTCCTTCATTCAACTCACTCCGCCCACTGTGATCAGTCCCAATGTACCACAGTAAACTTCTGAGAAACTCCCCATGAGACAGTTCCTGACTCACAGAGCAGCAGAGATGAACGACCACAGAGTAACCTATGCAGAGGTGAAGCTGGCGAAGGGCTCAAAGAGACCCCAAGTGAAACCTCAAGAGGGGAAAAGCTGCACCACAGAGACCGACCAGGGAATAACCTACGCAGAATTAAATCTCCACAAATCCCGGGGTCCTCAGGAGAATGGCAAGTCCCGTCAGTGCAAAGGTACAACATTCAGTTATACACAGTGTATTTTCGGGTGTGCAGAAGGGTAGAAGGAAGGAAGAGTGGGGATAAACTGACATGTTTTCATTTGTGAGGATCAGAATTGGAATGTGGTATTCTAGTAGGAAATCTGATATTTTTCCAGGTATTGTTATAATATATAATTGCTAACAAGCAACTATTCATGTGTAGTTTCTTCCCCAAAATAAGAAATGGTATGTTGTGGAGGGAAAGATTCCAGTGGGAGGTAGAGCTCTCATGCCCAGGTTTATGTACGTGACTCCCTGTGCATGAAGATTCTCTTGTCTGTGAACTGAACACCTGTCTCCGTCTCTCCTTTCTCTGTCTCCATCTCTCTCCCCGCAGGCTCACCGGCTCCTCCCGAGAAGCGCATAGCTGGGGTCTTGGGACTCACCTGCCTTGTGCTGATATGCGTTATTGTGTCCGTGATTGTTAAAACCGTAGGTAAATTTATGAAAGTTATAATGGACTTTTCACATAACGATTGTCAGTGCCTTTAACTATTTCATAAGAGGAATAGAACTATTATGTTATATATTGGTTTAAGTAAATGTTAAATGTTTAATCATTGCTTCTCAAAATTATAAATATGCAGCATGATTGTAGACATTATTTTATATAGATTCAGATATCATGATTCAAAGTCACATTTTAGGATATCGAGAGAACCTATTGAAAACTATGAGAGAATATTTGAGAATTGGTAAC
>NW_004567137.1:15092768-15093558 GCF_000260355.1 Condylura cristata
GGTTAATCAACATGTGAATGGAAATTGTATCTGTGGAACAGATCATGGATTCAAGTCCCAGCCTCTGTGCAACGAGTCACATGTCTGTTCTCTTCCCGCCTGCTGTCTGGGTATCTAACCACTGACATGTGATTTCATGTTGGGAGCCAGGGGCGTGTGCTCTTGGGGCTTCTGTCCTAAGCCCACAGCCAACCCTGCAGGATGACCTGAGAAAGCAGCAGACAGTCGGTCATGAGGCTTAGACAGATGAAGTCTCCTTATTGTGACCTTCAAGGTAGACCATGAAGCTCAGCATGAAAGTGCCCCTTCCTGCTGTTGCCAAAGTGGCACTTCCTGGTACCAGCAAGGTGCTAATGTTGCCAATGATTCACATTGCCCGCCCTTCCTTGTGCGCAATAGTGTAAATAAGTAAGTGAGCGGAGCCAATATTGGGTCTCTGCATCCTGACAGCCCCCAGTCCCAGCTTTCACTAGCACTTCTGCGTGCCCTTCACCTACACGTTCTCCTTCAGATCCTGCTAGACTGGGCGTTCATGGCAAGGTCATCTGGGGGGTGGTGGGGTCTGGGCTGCTGCCCCAAGGGCACACACTGCTGGCTCCCAACACTTTCAAGATTTCTGTACTTGTTTGTATGGTTAAATGCATATGAATTTGTTTGTGTCTCATCACTCCCCCATAATTCCCCAGTAACCCTCTGCAGGATTGCATTTACCTGCTATTTGCTAATTTTTACTGCAGACTTTTGATGCAATATTTTAATATTTACTCTCTTAATGTATCAGGGATGGGAT
>NW_004567137.1:15096203-15097021 GCF_000260355.1 Condylura cristata
GTAACTTTCTATTTCAAGAAATCCTTCTTAAAATTGATTTTGATTTTGTTCTAATGATATTTGGTTTTCAAAATAATTATTGAAATATACTATGCATAATGATGTCCCTCATGGTACAATGGGTTAAAACAGCACTATGAAGCTGTCCACAGCCACTGCAGCATGAGCTCCATCCCCAGCTGGGGAGGTGACCCACGTGGCCTGGCAGGCCTCTCCTGTCCTGCCTGCTGCTCCCCTGTGCACTGTGTTTCAGTAGATCTGCATGTTCTGCTCCCCCTCTCTTGTGAGTCTTCTCATCACCATTCCCTGTGCCTGGTACTTGCACCACAGTTTTTGTATGTATAAAAACGTAGATATTTAATAAAGGTAGTAGACTAATTATAGCAAAAATGTAGACATCATTGCATTTTTATTCAGCATTTTATTTGTAGTATTCGACCTTCAAAAGATCATATGACGTATGAGTCCATTTATAGATAATGCCAAACTTATAGGCACAGAATGTGGATACTGGGGGTGTCAGGGACTAAGAGGGGGTGGGATGAAGATCGGGAACACCTATAGATTCCCTGTTTCTTTTTGAAGTGGTGAAGATTTTTGAGTACTGAGCAGTGGCATTTGCAAACTCTGGATAAGCTAAGTGGTTTTGATTCATGCACCTAAAATGGCTGAACTTTATAAATTATAGCTCAATAAATTTGTTTTTAAATATCTCATGATGATATATGGGAACATTTAAACTTTCAAGTTATTTGGAGATTAAACAACTTTGCCACATTTACCCCATTTACTCTTTCAATCTATATTACCTATTTTTT
>NW_004567137.1:15097321-15098917 GCF_000260355.1 Condylura cristata
TTTAATCCTTCTTTATCTTCAATCTTTCTCCTCATGTTTTTAGTTTTTATAAAATTCATTGGAAAATGATTTTATTCTTTTGTAATGGCATCTTATTTTATGATGTCTGAAATGTCTGTTAGCAATTTTTGTTACTATAACCAGAAATACAGCACTCATTGGCTTACTGGTTTATTTATCATGTTTTTGCCAACTTTACATATTAATTATATCAATCTAATTTACACATCTGTTATGTGAATATATGAATTATCAATTTTGATGTAAATAGTTATTTCATTGTAAATAATCAGACTTTGCTTCTTCTTTCCAACTTCAATTTTTTTTTAATTGGCTTATTCAGAGTTTTATATCCAATATGGAGTGGAAGTTACCATGATTGATCTCTATATATTCCCACTTTAGGAAAAGAGAGTTCAAATTCATTCTTAAATGTGAAGTTACTGTAACATTTTCATCCTTACCCTCCAATTAATGTATTTTCATCACTTTTTAGTTTTGTAATGTTTTTACAAGTTTGATGTTACATGTACTCATTTTGCCACAATTAAAATCAGAATATTTTTACTTTGTGAAATGTTTATGAATAAACAATGTTTATTTCTTTCAAATCTAAGCTACCTTGCCTTTTTGAAATAAAACTTTACCAATAATTCTGTGTATTTTATCATGTATATTTTTCATTTAGACCATCATAATTTTCTTTTATATTCACAAAAAGATCATTCTTTGTTTTTTTTTTATTATTTTCAGTTTTTTTTACTTATTTTTCCAGAACTGGTGTACAGGCCAGACGAGCTGTGGTGGTGAGAGAATTTACCAGAAACAGAGAGGGGAGCATAACAGGCAATCGATGAAGTATACTGCTGAGGGAGCAGTGAGTTGGCCAGGAGAGGTCTGCTGCTTCATGTGGGTCCCTCTGAGGCAGGCGGGGATCAAACTCCTGAGGAAGCCGCTTTAGCTTAGCTTCTCAGTGTTGTGCTTAAACCCGCTGGGCCACCAGGGAGGGCCCGATCATTCTGTTTTGATTCACACTTTACATTTGACAGTTTGGGATCAAGGCTATATGAAAAAGCAGTATTGTTTTCCTACTACCTGTCAGCTTTTGTGAATAACACTGTGTTATTTCACTTTTGATAACACCTGAACATACAAACCTGTTTTTGAGGAAGTTTTATGTAAGAACACAATAACTATAACATTTTGGAGTTTCCTAAGGACAACTAGTTTCTGTGCATATTTTTGAAAATGTGCTCATAATACAGCTTATTATCTGGTGGACCTATTAAAAACAAAAATGCTTTTCTCATGCTTGATTGTGTTCTTCAGTAGTGTAGTTGTTGTTATTAAGTTTTTACAATGAGAATACACTTTCTTTGTTCATGTTCTTTAAGAGTTTTGTTCTTTGTCATTAGTGTGTGCCTTGTATTTTTTTTCTCCCATTTTTATTTATTTATTCTAAATTTTATTTTAATTATGCATACAGAACTAGAGTACAGGCCAGAGGTGCAGGGGCAGTGAGAGTCTTCACCAGAGACAGAGTGGGGAGCAAAACAGGCAGATCAACGAAGTGCACTGCTGAGGGGAGCATTGGGC
>NW_004567137.1:15099197-15105467 GCF_000260355.1 Condylura cristata
ATATGATATTTTGAACATATTTTCTGAACATTTCTTGGACTCATAAAATAAATAGGCATCCTACTGAATCTAAAATCATGTAGGAATTTCCTTTTTATGGTTACTAATGTAAATTAGGTGAACTCTGTTTGGGAATACTCTTTGAAACTGGAAATGTTTCACATTTCTTTTAAAAATAGCTAGAGCGACTAAGAAATCAATTTGACCTTACTAAAATTGTCTCCATTTCTTTGGAGGCTATTTTAAAAACTGACTCTTTGTCCCCTCACCAGCATAACTGTTGTCATATTTTCAACAAATATTCCCATTAGAGTACAGACATTTTATATATAATCACTTGCTGACTATATTATGATTAGGCAACGAATCAATGAAAAGCATGGCTATTATAAGAAAGTTGAAATGTAACATTTTTTAAATATTAGTGACCTATTACTTAATCTATATGACCTATGGAATTGTGGTTTTAGAATGTTACCAATAAATTAGAATTATCATATGAAAGTGTAAGTAAAATATAACTAGTGCCAAGATGTAGCAAACTTGTATAACAGGAAAACATCAATTATACTCTTAGCTAGACTTTACTTTTGTGGTTGAGATGGAAGCAGTTTAACAATCAAGTTGGTTAAGTCTTTTGTCTCTTGATACCTTTAGAGGTATTTGTCAATGGACAAACCAAATAACACACTACAGGCTCAGTCTCCTCTGCTTGGAGGTGTGTGATGAGAAACTGCCTTCACAATAGCTGGGATTTCCTGTTCAGTTTAAGTGACTCTTTGACAAGAAATCTACTTTTTCCAGTGTTGCTTTACTCTGCACCTTCACAGGGGAGTCTGTGTAAACCGCAGATTGGGTTTGTCTGTTTCCAAGAGTGACCAGATCTCCCTCTGGAGGATACTGCAGTCTCTGTCCATGAGGAGGTATGTGTTCCTGCTGTCCTGTCTCTCGCCATCCATCATTGATTACAAATGCTGTGTGTGATGCCACAATTGATAGGGGGTAAAGTTATAGAAATTGTTATCCTTATCGAGTAATTCACAATGGATAATAATCATAAATATGCAACATTTTAAAGATTATCTTAAATATTGAAAGTCTTTACTATGTGGAGGACAATTACTTAGGTGCATATATACAAAGAAAACTGGGGTTAAATCTATTGAATTTTATATGAAACCCCATAATTTTACAAAATGGAACAGTTTTTTAGGAATTTGCCATCAGAACAATATAATGCTATATTCATATTATTTATTGTTGGGTCAGGTTTTTATACATAGATTCTCAAAATGAATTCATTAATCAGAATGTCAAATAACTTTCCTCTTATAGTTATTAATCATATTAAACCCCATTCAACTTTTCATACAAATGAGGACGAAGTAGTGCCACAAAATTCTAACTTATATACTTTGAAAAGTTTTCTTTTTTTAATTCAACTAAACATTGCCAAGAAGATACACACACTGATAGAAGAGACTCCTGTCTAAGGAAGTAGGCTGAATGGTATAAGTTTTTTGAATGTGAAGTAAGGTGTTTTACATGTATTACATATATGTATTTTTATTCTAGTATTATATTTATAAGCTAAATTGGTGATATTATGTAAATTTTGTATGTTCCAAAGTAAGAATTAATTCCACTCTTGAGGTGCTCATTGATTCAATTATCAATTTACATTATCTGATATATTCCAGTTGTCAATACAATTACAGTCCTCCTGGATATTTAAACCGATAGTATTGTCCCTTAGATGATTTTTAATTTATCATTTTATACTTTCTTATCTATTACATTCATTCACTTACCAAATTTGAGTATATAGTAACTGCAATTTTCATATGTTTGACTCTCCAATATTGTTTAGGATCTCAAGAAGCTAATGAATCACATATTATTTTTTATATAATAAATATTCTCAAAATGTAATGATTATTTAAAACTCCACAATATTTGGAGAAAAAACACCATTTTTCACCACCCATCACTTTTAGAAATAAATGTTAGTCACTATACAAATATGCAGGAAATTAATACAGATCCTAGCACAACTGTTATATACTATTGAACATTCAGTCTTTAATTATTAAAGTTAGCACTTTTTTTTCTAATATAGCACTGTAACAGTTAATGTAATAGCTTCAAAATTTTGTTAGGGGTGAGTTTAAATTAATGTGGATGTTATTATTCGTAAAACTTTCCACATTAATATTTGGTCTGCTATTCACCCAACCATTAGAACTATGTGAAAAATAAAAATTGCATTGTTTAAATTATTTTATATCACAGTAAAGCTTTTTTAAGCAATAAGGAAATTTTACTCAGACTTGTCTATGATTCAAGTGCAATATGAGTTTATTATTCTCCGTGCTCCGCCCACACGACTGCACCAGGGCCCTGGCCATCCCGGAGGCGGTCAGTAAGGACTCACCTGCAGCTGTCAGAGCACCGTCCCTGAGACGACTCAGCTGCAAGAGTGAAGGACCGCACAGAGAACTCCCAGGCACTGAATCTGGACCCAAGGCCGCTGGAAATGACAGGTAAGAGCACGAAAGCTCCCCTTCACCAACAGAAGATCAGATAACCTCTGTGGAAATAAATTTTGAAAATATTTTTCAGGATCTTCAGGAGAATAACAAGTATAGATCTGCAAAGTTGGAACATTTACTAGACACATGCAACTGTTCTGGGCTGAGCAGTCGGGAGCCACAGTGTGTAAGAGTAGGGGATAAACTCACATATTCCGGTGTGAGAGTTGAAGATTGAAATATGAATATGCCATTGTAATCTGAAACGAAAGGACTAATTTAGTTCTTGTATTATTGAGTGTTGGAGTCTTTGGCAACAACTCAAGGAGTATTATGTTTACAGAAAACGCAGTATAATTTCTGGCGGCCACAGTATAGTTCATCCGGATTACAACCCGGGATGCGGGTCTGGGTTCCACCTCCCACGTGTGACGCCTGCGCAGGCTGATCTCGGGTCTGCAAACTGTCAGCATTCGTCTCATCTCTTCTCAGTGTTTCCATTTCTCCCCCTGCAGACTCGCCCTCACCTCCGGGGATGATTGCTGTTGAGGACCTGGGGATCGTCTTGCTGCCCACAGTCGTAAAAATCATAGCTCTCATCGCTTGTAAGAACAACTTTGAAATATCCCAGGCATGTTTAATGCTCTAAGAGAATGCCAGTGACTCTCAAGTTCTAAATATTTTGTAAAATAGTTTTGATTTATTACATGATTTGAAACAAGATATCGATTGTTTTTACATTTGTACAAAATATTAAATTTACAAGCATATACTTATAAAAATATTTATTTTAAGAAATATATTTGCTGTATAAAAATTGTATCGCAAAGTATATTTTTACTTGTAATAAATATATAAATATATACAGATTATGTAAAGATGTGCATATACAAATATATTTTGACTTCTACAAAAACGACATAAAAAACTAAAAAATTGTATAAAATGCAAATTAAGTCTTGAGATATGTTAAAGTAAGTACTTCAGTATGTTGTGAATTATTTATATTTGAATTTATTCCTAATCGTCTATGACTTTTAGTTTGTCTTTCTAATATCAATTTTGTTTTATATTATTCTAATCTAAAGCAATAAAATGAATTAAAATTTAGAAACTTCAATAAATATATTTACTCAGACCAATGAAATTTTATAAGGATTCTTTAAATTTTTTCTAGTTTCTATAAAGCTGAAGAAGAACTATTGGCCAACATTAGCAACAAAAGGTAAATAATTGTTTTCAAAATATCAATGTTAGTACAGTTAATTTTTAATATACCTCTTACTCTAAGCAGTAAACATGTCTCCATATAAAATTTCTGTATGTGACTCCCTGTGCATGAACATTCTCTTATCTGTGAACTGAACACTTGTCTCCGTCTCTCCTTTCTCGGTCTCCATCTCTCTCCCCGCAGGCTCACCGGCTCCTCCCGAGAAGAGCATAGCTGGGGTCTTGGGACTCACCTGCCTTGTGTTGATATGCGTTATTGTGTCAGTGATTGTTAAAACCCCAGGTACATTTATGGAAGATTATAGTGGACTTTTCCCATAACAATTGTCAGTGCCTTTAAATATTTCATAAGAGGAATAGAACTATTATGTTATATATGGGTTTAGGTAAATGTTAAATGTTTAATCATATCTTCTCAAAATTATAAATATACAGAATGACTGTAGACATTATTTTATATAGATTCAGATCTCATGATTCAAAGTCACATTTTAGGAGAATGAGAGAACCTATTGAAAACTATGAAATAATATTTGAGAATTGGTAACCACATACTGGAGCAGATGGTGAAATTTGACTCTGAATTTTTGTGACATTTTACCCAAAGCTTTATTCTTGTATTAGTTTTCAGGAGAGTCAACTTTATTACAGTTTATTACTATAACTCTACCAACATATATTTCTAACTTATAAATATTATTGTATTGATTATTACTTACTTAAAACACTAATAATATTTACAAGAGTTACTTTGGTTTTTTCTAGGTACCAAAAATTCAGAGCAGGGTGATTTATCCATAGAAAAAAAGAACCAGAAAGGTAAATGATGATTTCCAACATTCTGATGGTAATAAAGTTTATATTGTATAAATGTTAGGCTCTGTAAAAAGAGTAACACATTTTCTGGTAGAGTATACATTATAAAGTCAAATGATGAATGTCCATGAATAATGATAATTGGGGTCATCATATACAAGATCGGGAAGAAAATTCTCTAGGAACCTCCACATCCATGTGGCCAGTTGGCTCATGTCCTGCTGCTATTAGATGATAGAAACAATTTTACTATTAAAACATGGCTTCATTTACTGATTGTCAGGACATACACAGTGGACATTTCCGGTTTGAATTTGGTTTCTATCTGGGCATAAACTATAGCATGAGAGGCTGCCCCTTCTGTCTGTGGGTAGTTTGTACCCACTGTGAGTGTGTGGGGTGTTATGTCTGTGCATGTTCATATCTCAGCATTTATATGTTGTGTCTTATTACTACAAATAAATTTAGGTAATAATTCAAAATCTCTCTCAGAATACAGTTGCAGCTTTTGCCCACATGGGTGGTTCTCCTACTCTAACAGTTGCTATTACTTTGCTGGTGAGAAAAAGACCTGGAATGAGAGCGTGACCGACTGTCAGAGAATCAACTCTCAGCTGCTCTACATAGACAGTGAGGAAGAAAAGGTAAGAAATTCAGTGTCCCAACCACCTCATAGAAGATTTATTCTGGTCAATTTTATATTCATAGACTCATACATATTTTTGTACATACCTGTAGTTTAAAGTTTGTATAATACTCCATTGTTTGACACTAGTATTTTATTAATATTTCTGGACCTTGAGTGCACACTTGAAAAGCCCAGTGCATGGCTTTCATAGAGAACCTTGTTTCCCAGATGTACATATTTAAATAGACATTGTCGTTTCATACATCAAGTAAAGGCAAGCATATTGTGATCAGACAGGTTAATCAACATGTGAATGGAAATTGTATCTGTGGAAAAGATCATGGATTCAAGTCCCAGCCTCTGCGCAACCAGTCACATGTCTGTTCTCTTCCCTCCTGCTGTCTGGGTATCTAACCACTGACATGTGATTTCATGTTGGGAGCCAGGGGCGTGTGCTCTTGGGGCTTCTGTCCTGAGCCCACAGCCAACCCAGCAGGATGACCTGAGAAGGCAGCAGACAGTCGATCATGAGGCTTAGACAGATGAAGTCTCCTTGTTGTGACCTTCAAGGCAGAACATGAAGCT
Organism: Condylura cristata; assembly: GCF_000260355.1. NCBI lineage: Eukaryota > Metazoa > Chordata > Mammalia > Eulipotyphla > Talpidae > Condylura > Condylura cristata. The sequence goes on from NW_004567137.1 coordinate 15,104,988, forward strand.
CAGCATGGAAATGCCCCTTCCTGCTGTTGCCAAAGTGGCACCTCCTGGTACCTCCAAGGTGCTAATATTGCCAATTCATCACCGTGCCCGCCTTCCCTTGCGCGCAATAGTGTAAATAAATGAGCAGAGCCAATATTGGGTCTCTGCATCCTGACAGCCCCCAGTCCCAGCTTTCACTAGCACTTCTGCCTGCCCTTCACCTACACGTTCTCCTTCAGATCCTGCTAGACACAGCGACCATGGAAAGGTCATCTGGGGGGTGGCGGGGTCTGGGCTGCTGCCCCAAGGGCACACACTGCTGGCTCCCAACACTTTCATGATTTCTGTTCTTGTTTGTATGTTTAAATGCATATGCATTTGTTCGTGTCTCATCACTCCCCTATAATCCCCCAGTAACCCTCTGCAGGATTGCATTTACCTGCTATTTGCTAATTTTTACTGCAGACTTTTGATGCAATATTTTAATATTTACTCTCTTAA
>NW_004567137.1:15107369-15108428 GCF_000260355.1 Condylura cristata
TATACATTAATAAAATTAAGAAAAAATAAAATAAAACATCTACAAAATGAAAAAATGTCTTAAGTGTCTTGTATCAATTTTCCGTGCTATAAACAGAAATAGAACTTAAGTTGGCTTATTTATTTATTTGCAATGTTTTTGCCAAAATTATCATTAATTCTATGAAACTAAAGTATCAATCTAATATATGGACATGTGAATTATGAATTTTGATTTAAATAGTTTTTCCTTCTAAATAATCACACTTTGTTTCATCTTTCCAAGTTCAATTACTTTATTTTTATTATAGAACAGAGTTTTACACCCAATATTGAATAGAAATTACCATGATTGGTCTCTACATATTCCCATTTAGGGAGAAAAATTTCAATATTCACTCTTAAATGTGAAGTTTATTGTAACATTTTCATCCTCACCAAGTTACTTCAGTACATTTGATGTTATATTTACTCATTTTTCCACAATTAAGGTGAGCAATAGTTTAATTTGAAAAATGTTTATGAATAAACAATATTTATTTCTTTCAAATATAGGACATCTTGCATTTTTGAAATGAAACTATAGCAATCATTGTGTGTGTTTACCATGTATATATTTTGTTCAGATCATCTTAGTTTTCTTCCTTATTCACAAAAATATTGCACTGTGTTTTAATTTGACTGTTTGTATCAGGTCTACTTTAAAAAAGTTCTATTTTTCTACTACCTGGCAGCCTTTGTGTAAGAGCACTGCGGTATATCAGTGCTATTACACTGCCGATGTCATCTGAGCATGTAAACCTGTGTTAGGGGGCGTTTTATGTAAGAAGAAAGAATTCTAATGGTTGTGAAGTTTTAGGCATAACACTTGCTGTCCATCTTTTTGTTGATTTTAATTTTCTAAAATTTTCTGTTTTATATTACAAAAGACATTCAAATGTATTCATAATACTGGCTCATGAATATGGTGGCGCAGCAGGTTAAAGCACAGCACCAAGAAGCTAAAGCCACTTCAGCGTGAGTTCCATTCCCAGCCAGCAGGTGACCCACATGGTGCTTCTGACCCACCCGCTGCTCCCCT
>NW_004567137.1:15109767-15119547 GCF_000260355.1 Condylura cristata
TATACTTTTGTTCCTGTCTTGTCACCCCTTATAATTCCTCAGTAATCCTCTACATTATGCATTTATCTGCTGTTTGCCTATTTTCACTGCAGAATTTGATATGACACTTTAAAATCTGTTCTCTTTAATGTGTGTCATCTTCTAAGAGCTAAAGAAGTTTCCTGGTGCAGTATTTTCAGTCATAGGGTCCCTTTTGTTCCCACCTACTTCCCAGTCCCACCATGTGTCCCTCCGTGGTGGGGGTGAAGTGTGTCCCCACTGCTGACTGTGTCACTGCCCTGAGTCCCCGCCCCTGCTGGCTGCCCTGCTGCTGCTGGACAGGACCCTCCCCCACGGGGGATGGCTGCCAGCCTCCCCCTGTTGTGGGTGATGCTGAGGGGACACAGGCTAGGTCAGAATGTTCCAAGTTCACATCACAAGAAAGTGAAGCTGCTGAGTATCAGTGTGCAGGAGCCAGGTCAGACCAGGGCTGAGGGCTGGAGGGAGCTGTGGGCTCTGACATGGTGCTCGGCTCCCTGTGGGCCTGTGTCAGGTTGGAGTCTCAGTGCCTCTGGGTTCTGAAAATTGAGCAGCTTGTGAAAGAACATGTCACTGATTTCTGCTAAATGAAGCCTTTCATTATTCCTATATAAGTGAAAATTCTTTTTGTTTGAATAGAGATTTTTGAATAACATCAGTTATATCATGAAATGGAGACTATCGTAAAGGCCATGGTCAGCCATGGATGCTGGTAATTGGGCCACCTTTCCGATTAGAGTAAGTGTTATCTAAATTCTGTTACTTTTGACAAGAAAGGTTTGAAAAGAACCATAAAAAGGATCACATCAGTGCATTTGATTTCAACTTTACACACAAAGTTGTATTGAATATTAATGGAATCTTAATAATAATAAAAAAAGGACAGCTTAGCTTGTCTAACTTGTAACTTTTACAAATATTCTATAAAAATTCTTTTCGACTATTTTCAAAATATACTTATATGAAAATTAAAAGAAACTACTATTTCTTTTGTGCAAACATCATATAACAACAGAATTCTTTTTTTTTTTTTTCCAGGATAAGAGAAGCATCACCTGGTTGCTATGTGTTATGCTACAAAATACACATTATGCAGAGGATTGTGAAACTCAAATTATGTATTATTGCAAGCATAAGTGTGTATTAAAAAAGAAAAAAAGCCTAAGTTGGATTTATTTGGGTAAGTCTTTTTAAAATACTTTATATGTATTTTATATTACTGTTCTTTTTATACTATTTGCTTTCTTTTCTCAGATGTGTTCTCCAAGAATGTACACCCCCAGGTCACCTGTGCCCCATCCCCATAGTCCTTCTGCTCTCCCCTCCTGCTTTTTGATCCCTCTTTCCCCTTTGCCCCTGCAGAATGGCTCTGACTTATAGTTCTCTGTTTTTTGTGTGTTGTTGTGTTTTACATCACTAATATTATCCTCTTATCTGTCATATGGCTCCACTACATTCCTCCTGCAGGTGAAACCATTGGTATTTTATTTTCCATTGTGGCCTGTTTCACTAATCATAATCCCATCTATCTCCATCTGTGTTGCTGTGAATAGCATGAATTTATCTTTTTGACTGCCAAATAGTATTCCACCATATATATCCTTCTTGATCCAGTCATCTATTTTGGGGTATTTGGGTTGTTTCCAATTATATCCATTTATAAATAGCACTGAAATAAATGTAGGAGTGCTGGTTCTTTTGAATTAATATTTTTGTGTTTTGTGTAGAACCCTAGGATGGAATTGCTGGGTCATACGTTAGATTCACTTTTAAGAGTCTGAGGAAACTCCACACTGTTTTCCTTAGTTTTCACTCCCACTAGCAATGTAGGAGAGTTCCTTTTTCACCACACCCTTGCCAATATTTGTTGTTGCTGGTGTTGTCAATATGTGCCATTCCTGGGTAACTTTCTATTTCAAGAAATACTTCTTAAAATTGATTTTGATTTTATTCTAATGATATTTGGTTTTCAAAATAATTATTGAAATATACTATGCATAATGCTGTCCCTGATGGTACAATGGGTTAAAACAACACTATGAAGCTGTCCACAGCTACTGCAGCATAAGCTCCATCCCCAGCTGGGGAGGTGACCCACGTGGCCTGGCAGGCCTCTCCTGTCCTGCCTGCTGCTCCCCTGTGCACTGTGTTTCAGTAGATCTGCATGTTCTGCTCGCCCCTCTCTGTGAGTCTTTTGATCACCATTCCCTGTGCCTGGTCCTTACAACCCAGTTTTTGTATGCATAAATACATAGATATTTAATAAAAGTAATAGACTAATCATAGCAAAAATGTAGACATCATTACATTTTTATTCAGCATTTTATTTGTGGTATTCGACCTTCAAGATCATATGTTGTATAAGTCCATTTATAGATAATGCCAAACTCATAGGCACAGAATGTGGAAACTGGGGGTGTAAGGGACTAAGTGGGGGTGGGATCAAGAATGGAACACCTATAGAGTCACTGTTTCTTTTTGAAGTGGTGAGACTTTTTGAGTACTGAGTAGTGGCATTGCAAACTCTGGATAAGCTAAGTGGTTTTGATTCATGCATCTAAAATGGCTGAACTTTAAAGTTTATAAATTATCCCTCAATAATTTTGTTTTTAAATATCTTGTGATGATATATGGGAACATTTAAACTTTCAAGTTATTTGGAGATTAGTCATCTTTGCCACATTTACTCTTTTAATCTATATCAACTTTTTCTTTTTTAAGATTTATTTATTTATGCATACAGAACTGGGGTACAGGCCAAAGGTGCAGGGGTAATAAGAGGCTTCACCAGAGACAGAGAGGGGAGCAGAACAGGCAGATGGAGGAAGCACACTGCAGAGGGGAGCATGGAGGTATTCAGAAGAGCTCTGTCACACCATGTGGTCACCCCCCGGGGCTGGGGATCAAATGTACTGAAGCATCTGCTGGGAGCTTGCATTGCTGCATCCTAACCCGTTGCACCACCATGGAGGGTCCCTCAATCTATATCAAATTTAATCCTTCAATTTTTAATCATGCTTTTTGTTTTTATAGAAGTCATTGGAAAATGATTTTATTCTTTTGTAATGGCATCTTATTTTATGATGTCTGAAATGTCTGTTAGCAATTTTTGTTGCTATAAACAGAAATACAACTCACATTGGCTTATTGGTTTATTTGTCATGTTTTTGCAGACTTTACATATTAATTATTTCAATCTATTTACACATCTGGTATATGAATATATGAATTATGAATTTTGATGTCCATAGTTATTGCATTGTAAATAATCAGACTTTGCTTCTTTCCAACTTCAGTACTTTATTTTTATTGGCTTACTACAGATCAGAGTTTTACATTCAATGTTGAATAAAGGTTGCCAGGATTGATCTCTGTATATTCCCACTTTAGGAAAAGAGATTTCAATATTCATTCTTAAATGTGAAGTTATTGTAACATTTTCATCCTTACCCTCCAATTAATGTATTTTCGTCACTTTTTAATTTTGTAATGTTTTTACAAATTTGATGTTACATGTATTCATTTTGCCACAATTAAAATCAAAATATTTTTACTTTGTAAAATGTTTTATGAATAAATGATCTTTATTGCTTTCAAATCTAAGCTACCTTGCCTTTTTGAAATAAGACTTTACCAATAATTCTGTGTGTTTTCTCATGTATATATTTCATTTAGACCACCATAATTTTCTTTTTTACTCAAAAAAAGATCATTCTATGTTTTGATTCACACTCCACATGTGACAGTTTTGCATGAAGGATATATGAAAAAGGAGTGTTGTTTTCCTACTACCTGTCAGCCTTTGTGCATAGCACTGTGGTATTCAGTGTTATTTCACTTCTGATAACACCTGAGCATATAAACCTGTTTCCGAGGAGGTTTTATGTAAGAACAAAATAATTGTAACACCTCAGAGTTTCCTAAGGACAGCTAGTTTCAGGGCATCTTTTTGGTGTTTTTCATTTTCTAAACTTTTCTCTCTCGTATTGACATTAAAATATCTTCATTATACTGGCTGATTGTCTGCTGGACCTATTAAAACCAAAATGCTTTTCTCATGCTTAAATTAGATACAAAAGACTTAGGTTCTCAATTGTTTTCTTCAGTAGTGTACTTGTTCTAATTAAGTTTTTACAATGAGAATACATTTGGTTTGTTTATGTTCTTTAAGAATTTTGTTCTTTGTCATTCATGTGTGCCATTTATTGTTTTCTTCCTTCCATTTTTTAGATGAAATCACTAATTTTGACTTTTCTATTTTCAATTTCTTTTATGCATGCTCAGATTTCCGCCTTTTCCTTTTGAGCAATATATATATGCGTTTAGGTCATCGGATTTCAAATGACAGAATATTGTTTTCACATTTTCCTTATATTTCATATGATATTGTGAACGTATTTTCTGACCATTTCTTTGACTCATAAAATAAATAGGCACGCCACTGAATGCAAAATCATGTAGGGATTTCCTTTTTGTGGTTACGAATATAAATTAGGTGAACTCTGTTAGGGAATACTCTTTGAAACTGGGAATGTTTCACATTTCTTTAAATAAGAGTGATTGAGAAATCAATTTGAGCTCGCAAACCTGCTTTATTTGTCCTCCAATTCTTTGGAGGATATTTTAAAAACTGACTCTTTGTCCCCTCAACAGTATGACTGTTGTCATATTTTCAACAAATACTCCTATTAAAGTACAGACATTTTATAAATAATCACTTGTGACTATATTATGTTTAGGCAATGAATCAATGAAAAACCTGATGATTATTTGAAAGTTGAAATGCAATATTTTATAATTATTAGTGACCTATTACTTAAAATATATTACTTATGGGATTGTGGTTTTAGCATGTTACCAATAAAATGGAATTGTCATATGAAAGTGTAAGTAAAATATAACTAGTGCCAAGATGTAGCAAACTTGTATAACAGAAAAAAAATCTACTATACTCTTAACTACACTTTCGTGTTGTGGTTGAGATAGAAGCAGTTTAACAATCAAGTTGGTTAAGTCTTTTGTCTCTTGATACCTTTAGAATTCTATCACAGTTTCTTAGAGTATTTGTCAATGGACAAACCAAATAACACACTACAGGCTCAGTCTCTTCTGCTTGGAGGTGTGTGATGAGAAACTGCCTTCACAATAGCTGGGATTTCCTGTTCAGTTTAAGTGACTCTTTGGCAAGAAATCTACTTTTTCAAGTGTTGCTTTACTCTGCACCTTCACAGGGGAGTCTGTGTAAAACGCAGATAGTGTATGTCTTTTTCCAAGAGTAACCAAGTCTCCTTCTGGAGGATACTGCACTCTCTGGCCACGAGGAGGTATGTGTTCCTGCTGTCCTGTCTCTCTGCCAGCCCATCATTGATTACAAATACTGTGCATTATGCCACAAGTGATAAGTGAGTAAAATTATCGAAATAGAAATTGTTTATTGAGTAATTCAGGATGGATAATAATCATGAATATGCAACGTTTTAAAGATTATCTTAACTATTCAAAGTCTTTACTATGTGGAGGAGAATTACTTAGGTGCATATATACAAAGAGAACTGGGGTTCAATCAATACAATTTTATATGAAATCCCGTAACTCTACAAAATGGAAAGTTTCTTTAGGAATTTTCCATCAGAACAATATAATTCTCCATATATTATTTATTGTTGGGTCATGTTTTTACATAGATTCTTAAAATGAATTCATTAATTAGAGTGTCAAATATCATTCCTCATATAGTTATCAATCGTAATAAATCCCATTCAATATTTCATACAAATGAGATGAAGTAGTTCCACAAATTTCTAATTTAGTTATAAACTTTGAAAAGTTTTCTTTTTTTAATTCAACTAAACATTGCCAAGAATATAAGCACACTGATTAAAGAGACTCTTGTCTAAGGAAGTAGGCTAAATAAGTTTTTTGAATGCTAAGTAAGTACTTCAGAGTTTGAAAGTGAAGTTTGAATGTTAGCTGTTTTATATGTATTACATCTTATGTGTTTTTATTCTAGTTTTATATTTATAAGCTAAATTGATTATATTATGTAAATTTTGTATGTTCCAAAGTGAGAGTTAATTCCACTCTTGAGAAGGTCATTGATTCAATTATCGTTTACATTGTCTGATATATTCCAGTTATCAATACAATTACAGTCCTTCTGGATGTTTATACCAACATTATTTTCCCCTCAGTGATTTTATACTTTCTTATGTTTTACATTCATTCACTTACCAAATTTGGGTATACAATAAATGCTATTTCCATATGTTTGACTTGCCAATATTGTTTAGAAGCTAATGTAACATTATTTTTCATATAATAAATATTCTCAAAATCTAATGATTACTTAAAATTCCAGAATATTTGGTGAAAAAAAAATTTTTTAACCACTCATCCCTTTTAAAAATAAATGTTAGTCACTATACAAAGGTGCAGGAAATTAATACATATACTAGCACAACTATTATATACTATAGAACACTCAGTCTTTATTCATTAAAGTTAGCACATCTTTATTTTTTTCTAATATAGCACTTTAACATTTAATCTAATTGTTTCAAAATTTTGTTAGTGGTGACTTTAAATTAGTGTGCATGTTAATATTTGTAAAATTTTCCACATTAATATTTGGTCTTCTATTCCCACAACCATTAGAATTGTGTGAAAAATAAAACTGTATTGTTCAGGCCCTCCCTGGTGGCGCAGCGGGTTAAAGCACAGCACTGAGAAGCTAAAGCCACATCCACATGAGTTCGATTCCCGCCTGCCCCGGAGGTGACCACATGGCGCGGCAGACCTCTCCTGACCCGCCTGCTGCTCCCCACAGCAGTGTACTTCGCTGATCTGCCTGTTCTGCTCCCCACTCTGTCTCTCGTGAAGCCTCTCACCACCCCTGAGCTTCTGGCCTGTACCCCAATTCTGTATGTACAAATAAATAAATCTTTTAAAAAAATTGTATTGTTCAAATTAAATTAAATAGTAAATTATCATGCAAAGCTTTTTTAAGCGATAAAGAAATTTTACTCAGGCTTGTCCATGATTCAACTGCAGTATGAGATTATCACTCTCCAGTCTCCGCCCACACGGCAGAACTAGGGACCTGGTCTTCATGTGAGGCTCAGAGCACCATCCCTGAGAAGACTCAGCTGCAAGAATGAACGACCACATGGAGAACTCCCCAGCACTGAATCTGGACCCAAGAGCGCTGCAAATGAAAGGTAAGGGCACGGAAGCTCCCCTTCACCAACAGAAGAGTAGATAGAAACCTCTGTGGAAATGAATTTTCAAAATGCTTTTCAGGATTTTCAAGGGAATGACAAGCACCGACCTGCAGAGCTGAAACAGTTACTAGATGCGTGCAGCTGTTCTGGGCTGTGCAACTGGGCGCCACAGTGTGAAAGAGTAGGGGATAAACACATATTCCGGTGTGAGACTTGGAGCTTGGAATACGAATATGCCATTGTAATCTGAAACAAGAGGACTAATTTAGTTCTGGTATTATTGGGTGTTGGCATCTATTACGTTTATTGAAAACGCGATATAATTCCTGGCAGCCGGATTACAACAGGAGATGAGGGTCTGGGTTCCACCTCCCATGTGTGTCTCTTGGGCAGGCTGGTCTCGGGTCTGCAAATGTCAACATTCATCCCATTTCTTCTCAGTGTTTCCATTTCTCTCCCTGCAGATTCGCCCTTTGCTCCAGGGATGATTGTTGCTGACGACCTGGGGATCCTTTTGGTGCCCACAATCGTAAAAATCATAGTTCTCATTGCTCGTAAGAAAAACTGAAATATTCCAGGGATGTTTAATGCTCTCAAAGAATGTCAGTGACTCTAAAGTTCCTAATATTTTATAAAATAGCTTTGATTTATTGCATGATTTTAAACAAAATATATTTTTTTCAATATTTGTACAAAGTATTGTTTATTTTAATAAATATATTTATTGTATAAAATTGCACTGAAAAGTTTTCTTATGTTTTTAAGAAATATATTATAAAACACACTTATTATCTAGAGGTTATAAGTATACAAATGTATTCTGATTTTTACAATAACGTGACTTAGAGACTAAAAGGTCATATCAAAAATGAAAATTAAGTCTTGAGATATGTTAAAGTAAGTACTTTAACATAATTCCTTATATGTGATGCATTAATTCCTTATATTTGAATTTACTCCTAATTTTCTATGATTTTAAATTTTTCTTTCTATTATCAATTTTATTTAAGGTTATTTAAAGCTAAAGCAATGAAATGAACTGAAATTTAGAAGCCACAATAAATACATGTATTCAGACCAATGAACTTTTATAAGGATTATTTAAATATTTTCTAGTTTCTATAAAGCTGAAGCACAAATATTTGCCAACATTAACGACAAAAGGTAAATAATGATTTTCAAAATATCATTGTTAGTACAATTAATATTTAATACACATCTTACTCTAAGCGGTAAACATTTATTTCCGTGTCCAAATTTATGTACGTGACTCCCTGTGCATGATGGTTCTCTTGTCTGTGAAGTGAACACCCTTCTCCGCCTGTCCTTTCTCAGTCTCAGTCTCTCTCCCAGCAGGCTCACCGGCTCCTCCCGAGAAGCGCATAGCTGGGATTCTGGGACTCACCTGCCTTGTCTTAATATGCGTTATTGTAGCAGTGTACTGCAGGTGAATTTCAATAACAGTATAAGCGAAGATTTCACTTAATGACTGTCAGTTCCTCTAAATAATTCTTAATATTAAGATAAGAACTCTCTTATTATTGTCATTTTTAGGCTAAATGATGCATGATGATGGTTCTAATTTGTCTAAATTTTAGATATAAAGAATGTAAAGAATGTTATCATTCAGATTTCATAACTCAAGGACATGTTTTTAGAGAGTGAAAGGCATTATTGAGAAATACAGATTCATTCTTGAGATTTGTTAAAACAAGTATTATAGGAGATTTTGAAGTTTGGGCCTATAAATGTTGAAAATGATTTTACCTGTCTTATTCCTTTATTCATCCATTTGGTAAAATCTGTTGTATTCTAGCTTATTATAAACCTAACCAATGTATAAATTTATAAATTAGAAACTCTTATTATTATGACTTACTAAAATCAATATTAATTTTTATAAGAACTTTTAATTTTTTTTCTAGCTCCCATAAGGTGGAAGAAGAAAATAGCTCCCCATCAACAACAGAAGGTACATAGCGATTTTCAAAATGCAAATGTTAGTACAATTTCTATACTACCAAATGCTAAACTAGGCAAAATGTTTATTTTGGAAAGAGATAAAATTACTAAATTAGACAATAAATTTTCACAAATGATATCAGTAGTAGAATGTTCTTCTATGCAGCAACATGAAGAAATAATCATTTCCCGTCAGCATACCCATTTTGATCAATTGAGTCAAATGTTCTATGACTAGTGCAATGTTATAAGGGATAAATAATTTGAATGTACAAAAAAATGGTTTTGTTCACTGTCTTCAAGGCATGCAAAGTAGTTATTGTTGTTAGTGATTTCCCAATACATGAGCTGACCCTACCCTGTGAGTGTGTCTAGTATTACATGTGCCAATATGAGATGCAAAATTATGATACAAACACACATATGTTAATTCAGTGCACATTTTATTATATATTGTAAAATAGTTACTCAAACTTTTTTGAAACAGCTAATTTTTCCTTGGCATATCATTGTGGCCCTTGTCCAAAGGGGGCGTTCACCTACTCCAACAACTGCTATTTTACCAGTCATGAAAAAAAAA
>NW_004567137.1:15121782-15125455 GCF_000260355.1 Condylura cristata
TTGCAAGCACAGACCATAGGTTAAGAATGACAGAGTTCGGGGATTTTTTTTGTTCAGCCTTATAATTGTAACATTCAACCCTTCTAAATGTCACATGGTGTGTAAGTCTGTTTATGTAAAATATCAAGATAGCACTCGTGGATAAAGAAAGTGGTCTGGTGGTTCCTGGGGACTGAGGGGTAGTGAGAAGAGGAATGACCTTCAACTTGGTTTAGTGCTGTCTTTTGGGGTGATGAAAGCTTTTTAAGTATTGACAGAAATTGTATCTACTAACTGTGACTATTCTAAAATCTTTGATTCATGCCCTCTGAATGGATGCATTTCTGTGCTGTAAAGTATATGTCAACAAATTTGCTTTTATTGAAAATTTAAAAAGGTTTTATTTTTGAAATGCCATTTGCTATTTTAATAATTTACAAACATTAGATAACTTGTATTTTTTTTTTTAGCTTAACCCCATGTTATTTCCTATATCTTGCTTCCTGGAAGTATATAAGTTGCTTTGTTTCTATAACTGTTTAGCCATCTTTATAGTGTTTATTATTCTACCATCAACAAGATTTTTCTGTTCATGAATTATATCATTTTCATTTTATTTTCTATTACATTCTGTATTTTTGTAGAGTTTTATATTAACATAGGTATTTTTCAGTCATGCTTTTATTATTTAGGATATAATTATAAGAATAATTGTATTCTTATCTTTAATTTTCCTTTAGTAATTTTTGCTGTTATACACAGAAATTCAAGTGAGGTTTACAAATCCAATTTACGTCTTTTGATTTATAGACTTTACATATTATGTATTTGATTTCAGTATTTTTGAAAGGATAGAACATTTAATATAAACTATTTACTCTAAATAAACATTTGTTTCTTCTTTATAAACACATTTTCTTTGTTTCTGACACTTTATTGGGTTTATTTCTAATGTTGAAGAAAATGTACATATAGCAGGTGCTCTATGTAACTTTCACAATGTACGGAATACAATTTTTATATTTAATTTCACTATGGTGATTTTTAATTTTTTCATGTGCTCTAATGAAACATTCTATCATATCCTTCATTAAATGATCATTTCTCAGTCAATTGATAATATTGTTTCATTACTTTTCATTACATGGAATGATGTTGTCTGTGATATTCAGGAAGCAAAATATCTTTGTTTTTTTTTTTTTACAAATTTTAAAACATTTTGCATTTCTGAAGTATAATCACAATCATCATTTTTTTGTCATGTTTTAAAATTCAGTGCACTCATGAGAATGGTCCATATGAAAAGGTCAGCAACAGCAAGTGTTGGTGAGTGTGGGAAAGCGAACCCTTGTGCACTGCTGCAGAATATCAGTTCTTGAGCCCCTGTAAAGAGTGTGAGGAGGTGGCTAAGATATCACAAGTAAACATGGTAAATGGTTCTACAATTCCACTCTCAGTGTCCATCCAAAGAAATCAAACTACTAATCTGAGGCACATGTGGGCTCCTATGTCTACACAGCACAATTTGCAAGCTACGATATGGGGAGAGCCCAAGTCCTCGGGCAGAAGAGTGGATTAAGAAGATGTGGGACATACACACATGCCAGGCAGCAATAAAAAAGATGAAATCATGCTGCTTGTGTCAAAGGATAGAGCCTGAGGTGATCATGTTAAGGGAAATAAATCAGAAAGAAATAAATGTCACATGGGTTCACTCATATTTAAAATATAAAGAAACAAAGGATCAGGTAAAATAAACCAAAAAAAATCAGAAAAGTGCAGAGTTTGGCTACCAACTAGAAGGGGAGAGTGGGAAGTGGGGAGCAGGGAGGAGAGGGAAGAGAAGCAATGAACTTTGGTGAGAATGATGGGTACCTTGTGATGGGAATGCTGTAACACACATCTGTACAGGCATGGATCTTACTTTAATAATGTGCAGTGTTATAAATCCATGTTAATAGCTGTATAGTATAAAGATGTAATGAAATAAATTGGCAGATACACTATATTTTAATTTAGATATTTTTTTCATCCATGTCATGAAGATAGGAGACCAGGTTTAGGCACTCCCTGGTTGCGCAGTGGTTAAAGCCAGCACTGCAAGCTAGTTGCAGCTGCTTCAGTGCCAGGTCAATTCCTGGCCCCAGAGGTGATCCACAGGGAGCGGCAGATCTCTCCTGTCTCACCTGCTTCTCCCCACAGCAGGGTACTTCATCATTCGGCCTGTTCTGCTCCCCACTCTGTCTCTGGTGAAGCCTCTCAAGGCCCGTGCACCTCTGGCCAGTACCCCAGTTCTGTGTGCAAACATCAATCTATTTTTTTTTTAAAGACATAAGTAGTCAGTGCTGGTGACTGAGATGGAAGCAACTTAACAGCAAAGTCTGGTCAGGTCATCTGGACCCTGATATATTTTTGAATAGGAATATAATTTCCCAGGCATATTTGAATGTGGGCATTCACTATACAGGCCATCAACTTCATTATTAAATTACATTATCTGATTTGGTATAATTATTTACACAGCTAAATCCACCTTCACTGACTATGACAGTCATAAGATCCTTCTGGAGGTTTCAACCCACAGTGATTTTCCCTCGTAGTCTTTATCAGTTTGTGACCCCCCTTTTTTTTTTTTTTGAATAATCTTCATTAAGTTATTTACTTACATTAGACAAAGTATTTTTTAAAAATATTTTGAGTTAGCTCTCTGTCAGTATTATTTAGACCTAGCTGATTTTAGTGTCTTGTGACAATTTTCATATGAGAATATTTTTCAAACTGTTTCTCAGTATTGAATATAATTTTGAGATTTAATATCATTTTAATACCATATCCATCTCTGTTTCATAAATAAATGGATTCAACAGTTTAATCCGTCTGAAACATAAGAACCCTTTGAGAGGGCACCCTACTGTGAAAATAAATACTGTTTTCATCATGATTATTGAAATATTTTTTTTTTTTTTGGTTTTGGAAAGCATTTTTGAGTTCCATATCAAGTCTCCCATAAAGCAATGACCAACCATGGATGTCAATAAATGGTTCAATTACTTGAAGTCAGTTTTCTTCTTAAATGCATGTATTGATTTTAATACAATCATTTCCAAATCTGCAGAAGTTAAACCTCCAAATTAGAAAATGTAATGTTGTCATTCACCACTATGATTAACAAATTACCAGGTAGAATATTCACTATTTAAAAAAATACATTCACATCTAAAATACTTAAAATATATTTAATATATAAAATATCAATTCATTATATTTTCCTATTTTGGAATAATTGTATTTTCATATATATTTATTTACTTGTTTTTAACTCATTATATAGGTTGCTCAATCTGTTGTTACACCATGGGGCGCCCACCATCAACTCACCCAGCATCACCCCCATGTCCTTGTGCTTCCCACCTTCTTTATTCTCACCCCTCCTCTTCTCCTACTTTGTTAAACTTTCTTTTAAGTAATGATGTACAGGGCAAAAAAGTAAAATGTATAATAATAATAATACAACTGTTGACATGAATTATAGACATGAAGATGTTGAAAGATAATGGATATTTGAAAATTACAAAGAATGAACACTTTGGTTTTACTTAATACCAATACATACTGATAGTCTTTACATATTTTCAAAATTCTCAGATATACTAGTTGTATGGAAAATGCCATTGTTTCTTAGTACTATATAATA
>NW_004567137.1:15126079-15127497 GCF_000260355.1 Condylura cristata
CATGAATATGCTAAAATCTTTGATTTATGCTCTTTGAAAGGATGAGTGTCATGTTTGTAAATTATTTATTCATATAAGAACTTGGGTGTAGGCCAGAGGTGCTGGCTATGGGAGGATGCAGGGAGGATTCACCAGAGACTGAGTAGGGGAGAAGAACAAATGGATCTACTGAAATACACTACTGAGGGGCATAGTAGGTGAGACAAGAGAGATCTTCTGTGCCATGTGGGTCAGCTCCCTGGTGAGCAATAGGACTTAGACCTTAACTGTGACAGTGCTGAGACTTAACCTGAAAAGGTAATCTTTGCTTGTTATTGAGTTCCAATGTATCACCGGATATTCTTACAACTAGAAATAGTCACAGATCATATATACGTGTGCGTGTGTGTTTGTTTGTATCCATATACCCCTTGTAAGTTGTATATATATATATATATATATATATATATATATATATATCAGAGTAAATTATAGCTGTCTTATTATGTTGAGTAATTTTTTATTGGGACTTTATACTGTTTGACCATAGTGCTCTTCCTCACCAGCACTTGTTTCTGACCCTTGAGAGACAGTACCTCACAGCTACGAGGTAGTAGCTGAATGAGGTCTTGATTTACATTTCTGTGATAATGATCATTTTGTCATATACATTTAACCTGTGTTTAACCTCCCCAATTCTTGGTTTAGTGAGAATTTTGAAATTTACATTTGTAATTCTGTTCATAAGTACATTTAGGTTATTATCATTTATAGCACGTATTCCTATTAAAACACAAATATTACTGAAGATGAATGGATAGTGGTACAATGTTTTAATTTGTGGAATGATGACATAATGTAATTTTTTTTAATCAGAGGAAATCTAAATAGCTTATTTATGAAGAATACAATTAAAGGAAGGAATTTTAGAAATTAGGGAAGAGATGTTGAGAAGATTAGAGATTGATCTTTGTTACAGATAATTGACAATGTAGTGAGTTTTAAGAATAATTAGTGACAAACATCATTAAATAACCATTGGTAATGGAATAATGATGTTCATTTTTCTGTTATAATATAAATGATATAATAAGGGTATAGGGGAAATATGAAATGTTAAGATTTATGTACTTTAGTTAATAGTAAATTTAAACATCCAAGGTACTCTTAACAGGGCCTAATTTTTCAGCATTTATGGTTGCTATGGAAATAAGTTGTAAGTATCAGTGTTCAAGTGTTTTGTTCCCTGATACATTTCAGAGGCATTTGAAAATGAAAAACCTAAATGCCACCTGTAACCTATAGTCTCCCATAGTCTGGAGGTGTGTGATGAAGTGACTGTCTTCAAAATAGCCCAAGTATAACAATTTCCTGTTCAAGCTGCTAGTGACACATGAATGAGAAATCTACTTTTTTCCACTCTTGCTTCACTCTGAACC
>NW_004567137.1:15127902-15129367 GCF_000260355.1 Condylura cristata
TTAGTCACTACAATTTAACCTAAAATTTTACCAGATCATGGCAAAGAAGAGTTTATTTTAGAATTCATAATCATATTCTATGTATTTTTTGTATTTAGCTTGATTTTAAAATTAAACTCTTAAAATGAATTCATCATGAAGGTGAAAGACAATTCCTCATCTGCTTACTTAGAGTCAACATAAAATATTTAATGCTAATAGAAATCAAGATGAGTGGTTTCCATCAAATGTTATTTTTAATTTAAAAGTATACCAAATGCTTAAAAATAAACAAAGCGTTATCTAAGAACTACCAATCTAATAAAACAGAGTCCTGTCTAATGAGTTAGGTTACATCATAGAAATGGTTTGAAATAAAAATAACATTGTGGTCATATTAAAATAATGTATTAATGACAGCTTACAGAAGTCAGACTGAGTATCATGTTTTACATATATTGTATTTTAGATATTATTGAGTATCATGTTTTACATGTATTATATCTTAGATATTCCTATTTCCAGCTTATATTAGTAAACTAAAATTAAATTGAAGGACTATATAATATTTTTATTTTATATCTTTTATTGAGTTAAAATAACAAGGTTATACTTAGTATCAAGTTCAGAATTCTAAATTCACTTATTATAGTGAATTTATTATAGTGTCTATTGACTGAAATACTAAAATTATGATTTTTTTAATTTGTACAGTTACTTGCACACTAAGAAACATTCATTAACTTGGATAGTTATAGGATCTTTCTGGAAATTTTAAACAATAATGTTTCAAGTAATTAATGAAAGAATGATGTGTGTATCACTTTATGCTTTTTATCTAGCTATTAATTCAATTACCAACCCCTTGTATTCTTAAAGTTATGCATTTTCAAAATATTTTTTTGTTTTGTTTTCTGTATCTATTAGGTTTTAGATATGCTAAACCTTAAACAATAGCCAATATTTTAAATTTCACTGAAATTTAAAACAATCAGACCATATCACAATGGTGAACTACATATATTGAAAATAGCTTCAGATAATTTAATAGCACCTCATACCCTTTGTAAATAACAGTAAATTACTAAATAAAAATAGTGTAGAAAATACTAACTCTACTATTACTCAACTAGAACATTCAGCATTTATCCATATCCTTTAGTTTTAAAAATTGTCATAAAAAATGGTGCATCATTTTTTCTAGGCCAACATTTTATACAGTGATACAAGTGGATCTAAGCTGCTGTGTGGAATATGACTTTAAATCAATAAAGGTATAATTGGTCATGTACTTCTCATTTTTGACTTTTTTTTTCTTTTCATTTTTTCAAACAATACTTTTGTGTCAGCATAGAATATCATTTTAAAAACTTTATTCTGACATTAAATACGTGCTAAAATTTCAGAGGAGTTCATATTTTAATATTTTTTAATTGAGGTTATATTGGTGACATCATTATTTGCATGTTGGAATGACAGTCCCTCT
>NW_004567137.1:15132355-15133579 GCF_000260355.1 Condylura cristata
TGACATTGTCTTCTCCCTTCCATTGGTTGAGACTAATTTCACTGAATTTTGACTTTCCCTTTTCAGTTATTTGAGACATACTCAGACTTGCCTTTTCCTTTTTGAGCAATATATGCATTTAAGGCATTTGATTTAGATGATAGAATATCATTTTCATATTTTCCTTCTAATTTTTATGATATTGTTAACATATAGTCTGCTCATGTCTTTGTCTCATAGAATAAATAGACATTTCACTGAATTCAATATCATCTAGGTATTTCCTTTTAGTGGTTACTAACATCAGTTAGTTGAGCTCTGTTAGAGAATCCTCTTGGAAGCCGGATATTTCTACCTTTCTTTAAATAATGGTTAGAGTGACTGTGAAATCAATTTGAGCTTAAAAACTTACTTTACTGTCCTCCAAACTTTTTGGATAAGTGATATTTTAAAAATGGACTCATTGTCTCCTCAACAGTTTGATTGCATTTGTCCTAGTTACAACAAATACCCTATTTAAATACAGACATTTTGTAAATAATCCCTTGTTGTCTATATGATGAGTAGGTGAAGAATCAATGAAAAACATTTCTATTATAAGAAAGTTGAAATATAATGTTTTATGATAATTAGTGTCCTGTTAATATATGTTACTTATGGGATGATGATTTTAGAAATGTGTCCATTAAAATATCATCATATTTTATTCATCAACAGAATAGTAGATAACCTCTGTGGAATTAAATTTTCAAAACACATCTCAGAACCTTCAAGGGATAGACAAATACTGTGTTTGCAAAGATAAAACATTTGAAATACACACTTGTAACTGGTCTGGGCTGTACGAATTGGGTGCCGATGTGTGAAAGAGTAAGAATAAACTAATCTAGTTTTCTTGTGTGATGGTTGGTGCTTGAAATATGAATTTGTCATTCTACACTGAAATGAAAGTTTTTATTTTATTCCTGCATTGTTACAAGTTGTTATCTTTTTTTTTTTTAAGATTTATTTATGTATGCGTCTAGTACTGGGGTACAGGCCAGAGGTACAGGGGTGGTGAGAGGATTCACCACACAGAGTGGGGAACAGGACAGGCCAATTGAGGAAGTACACTGCTGAGGGGAGCTGTGGGCTGGTCAGGAGAGGTCTGCAGCTATGTGGATCAAACTCATGAGGAAGTGGCTTTAGCTTCTTAGTGCAGTGCTTTCACCCGCTGTGCCACCAGGGAGGGCCCTGTTCTCTTTT
>NW_004567137.1:15134499-15135016 GCF_000260355.1 Condylura cristata
TAAATCAAATTATGGTCAGGTTCTTTGAAAAACTTGTTAGAAAGTTTAAGTGAATTTTCTTGAAGTCTAGATGTATTAGCTCTGAATAGGAGACTTGGGTGAAATTCCATATCTAAAGACTAGATAGTAGAAAGCTTGAGTGGTTATTTAGAAACTGAATAGAAGGCTATGTGAGATAGTAGGGTGATAAGGTTTGGGTTTTCCTCCATTAGGCAGTGAGAGAGACTTTGCAGTAACAGCCATTTGTTTTTATTAATCAGCCAGTTGTCAAATCATTTTTGACTTCAAAAGGAATTTCTCACTCTGGTGCAGTATTTGTTTGTCAGGGCCAGATAGCACCTTATGAGGCTGAGGCAATCAGATTGTAAGCTGAAGGTTGCTCAGGATATTTTGGTATTGCTGTAACAGGTACAGGTTTCATGGACTCCGCCCCCACTCCAGATGCTGGAACTCCAAATCCCATCAGTACCAAGAAGAAGCATGCAGGGATGTGAGGGCGGAGCTGAGCAGCCAGGTT
>NW_004567137.1:15136341-15137145 GCF_000260355.1 Condylura cristata
ATTTCGGGTGTGAGTTTGGTTTCTGTGGGTATATACGGTATAGCATGAGGAGATGCCCTTCTCTGTTAGTGTTGTGGCCTGTATGGCTTGGGGTGTGGATGTGTTATGTGCAGGATTGTTCATATCTCGGCATGTGGATGATGGTCTTACTTTGTGAATTCATATAGTTTAGGTAATAATTAAAATCTCTTTTCAGAATACAGTTGCGGCTCTTGCCCACAGGGGTAGTTCACCTACTCCAACAGCTGCTATTACTCTAGTGCTGAGAAAAAGACGTGGAATGAGAGCGTGACCGCCTGTCAGAGAAATAACTCTCAGCTGCTCAACATAGACAATAAGGAAGAAAAGGTAAGAAATTCAGTGTCCCATCCACCTCACAGAAGATTTATTCTGGTCAATTTTATATTTATAGAATCATGCATATTTTTGTACATACCTGTAGCTTAAGGTTTGTATAATATTCCAATGTTGGACACTTAGTATTTTATTAATATTTCTGTACCTTTAGTGCACACTTGAAAAGTCCAGTCCATGGCTTTTGTAGAGAACCATGTTTCCCATTCTATCTATCTACCTATCTACCTAGTGTAGTTATCATCTTATTACATATATACATACATATGTACACACACATACATATATACATATGCATATGTAGATAGAAATTGCTGTGTAACTTTAACATACTCAAAATCAAGAACGGTGAGCATATGTGATCAGACAGATTAATCACCAAGTGAATAAAAATTGTATCTGCAGAGCAGAGGAGCAGATCATGAATAGAAGTCCCAGGCCCTGGTGCAC
>NW_004567137.1:15139621-15140640 GCF_000260355.1 Condylura cristata
TCCTTGTTGCTGTGAACGGCATAAGTTTATTTATTTATTTTTGATGACTGACTTGTATTTCATTGTGTATATGCAACAGACCTTCTTGATCAAGTCAATGACGGATCCAGTCATCTTGGGCATTTGTTTTGTGTCCAAGTCTTACCTGCTATAAATACTGCTGCAATAAACATAGGGGTGCTGGAATTCTTTTGAATTAATATTTCTGTGTCCTATGGTTCGCTCCCTAGGTGAGGAATTGAGGGGTCCCATGGTAGCTCCAGTTTGTATAGTCTGAGAAAACTGCAAACAGCTTACCAAAGTGGTTTTCCCTCCTACCAGCAGTGGTGGAAAGTTGTTGTTGCTAGTGTATGTTGTGTGTGTGTTTAATATCTATTTATTTATGCTTACATAACTGGGTACAGGCCAGAGGTGTGGTGGGTGAGAGGATTCACCAGAGACAGAGTGGGGAGCAGAACAGGCAGACTGACAAAGTACACTGCTGAGGGGGGCAGTGGGAGGGTTAGAAGAGGTCTGCTGTGTCATGTGGGTCAGCTCCTTGGCAGGGGATCGAACTGGTGCTAAAGTGGGTCTGGCCAAGTTCATCGTGCTGCACTTTCAGCCAGTTGCACCACCGGGGAGGTCCCTTGTTTTTTGTTCTAATGACATTTTTTAAAGTGTAATTATTGAAATATTACGCACAGCAAAAAATAAATACAGACATCATTACGTTTTCTGTTCAGCAAAACAGTGGTATTCAACCTTCAAAAGATCAGATATTGTGTGAATCCAAATATACATAATGGAAAAGTCATAGCTAAGAAAGCGGACTGAGGTTCCCAGGAACTAAGGGGAGATGACATGAGGAACTGAACACCTACTGGTTCCCTGTTTCTTTTTGAAGTGATGAAGCTTTTTGAGTGCTTAGAGTAGTGACATTTGCAAATTCTGAATATGCTAGTTGATTTTGATTTATTTACTTTAAATGACTGAATTTTGTTCTTTTAAAGGTATAGCTCAATAAAATTGTTAAAAAAAAA
>NW_004567137.1:15141735-15145018 GCF_000260355.1 Condylura cristata
CATCATTCATTGTCTATGTTTTTTAATTAGTCTTCCTAATATCAATTTTGTTTAATATTATTCTAACCTAAAGCAATGAAATGAACTGAAGTTAAGAAACTACAATAAATGTATGTATTCAGACCAATATGAACTTTTACAAGTTATTTAAATGTTTTCTAGATACCATAAAGCCAGAGCTGAATAATTTGTCAGCATTAACAATGACAAAAGGTAAATGATGATTTTCAAAATATCAATGTTAGTATGTTTTATATACATCTTAAACTAGGCAGTAGTGGTAGTAAATTCTTCCATGAAGAGGCAAATATGTAAAATTCATAAATGATGATGATAGTACTGTCTATTTCTTTGTATACAGGAATATGAAGAAATATTCATTGTTAATCATCCAATTGTTTCAATATTCAATCATCCAATCTTAGTCAATATATATTTATAGAATTTATCCACAGTTTTGTACATACTCGTGTTTTTTTTTTATTTTAAAGTCTGTATAATATTCTATTGTCTGATTTATTTATATTTTTTGATCATTGATACACACTTGGTAATTCCCGAGTTGCTTTACTAGAAAACCTAATTCTGTAAATGATTTGGTTCTAAAGTAAATTTCACATGTTACGCACACTGTACATTAAGGCAGTTGGGCTTTAAAAAAATGTGCACATTTATCACATAGTGAGAAGAGTCTTGCACCTACAAATCAGACATGAAATAGAGGTTCCTAGTACCCGGCAGCCCCTCCTTCCTGTTCATCACTCCTTGCTGGCTACTTAACCACTGTCAGCCACTGTCTGAGGGGAGGTGAGAGGAAGGATCATCAAATTGGTTTAGTGCTTTCTTTGGGGTGTTGCAAACTTTCTAAGTATTGAGAGTAGTGATAGTTACAAGCTGTGCCTATTCTAAAATCTTTGATGTATACTCTATGAAACGATGGATTTTATGTTTTGTAAATTACATTTCAATAATGCTGATTTTAAAATATATAAAAACTTGAATTTATTTTTTAAGGATCTATTTATTTATTATGTATATAAAAACTGGGATGTAGGCCAGAGATGTGGAGGGGGTTGGTGAGAGGAGTCACCAGAGACAGAGTGGAGCAGAAAAAGTGGATGGACACTGTAAAGGGGAGCAGCGGGTGAGACAGAAGAGGTCTGCTGCTGTGTGGGTGAGCTCCCTGGTGGGGGACCAGACTCATGCAGCGGTGGCTATGTATAGCCTCATATGCTGAAACTTAACCTCTTGCACACCGGGGAGGTCCTGAGGGGATACTTCTTAAGAGTGTTTCTTGAGAAGGTCTGCTCATTGATTTTTCAATTACATTGTCTCATCTCAGTTCAAAGCACAATGATTGTACCTACATTTTTTTGTGATCATTTCTTTGTTATGATTATTATTTTTCTATCCTAACATGGAAGTTTTATAAGAGAATATTCTTTTTATTCATTGAAGATTTATTTATTTATGCATACAGGAACTGGGGTTTAGCCCAGAGGTATGGGGATTGGGAAGATTCACCAGAGAGAGTGGGGAGCAGAGTAGGCAGATTAACTGATATACCTTGCTGAGGGAGCGGCGGGCAGGTCAGCAGAGGTCTGCTGTGACATGTGTGTAGCTTCCAGATCAGGAATCCAACTCATGCAGCAGTGGTGGTAGCATGATAGCACTGAGACTTGACTTGACAAGGGTATGCTCTGCTTACTATTGAGTTCCAGTGCATCCACTTTCCATAGCTCACTGGAAATACTCACAATTAGATATACAAATTATATTTGAATACTTATGTTTGTATACATGTATATACACATAAACACAAACACCTGTATATATTTTTTTCTTTATAATACATATATAACATTTATATAACATATATATGACTTATATATATTATAAGAACTATATATAATTTACTCTTTATGATATATATATATACATATCATAAAGACTAATTTATCATAAAGAGTAAATTATAGAATTTATAGTGACTTATTATTATAAGTTTTATTGAGACTTTATATTATTTGTCCATAAATTTCATACTCACCAGCACTTGTTTCTGACCTATTTTTTTTTGTAAGATTTATTTGTTTATGCATAGAGAACTGGGGTACAGAGCAGAGGTGCAGGAGTGGTGAGAGGATACACCAGACACAGATTGGGGATCAGAACAGGCAGATTGACAAAGTACAATGCTGAGGGGAGCTGCAGGCGAGACAAGAGAGGTCTGCCACACATGTGGGTCACCTCCCTGGCCTGGGATTGAACTTTGGTAATGAAGTGTCTTCCTACTGCTGCACTTGAACCTGTTGTGCCACCAGGGAGGATCTTGTTTCTGTCTTTACTGATAGAGGTCACTCTCACAGGTATGAGGTAGTAGCTTACTGAGGTCTTGATTTGCATTTCTGTGACAATAATCATTTTATTATATACCTCAACATGTTTTTGGAAAGTCTATTTTTTTTCCTGACCCCCCCAGTTTGTGAATTTTTGTAAAGCTACCTTTGTTATTCTGTTACTTAAGTGCATTTAGGTTTTTTTCACTTATGACAAATATTCCTATTAAAAATTATTTTTGGAGGATGAATAAATGGTGGTAATACTTCAGTTACTAGAGTGATAACATAATTTAATATTTTTATATTTTTTATCAGAAGAAAAATAAATTATTTGCAAAGATTAAACTTGAATGCAGGAATTTTAATAAGTAGGAGGAAGGAGATGTTAAGAAGGTAAGTTTAAGTATTGATCTTTGCTATAGTTACAGACAATTTGAAAATGTAGTGAGTTTTTGGAATAATTAGTGAAAACATAGTCAAATAACTATTGGTAATATATGATGATATTAAATTTTCCATTGTAATGTAAATGATATGATAAGGGTAGAGGGAGAATGTTCATGGTCAAGATTTACACACTTTGCTTAATAGTAGTATTCAACCATCTAAGGTGAGCTTAACAAGGCCTTAGTTTTCACTTTTATGGTTGCCATGGAAACAAGTTACAAGTATGGTGTTCAATTGTTTTGTTCCCTGATATATTTCAGCGGCATTTGAAAATGAGAAACCTAAATGCCACCTGTAACCCATTGTCTCCCATAGTCTGGAGGTGTGTGATGAGGTGACTGTCTTCAAAATAGCCCAAGTGTAACAATTTCCTGTTCAAGCTGCTAGTGACACAAGAATGAGAAATCTTCTTTTTCCACTCTTGCTTCACTCTGAACCTTCACAGGGCAGTTCTAGAGATCACAGACATTGTTTTTGATCACAGATCAGAAACA
>NW_004567137.1:15146041-15146984 GCF_000260355.1 Condylura cristata
TTGAATACTTACAGGATATAGGATATTTCTGGAAGTTTTAACCAATAATGTTGTTCCAATAATTAATGAACCAGAAATGTACATGCCATTTTATGTTTTTATATAGTTATTAAATCAAATAAAATTTACTGTATTATTTATTTTAAAAATATTATTTTTGGTTCATTTGTTTTCAGTGTTGTTTAGGTTTGGATAAGCTTCTCATATGCCAATATCATTAGTCAAAATGCAGAATACCTTAAAATTAAAAAAAAATTCTCAGAATACCAAAACAATGAAAGACATATTTTGAAAGAAAATAAGATAATTTAATAACACCTTATCCCATTTTAATAAATAAAAGTAACTTACTAAATAAAAACAGTGTAGGAAATGTTAACACTGTCATTCCTTCAACTTTGAACATTTTGGCCTTTACCCATTAATTTTGAAAATGTTATAAAACTTGTTGTAGAAAATGTTTTTTTCTAAGCCACCATTTTCATTTTATACAATGAACAAGGGGTATTTAGCCATTGCTGTGGAATAGGACTCTAAATTCAGAAAGCTATTATTGGTCATGAATGTCTCATTTTTGACTCTTGGTTGTTCTTTTCATTTCCCAACGAACACTATAGTGTCAGCATAGAATATTCTTTTAGAACCTACTTATTCTGTCATGAGACATAAGTTTAAAGTTCCGAGAGTTCATACTTTAAAAAAATTTCATTGCAGTAATATTGGTAACATCATTGTATGTTGGAATGACGGTCCTGCTTCTGGTGATGTTACCTTACTGCTCTAGGACTTCAAACCAGACATGTGTGTTGCTGAACTGCAACATGAGTCCATCACTCAACTCACTCCGCCCACTGTGATCAGTCCCAATGTACCACAGTAAACTTCTGAGAGACTCCCCATGAGACAGTTCCTGACTCACAGAGCAGCAGAGATGAACGACCAC
>NW_004567137.1:15151024-15152101 GCF_000260355.1 Condylura cristata
CTATGTATAACATAAAGTACAGATATCATTCCAGTTTTGTTCTGGGTTTCCTTTGTGGTATTCAGCCTTCCTAAGATCAGATATTGTGTGAGTTCATTTACACATAATGGCAAACTCAAGGTACAGAAACTGGATTGGGGCTGCTAGGGACTGAGGAGAGATGGATGAGGGCCTGAGCACCTGTGAGTTTCCTGTTTCTTTTTGAAGTCATGGAGCTTTTGAGTACTAAGAGCAGAGGCATTTGCAAACTCTGTCTCAGATAAATGGTTTTGATTTATGCACTTTAAATGGGTGAATTTTATGCTTTATAAGCTATATGTAAATAAAGTTTTTTTCTACAAATTCCTGTGACGATGTTGAGAATATGTAATGTTTAAAATAATTTAGAGATTAGTCATCTTTCCCATATTTACTGTTTCAATATATATCAGCCTCAATCCTTTTTTTTTTTTTTCCTGAGATTTATTTATTTATGCATATAGAACTGCGGTGCAGGTCAGCGGTGCAGGGGCGGTGAGGGGATTCACCAGAGACAGAATGTGGAGCAGAACAGGCAGATCAAGGAAGCACACTGCTGAGGGGAGCAGCAGGCAGGTCAGGAGAGTTCTGCAGTGCCATGAGGTCACCTCTGGGGCAGGGATCCAACTCATGCTGAAGTGGCTTTAGCTTCTTAGTGCTGTGTTTTAACCTGCTGTGCCACCAGGGAGGGCAAGTCCTTTCTTAAATTCGGTATTTTCCCCATGTTTTGTATTTTTATAGATGTCATATGAAATAATAGTATTCTTTTGTAATGGTATTTTACTTCAAAATGTATAAAATAGAAATAAGAAAAAAATAAAATATCTACAAAATGAAAAAAGTCTGTGTGCAATCTTTGGTGCTGTAAACAGAAATACAACTGAAGTTGGCTTATTGAGTTATTTGCAATGTTTTTGCAGACCACCATTACTCCTATGAATCTAACATTAATTTAATATATGAATCTGTGAATTACAAATTTCAATGTAGTTATTTCATTGTAAATAATCACACTTTGTCTTTTTTCCAAGTTCAATGACTATATTTATTTATTTATTT
>NW_004567137.1:15153616-15155326 GCF_000260355.1 Condylura cristata
TGTGCATACAGAACTGGGGCGGTGAGAGACTTCACCAGAGACAGAAAGGGGAACAGAACAGGCAGATCGACGAAGTCCACTGCTGAGGGGAGCAGTGGGCGGGTCAGGAGAGGTCTGCCATGCCATGTGGTCACCTCAGGGGCAGGCCGGAATTGAACCCATGCGCAAGCAGTTTTAGATTCTCAGTGCTGTGCTTTAACCCGCTGCCCCACCAGGGAGGGCCATAAAGTGATATTTTAAAAATTGTACTCTTTGTCCCCTCAATAGTTAGACTGGACTTTTTTCATAGTTTCAATAAATATTCCTACCTTAGTACAGGCTTTTTGTAAATAACCACTGTTGACTCTGTTATGATTAGTGGATGAGTCAATGAAAAGTGTGACTATTATAAGAAAGTTGAAATGTAGTATTTTACAATAATTAGCATCCTACTACTTCACATGCATTACTGATGGGATTATGGCTTTAGAAATGTTTCCAATAAAATAGAATTGTCATAGGAATATGTAAGTAAAATATAATTAATACCAAGGTTAGGAACTTTGTGTAATAGGAAAACATCTATTATACTCTTAGTTAGACTTATATTTTGTGGCTCAAATGGAAGCAGTTTAACAACCAAGTTGGTGAAGTTTTTTGTCCCCTGATATCTTTTGGAATAGGAACACAGTATTGCAGAGGCGTTTGTCCATGGACAAACCAACTCACACACTACAGGACCAGTCTCCTCTGGTTGGAGGTGAGTGATGAGAAACTGCCTTCACAATCGCTGGGATTTCCTGTTCAGTGTAAGTGACACTTTGACAAGAAATCTACTTTTTCCAGTGTTGCTTCTCTCTTCACCTTCACTGGGGAGGCTGTGTAAACCACAGACATTGTATGTCTGATTCCAAGAGTAACCAGGTCTCCCTCTAGAGGATGCTGCGTTCCTTGGCTAAGAGAAGGTATGTGTTCCTACTCTGCTATCTCTCTGGGCACCGACCTCATTTTACAAATACTGTGTATGATACAATTTACAAATGCTGTGTATGATAAAATTAACAATGTACAATTTATAAATGTTGTGTATGATACAACTAACAACTAACAGGGAGAGATGATAGAGGACATTGTTATCTTTATTCAATAATTTAGGGTGGGAAATATTCATAAATATGAAACATTAAATATTATCTTAAATATTCAAATTATTTACTGGAGAATGTTGATGGCTTGTTACTTCAAGTGAACTGGGTTTTTAAATCAATACAATTTTATCTGAAATCACATAACCTTATAAAACAGAACAGTTTATTTAGGAATTTGCTATCAGAACAACATAACTCTATGTATTATTTATTGTTGGTCAAGTTTTTGTGCACAGAATCCTGAATTATTAATCAGGAGGTCAAATATAATTCCTTATAGGCTTTCATAATTCTAATAAATACCTTTTAATATTTCACACAAATGTAGATGAAGTAGTCCCACAAAATTCTAACTTATAAAATTTGATTTCTTTTTTAAATTGAACTAAACATTGCCAAGAAGATACATACACTGATATGAGACACCTGTCTAAGGAACTAGGCTGAATGGGTCTGACTGATATGAATCAGAAATAACTACTTCAGTTTGTGATTATAATCATTAAATTACTTGACTGTTCTTGGACATCTTAGAAAGGACAGTTTGAATGTTAGGTGTGTTTTTATTCTAGTTTTACATTTG
>NW_004567137.1:15156821-15158225 GCF_000260355.1 Condylura cristata
CTTTGAAATATCCCAGGGATGTTCAATGCTCTAAAAGAATGTCAATGACTCTAAAGTTCATAATGTTTTGGAAAATAGCTTTGATTCATTATATGATTTTAAAGAAAATATAATTTTTCAACATTTGTCTAAAGTATAAAATGTACAAGCATAGATTATAAAAACATGTTCATTTCGAAATATATGTATTCTATAAAATTGTATGGCAAAGTATACTTCTATTTGTGATAAATATAAAAACATACTGATTATCTAGAGGATGTGCTTATCCATATATATTCTGATTTTTTACAAAAATGTGCTTAAAATGCACATTAAATCTTGAGCTATGTTAAAGTAAGTACTTTAGTAGGTTGTGAATTAATTACTTACGTTTGAATTTATTCATATTTCTTATGATTTTTAATTTTTCTTTCTAATATCAATTTTATTCAAAGTTATTCTGATCTAAAGCAATGAAATGAAGTAAAATTTATAAAATACAATATATGTATTCAGACCAATAAACATTTATAAGGATTTTTAAAATGTTTTCTAGTTTTGATAAAGCTGAAGCAGAAATATTTGCGAACATTAACGACAAAAGGTAAATAATGACTTTCAAAATAATGTTAGTACAAGTAATATTTAATATGCATCTTTATTTTCACAGATTTATTTATTTATACATACTTAACTGGGGTACAGGCCAGGGTGCAGGGGTGGTGAGAGGATTCTCCAGAGACAGAGTGGGGAGCACAACAGGTAGATGGACGAAGTACACTGCTCAGGGGAACAGAGGGGAGACAGGAGAGGTCTGCTGCGGGTGTGGGTCACCTCCCTGGAGGGGACTGTACTCGCACTGAAGTGGCCAAGGCTTGGCTCCACAGCAGCATCCAACCTGCTGCACCACCAGGCAGGGCCCTTAATATTCATCTTAATCTAAGCAGTCGACCTCTATCTTCATGTCCAAATTTCTGTACGTGACTCCCTGTGCATGAAGATTCTCTTGTCTGTGAACTGAACGCCTGTCTCCGTCTCCCCTTTCTCGGTCTCCATCTCTCTCCCTGCAGGCTCACCGGCTCCTCCCGAGAAGCACATAGCTGGGGTCTTGGGACTCACCTGCCTTGTGCTGATATGCGTTATTGTGTCAGCGGTTGTTAAAACAGTAGGTAAATTCATGAAAGTTATAATGGACTTTTCACAAAAAGATTGTCAGTGCCTTTAAATATTTCATAAAAGTAAGGAATAGAATTTTTATGTTCTAGTTGGTTTAATTAAGTGTTGACTGGTTAATTATAGCTTCACAAAATTATAAGTATACAGAATAATTGTAGACATTATTTTATATAGATTCAGATCTCATAATTCAAAGTCACACTTTAGGAGACTGAGAGAACCTGTTGAAAACTATGAAATAATATT
>NW_004567137.1:15159294-15159767 GCF_000260355.1 Condylura cristata
AGCATATTGTGATCAGACAGGTTAATCAACATGTGAATGGAAATTGTAGAGCAGATCATGGCTAGAAGTCCCATGCTTCTCGCATGCAGACGCCTGTCTGTTCTCTCTTCACTCCTGCTGTCTGGGTATCTAACCACTGACATGTGATTTCATGTTGGGAGCCAGGGGCGTGTGATCTTGGGGCTTCAGTCCTGAGCCCCACAACGAACCCCGCAGGATGACCTGAGAAGCAAAGTCAAAGAGTCATGAGCTACAGGAAGATAAAATCTCTCAACTGTGACCTTCAAGGTAGAACATGGAGCTCAGGGAGCAAGTGCCCCTTCCTGCATTGCAAAGGCTGCACTTCCTGGTACCTCCCAGGTGCTGATGTTGCCAATGCATCACACTGACCTGCTCTCCCTGTGCCCAAGAGAGTGTAAATAAATGTGCTGAGCCAATACTGGGTCTCTGTCTGCATCTCCACAGCCCCCCTG
>NW_004567137.1:15161969-15181603 GCF_000260355.1 Condylura cristata
CAAGGTACAGAAACTGGATTGGGGCTGCTAGGGACTGAGGAGAGATGGATGAGGACCTGAGCACCTGTGAGTTTCCTGTTTCTTTTTGAAGTGATGAAGCCTTTGAGTACTAAGAGCAGTGACATTTGCAAACTCTAAGATAAATGATTTTGATTTTGAACTTTAATGTATGAATTTTAGGCTTTATAAATTATATGTCAATAAAGTTTTTTCTACAAATTTCTGTGATGATGTTTGAGAATATTTAATGTTTAAAATACTTTGGAGATTAGTCATCTTTACCATATTTATTCTTTCAGTATATATCAGCCTTAATCCTTTCTTAAATTTGCTATTTTTCCCATGCTTTTTATTTTACAGATGTCATATGAAATAATAGTATTCTTTTGTAATGGTATTTTATTCCAAAATTCTGAATATAAATATATAAAGTAATAGAAATAAGAAAAAATAAAATATCTACAAAATGTAAAATGTCTGTAAGCGATTTTTGGTGCTGTAAACAGAAATACAATTGAAGTTGGCTTATTGAGTTACTTGCAATGTTTTTGCAGACTGCCATTAATTCTATGAATATAATATAGCAGTTGAATATATGAATCTGTGAATATAAATTTGGATGTAGTTTTTGCATTGTAAATAATCACACTTTGTCTTCTTTCCAAGTTCAGTTATTTTATTATTATTATTTTACAGAACAGAGTTTTACTTCCAATATTGAATGGAAGTTATGATGATTGATCTTCATATATTCCCATTTAGGGAAAAATATTTAAATTCTCATTCTTAAATGTGAAGTTTATTGTAACATTTTCACCTTCACCTTCAAATTCATGTAATTTCATAACTTTTTATTTCTTTATAAGTTTGATATTATATTTACTCATTTTGCCACAAATGAAAAGAGCAACTGTTTACTTTGTGAAATGTTTGTGAATAAATGATCCTTATTTGATTCACATATAAGATATCTTGCATTTTTGAAATAAAACTATAGCAAACAGTCTGTGTGTCTTATCATTTATATAATTTGTTTAGATCATCATACTGTTATTGTTTATTCACAAAAAGATTGCACTACGTTTTAATTCACAGCTTCACATTTGACTGTTTGATTCAAGGCTATATTAAAAAAGATTCCTAATTTTCTACTATCTGGCAGCCTCTGTGAAGAGCAACTGTTGTGTTTCAGTGTTACTTCACTGCTGATGTTATCTGAGCATGTAAACCTGATTAGGGGAAGTTTTATGAAAGAACTAAATGACTCTCACACCTGTGAAGTTTAAGGGAGAACTACTCGCTGTACATCTTTTTGGTGATTTTCATTTTCTAAAATTTTCTATTTTGTACAGACATTAAAATGTATTTATAATACTGTTTTTTTTTTAATCTGGTAGACTTATTAAATAGCACAATGGTTTTCTCATGCTTAATCTAAGTACAGATGACAAGTCTCAATTGTTCTCTTCAGTAGTATACTTGCTGTTACTAAGTTTTTACAATGAGAATACATTTGCTTTGTTTATGCTCTTTAAGAATTTTATACCTTGTCATTAGTGTGTGCCATTTATTGTTTTCTTCTTTCTACTTTTTAGACTAATTTCCTTGAATTTTGACTTTCCCATTTTCAATTTCTTTAACACATGCTCAGATTGTGCTTTTTCCTTTTGAGTAATGTATGTATTTAAGGCATTGATTTCAAAAGGCATAATATCATTCTCATATTTTCCTTCTGATATTGTGAACCTCTATCCTGATCATTTCTTTGACTCATAAAATAAGGAGATGCATCACTGAATTCAAAATTGTATATGGATTTCCTTTCTGTGTTTAGTAGCAACAACTTAATGAACTCTTAGAGAACATGCTTTGAAACTGGAAATGTCTTTACATTTCCTTAAATAATGGCTAGAGTGACTGAGAAATAAAGTTGAACTTGAAAACCCACTTCTTCTGTTCTTCAATTTGTGGTTAAAGTCAATCAACAGTTAGATTGGACTTTTGTCATAGTTCCAATAAATATTCTCACTAAGGTACAGACATTTGTAAATAATCACTATTGACTCTATTATGATTAGTGGATGAGTCAATGAAAGTGTGACTATTATAAGAAAGTTGAAATGGAGTATTTTATAATAATTTGTGTCCTATTACTTAATAACTATTACTTATGGGATTATGATTTTAGAAATGTTTCTGATAAAATAGAATTGTCATAGGAATATGTAAGTAAAATATAACTAATACTAAGATTAGGAAATTTGTGTAACAGGGAAACATCCATTATACTCTTAGCTAGACTTACATTTTGTGGTTCAAATGGAAGCAGTTTAACAACCAACTTGGTTAAGTTTTTTGTCCCCTGATATCTTTTAGAATAGGAACACAGTTTCATAGAGGCGTCTGTCCATGGACAAACCAAATAACACACTACAGGCTCAGTCTCCTCTGCTTGGAGGTGAGTGATGAGAAACTGCCTTCACAATAGCTGGGATTTCCTGTTCACTTTAAGTGACACTTTGACAAGAAATCTACTTTTTCCAGTGTTGCTTCACTCTGTGTGAAGCAACACAGGAGAGTTTATGTAAACCACAGATATAGTTTGTTCATTTCCAGGAGTAGCCAGGTCTCCCACTAGAGGATACTGCTCTCTGGCTAAGAGAAGGTATGTGTTCCTACTCTCTTATCTTTCTTGCGCACCTACTTCATTGGTTTCAAATACTGTGTATGATACAATTAACAGGGAGAAATTATAGAGAACATTGTTATCTTTACTGAACAATTTAGGGTGGGAAATAATCATAAATACAAAACATATTAAAGCTTATCTCAAATATTCAAATTCTTTAATGGAGAATTACTCAAGTTCATATACAAATGAATTGGGTTTTTAAATCAATACAATTTTATCTGAAATCCCATAACCTTACAAACAGAACAGTTTATTTAGGAATTTACCATCACAACAGCATTACTCTATATTTTATTTATTGTTGGGTCGAGCTTTTATACATAGATTCCTGAATTATTAATCAGGAGGTCAAATATAATTCCTTATAGGCTTTCTTAATTGTAATGAACCCCTTTCAATATTTCATACAAATGAGGGTGAAGTAGTTCCACAAAATTTTAACTTACTTATAAACTTTGAAAATTTTAATTTTTTTAAATTGAACTAAACATTGCCAATAAGATAAGAGATTCCTGTCTAAGGAACTAGGCTGAATGGGTATAAGTGATATGAATCAGAAATAACTACTTCATTTGTGATTATAATTAAATTACTTGACTTTTCTTTGACATCTTAGAAAGGCAATTTGAATGTTAGGTCTGTTACAGGTATTATATTTACATGTTTTTTTCTAGTTTTATATTTATAAGCTAAATTGGCCATACTATGAAATACTATGAAATTTTATAGGTTTCAAGGTGAGAATTAATTCCAATTTTGAGGAGCTCATTGGTTCACTTATCAAATTATATTATCTGATATATTCCAGTTATCAATACAATTGCAATTCCTCTGTATGTTTGAACCAATATTACTGTCCCCTAAATAATTTTTAATTTATTGTTTTATACTTTCTTATCTTTTATATTCACTCATTTACCAAATTCATGTATACAATAAATGTTATTTCCAAATGTTTGTCTTGTCAATATTGTTTAGAATTTCAAGAAACCAATGTATCACATATTTTTATATAATAAATATTCTTAAAATCTTAATGATTTCTTTAAACTTTACAATATTTGCAGAAAAAAGTATCAGTTTTTAAACACTCGCCCCCTTTTAAAAATAAATGTTAGTCACTACACAAATGTAATTAGAGCTGGAGATTAAGCCTTTAAAATATTCAGTCTTTAATCATTAAAATTAGCACCATTTTATTTCTAATATAGCATTCTAACAGTTAATATAATAGCTTCAGAATTTTGTTGGTGATGACTTTAAATTAGTGTGGATGTTATTATTTGTAAAGTTTTCCACATTAATATTTGGTCTTCTATTTCCCTAACCATTAGAACTGTGTGAAAAATAAAATTGCATTTTTTAAAGTATTCTATATCATGAAAAGCTCTTTTAAGCTATAAGGAAATTTCACTCAGACATCCATGATTCAACTACATTATGAGATTATCACTCTCCATGCTCCGCCCACACGACTGCACCAGGGCCCTGGCCCTCCTGGGGGCGGTCAGTGAGGACTCACCTGCAGCTGTTAGAGCACCGTCCCTGAGACGACCCAGCTGCAAGAGTGAACGATCGCACGGAGAACTCCCTGGCACGGAATCTGGACCCAAGGGTGCTGCAAATGAAAGGTAAGAGCACAAAAGCTCCCCTTCACCAACAGAAGAGCAGAGAACCTTTGTGGACATAAATTTTCAAGATGCTTTTCAGGATTTTCAAGGGAATGACAAGTAATGAGCCGGCAAAGCTGAAACAGTTAACTGACAGGCGGGTTAACTCTTCTGAGCTGTGCAACTGGGTTGTCGAGGTGTGAAAGACTAAGGGATAAACTCTCATATTCCGGTGTGCGTTGAAGCCTGGAAAATGAATATGCCAATTTTGTTCTTGCATTATTGGGTGTTGGAGTCTTTGGCTACAACTCATTGAGCATTGTTTATTGAAAACGCGATATAATTTTTGGCGGCCGCATTACAACCGGGGATGTCGGGTCTGGGATCCAGCTTTCCACGAGTGACTCCTGTGCAGTCTGGTCTCGGGTCTGCAAACTGTCAGCATTTGCTTCATCTCTTCTCAGTGTTTCCATTTCTCCCCCTGCAGACTCACCTCATCTCCGGGGATGATTGCTGTTGAGGACCTGGGGATCGTCTTGGTGCTCACAGTCGTAAAAATCATAGTTCTCATTGCTTGTAAGAAAAACTTTGAAATATTTCAGGGATGTTCAGCGCTCTAAGAGAATGTCAGTGACGCTAAAGTTCAAAATATTTTGTAAAATAGCTTTGATTTATTCCATGGTTTTAAACAGAATATACGTTTTTTCCAACATTTGTGCAATGTATTAAATTTACAATAATATATTTCTAAAATATTTTTATTTTAGTAAATATATTTTTGCATAAATTTGTATGCAAAGTATACTTATATTTATAATAAATATATCGAAAACGTACTGATTATCTAAAGGATGTGCATATACAAATATATTGAGTTTTACAAAAAAGTGCTTAAGAGACTAAAATATCATATCAAAAATGCAAATTAAATCTTGAGCTATGTTAAAGTAAGCACTTTAGTATGTGGTGAATTAATTACTTATGTTTGAATTTATTCCTAATCGTCTATGATTTTTAATTTTTCTTTCTAATATCAATTTTATTTAAGATTATTCTAATCTAAAGCAATGACATGAACTGAAATTTAGAAACTATAATAATAAATATATGGATTCAGGCCAATGAATTTTTGTAAGGATTCTTTAAATGTTTTCTAGTTTCGATAAATCTGAAGCAGAAATATTTGTCAACATTAAGAACAATGAAAGGTAAATAATGATTTTTAAAATATCAATATTAGTACAGTAATATTTAATATACATCTTTATTTTTAAAGATTTTATTTATTTATGCATACAGAACTGGGGTACAGGCCAAGAGGTGCAGGGGTGGTCAGAGGAATCACCAGAGAGTGGGGGAGCAGAACAGGCAGATTCACAAAGCACACTGCTGAGGGGAGCAGCGGGCGGGTCAGGAGAGGTCTGCCGCGCCATATGGTTCACCTCGGTGGCGGGGATCAAACTAGCACTAACGCGGCCAAGGCTTGGCATCACAGAGCAGAGCTCCAAGCCACTGCACCACAAGGGAGGGCCCTTAGTATACATCTTAATCTAAGCAGTAAACACCTATGGCCAAATTTATCTACGTGACTCCCTGTGCTTGAAGATTCACTTATCTGTGAACTGAACACCTGTCTCCATCTCTCCTTTCTCAGTCTCGTCTCTCTCCCCGCAGACTCACCGGCTCCTCCCGAGAAGCGCATAGCTGGGGTTTTGGGATGCACCTGCCTCGTGTTTCTATGCGTTATTGTGTCAGTGATTGTTAAAACCCCAGGTACATTTATGGGAGATTATAACGGACTTTTCACATAACGATTTTCAGTGCCTTTAACTATTTAATAATAGTAAGAAATAGAATTCTTATGTTATAATCGGTTTAATTAAGTGATGAAAGGTTAATCATAGCTTTACAAAATTATAAATATACAGAATGATTGCAGACATTTTATATAGATTCAGAACTCATAATTCAAAGTCACACTTTAGGTGAATGAGAGAGCCTGAAAACTATGAAATAATACATGAGAATTGGTAACCGCTTACTGGAGCAGGTGTGAAATTTGACTTTAAATTTTTGTAGATATTATATAACTCTACTCATACATTTCTAATTTAGAAATATTATTTTATTGATTATTATTTACTTAAATCACTAATAATTTTACAAGGCTTACTTTGTTTTGTTTTGTTTTTTTTTTAGACACCAAAAATTCAGAGGAGGGTGATTTATCCACAGAAAAAAAGCACCAGAAAGGTACACAATGATTTCCAAAATGATAATAGAGTTTTTAATTGTATAAATGTTAGACTATGTATAAATAGCAACAAATTATCTGGTAGAATAGACATCATAAAATCAAATAATGAATGTCCATAATGGGGGGTCATCATATCCAAGATCAGGAAGAAAATTCACTCGGAACTTCCACCTCCATGTGGCCAATTGGCTCATGTCCTGCTGCTATTATATGATAGAAACAATTTACTACTAAAACATGACTATTTACTGATTGTTAGAATATACACAGTGGACATTTCTGGTGTGAATTTGGTTTCCATGGCTGCATAACTGTAGCATGAGAGCTGCCTATTCTCTGTGAGTGTGTGTGGTCTGTACAAGCTCCGGGTGTGGATGTGTTATGTGCAGGATTGTTCATATCCCAGCATGTGGAAGATGTGTCTCCTTTTATTAATACAAATAGTTGTATTAATTCTACTATTCGACTAATTCAACTATAATTCTAAATCTCTCTTCAGAATACAGTTGCAGCTCTTGCCCACAGGAGTGGTTCACCTACTGCAAGAGCTGCTATTACTTTAGTGCAGAGAAAAAGACCTGGAACCAGAGCGTGACGGCCTGTCAGAGAAACAACTCTCAGCTGCTCCTCATAGACAGTGAGGAAGAAAAGGTAAGAAATTCAGAGTCCCAACCATTTCATTGAAGACATATTCTGGTCAATTTTATATGCACAGACTTATACATATTTTTGTACATACTTGTAGTTTAAAGTTTGTATAGTATTCCATTGCTTGGTTTTTAGGATTTTGCTACTATTTCTGCACCCTCAGTGCACACCCTCAGTGTAAACCCGGTGCATGGCTTTCGCAGAGAACCTTGTTTCCCAGATGTACATATTTAAATAGACATTGTCATTTCATACATCAAGAAGGGGGAGCATGGGCCCTCCCTGGTGGCACAGCAGGTTAAAGAACAGCACTGAGAAGCCAAAGCCACTTCCGCATGAGTTTGATCCCCGCCTGCCACGGAGGTGACCACATGGCGTGGCAGACCTCTCCTGGCCCACCCGCTGCTCCCCTCAACAGTGTACTTCGTTGATCTTCCTGTTCTGCTCCCCACTCTGTCTCTGGTGAATCCTCTCACTGCCCCTGCCCCTCTGGCCTGTACCCCAGCTCTGTATGCAAATAAATAAATCTTAAAAAAAAAAAAAAAGAAGGGTGAGCATATTGTGGTCAGATGATCAGACAGGTTAATCACCACATGAATGGAAATTGTATCTGTGGAACAGATCATGGATAGAAGTCCCACCCTCTGCTCAACCAGCCACGTGTCTATTCTCTCTTCCCTCCTGCTGTCTGGGTATCTAACCACTGACATGTAACTTCATGTTGGGAGCCAGGGGCGTGTGCTCTTGGGGCTTCAGTCCTGAGCCCCACAGCCAATCCTGCAGTGTGATCTGAGTAACAGTGTCAAAGAGTCAAGAGGCATAGAAAGATGAAGTCTCCCTGCTGTGACCTTCTCAGGTAGAACATGGAGCTCAGGGCGGAAGCTCCCCTTCCTGCTATACACCTTCCTGAAAAGGTGGCATCTTCTGGTACCTCCAAGGTGCTAATGTTACCAAACCATCAACCTTGCCTGCCCTCCCCACGCCCAAGAGAGTGTAAATAAATGTGCTGAGCCAACATTGGGTCTCTGTCTGCATCTCCACTGCCCCTGGTCCCAGCTTTCACTGGCGCTTCTGCCTGTCCCTCATCACCAATGTCCTCCCTCAGATCCTGCTAGACTGAGCGCCCATGGCAAGGTCATCTGGGGGGTGGAGTGAGGGTTGGGGGGGGGGTCTGACTGTTGCCCCATGGGCACACACAGCTGGCTTCTAAAATTTCCAAGATCTTTTTTCTTGTTTATATTCTTAACTACATCACACAGTATATACCTTTATTCCTGTCCCTCACTCCCCTATAATTCCTCAGTAATCCTCTGCAGTATTGGTTTTGCCTGCTACTTGCTAATATTTACTGCAGACTTTTAAAATCTGCTCTCTTAATGTGGCAGGGGTGGAATGTGAGTGTCTTCTTAAAGATAAAGACTTCCTGGTTCAGTATTTTCATTCTTAGGGTCCCCTGAGTTGTCCCTTGTCCGCCTCCCAGCCCTGCCCATGTGTCCCTCCATGATGGGGCTGAAGCCTGTCCCCGCTGCTGACTGTGTCACTGTCCTGAAGCTCACCCCTGCTGGCTGCCCTGCTGCTGCTGGACAGGACCCTCCCTCAGGGGGAGATGGCTGCCAGCCTCCCCCTGTTGTGGGTGGTGCTGACGGGACATAGGCCCAAGTCAGAATGTTCCTAGTTCACATCACAAGGAGAGTGACGCTGCTGAGTATCAGTGTGCAGGAGCCAGGTCAGACCAGGGCTGAGGGCCGGAGGGAGCTGTGGGCTCTGACATGGTGCTCGGCTCACAGTGTGTCCTGTGTCAGGTTGGAGTCTCCATGTTTCTGTGTTCTGAAAATGGAGGAGCTTGTGAAAGACATGTTACTGATTTTTTTTTTTATTGAAGCCTTTCATCATACCTATTTAAGTGAAAATTCTTTTTGTTTGAATAGAGATTTTTGAATAACATGTCAGTTATATCATGGACTGGAATCTACCGTAACGGCCACGGTCAGCCATGGATGCTCGTTAATGGGTCAACTACCCAATTAGAGTAAGTTTCATTTAAATACTTTTACTAGGAGAAGAAAGTGTGAAAAGGAACATAACAAAAATCACATTAGTGCATTTAATTTAATGATAGACATGGAGAATGGTGTTGCTTGTAAATGAAATCTTGATAAATATACAAGGAATTATAGCTCAGTTTGCCTAACTCCAACTCCTAAAAATATTTTACGAAAATTATCTTACTCTATTGCAGTTAAAAGAAAATGCTATTGATGTTAGTGATGCTATTGTTTCTTGATTTGTCCCCACATTATATAACACCAGAATTATGCATTTCTCTTTTTTTCAGGATCAGAAAATCATCATCTGATAGCAAGCACTGTATTATGCTAGATAAAGCATATTATGCAGAGGATTGTAACACTCCAAATTTGTATTATTGCAAACATAAGCTAATATTATAAAAAAAAAAAAAACAAATAGAAGTTTGAATTTACTTGGGTAACTTTCTTTTCTTAATAATTGGTTTACCTACATATATTTCACACCATTGTTTTTTCTTAATACCATGCACAAGATTTGATTTACAGTTGTATGTTGTGTTGTCATCTTTTATTGTAATTATTTCCCCCTTATTCCTTATTTGGTTCCCCTATACCCCGCCTATGTGTGAAACCATCTGATATTTTTTCTTTTTCCTTCTGGCTTATTTCACTGAGCATGGTCCCTTCCAGCACCATCCATGTGCTGTGAGTTTATCTTTTTGTTTGCTGAGTGGTATTCCACTGTGTATATACCACATCTTCTTGAACCAGTCATATATTTTAGGATATTTGGTTTGTTTCCAAGTCTAACCTATTATAAATAGTGTTGCAGTGAATATAGGGGTGCAGATATTCTTTTGTGTTAAATGTTTTGTGTCCTTTGGGTAGACCCCTAGGACTTCAATTGCTGGGTCACATGAAGCTCCATTTTTTATAGTCTGAGGAAACTGCATACCACTTGCCAAAATGGTTGGGTCAGTTTTCACTCCCAGCAGCAGTGTAGGAGAGTTCTTTTTTCAACACATTCTCATCAACATTTATTATTGCTAGTTTCTTTCTTTTTTTCTTTTTCTTTTGTTTTTAAATATGTGCCATTCCTGGGTAACTTTCTATTTCAAGAAATAAATCTTAATTTTTTTCCAATGACTTTTTTCTAAAATACTTACTGACATATACTGCATACAACATAAACTGCAGATACCATTATATTTTTTGTTCAGCATTCATTTTGGTTTTAATGATTTTTTTTTTTATTTATGTGTACAGAACTGAGGTACAGGCCAGAGGTTCAGGGGCAGTAAAGGGTTCACCAGAGACAGAGTAGGGAGCAGAAACAGTTAGATCAATGAAGCAGTGGGTGAGACAGGAGAGGTCTGCCACTCCATGTGGATCAACTCTGAGGTCTGGGATCCACTGCTCACTGAAGAGGCGGCAGCTAGCTTGCAGGGCTGTGCCCTTACCTGTTAAGCCATCAGGGAGTGGAATTATACTTAATGCCAAACTCACAGGTGCAGAATGTAAATGGTGTTGCCAGGCATTGTGGGGAGAGGGCATGAGGGACTGACCACCTGTTGTTTTGTTCCCTGTTTCTTTTGGAAGTAATGAAGCTTTTGAGTGCTTAGAGCAGTGACATCTGCAAACTCTGAATAAGCTATATGGGTTTGATTTGTGCACTTTAAACAGATGAATTTTATTTTTATAAGTTATATCTCAATACAGTTATGTTAAGGGTACCATTCTTTTCTTAATAATTTATTTACTTACATATATTCCACACCATTGTTCTCTTTCCCATAATGTTTGCTTTCTTTTTGCAGATGTAGTCTCCAAGACTTTCCACCCCCAGTCACCTGTGTACCATCTCCATAGCTTCCCTCCCTCCTTTTGATGTCTCTTTCCCCTTCCCCTGCAGACTGTCTCTGATTTACAGTTGTCTGTTTATTATGGATTTGTTGTGCTGTATTTTTTATAATTTTCCCCTGATTCCTTATTTGGTTAATATATATTCCTCCTATATGTGGAACCATATGGTATTTTTCTTTTTCCTCTGTCTTCTTTTTTTTTTAAGATTTATTTATTTGTGCATACAGAACTTGGGTACAGGCCAGAGATGCGGAGGGTGAGAGGCTTCACCAGAGACAGAGCGGGGTACAGAACAGGCAGATCAACAAAGTACACTGCTGAGGGGAGCAGCAGGCAGGTCAGGAGAAGTCTGCTGCGCCCTGTGGATCATCTCTGGGGCTGGTGGGAATCGAACTCATGCATATATATTACTGTATATTGAGAACAGAATTTGGTAGTATCTGTACTTAGGGCCTTGTTCTATTAGCTCATCATCATGAATAATTATTAAATTATGTGAAACAGAATTCTACTTATTAAATTAAAGAGAATGAAATATTAGGCATAATTATTGATTTTTTAAATAAAAATACAGACATTGTTAGAAATTTTTGGCAATATATTTAAAGGTATTCAACTCCATATCTTAGTGTTAGATTGGAAGCAATAGTCTCATCATCCTAAAAATTAAGAATGCTCTGAAAAGACAAGCTACTGGTATTGTTTTATCATGGTTATTTAAATTAAAATTGTTTATTTTGGAAGGAATTTCTGAGGAGCTTCATTACACTTATGTCATGTAGTGGAGTCTCCCATA
The DNA here is from genome assembly GCF_000260355.1 of Condylura cristata. NCBI lineage: Eukaryota > Metazoa > Chordata > Mammalia > Eulipotyphla > Talpidae > Condylura > Condylura cristata. Next base: position 15,173,866 of record NW_004567137.1, read on the forward strand.
AAAGCAGTGATCAATAGTGAGTGTCAATTAATGGTTAGCTTTACAAACAAAAGTAAGTTTTCTTTTCTTTTTGAATGCATGTTGTTGATTTTAATAAAATCATTTCCAAATTTACACAAGATAAACCTCTAAATTAGAAAACACAACGTTACCATTAACCACTATGACTACTGAAATTCAGGTATGGGCTTTTCACGCTCTTAAAAATTACATTCACAGGCTCTCCCTGGTGGTGCAGTGGGTTAAAAGCACAGCACTAAGACACTAAAGACACTTCAGCACGATATTTGATTCCAGGCCTCCCTGGCCCTGGAGGTGATCCACAGGGTGCAGCAGACCTCTCCTGACCCGCCCCCTGCTCCCCTCAGCAGTATACTTCAACGATCTGCCTGTTCTGCTCCCCACTCTGTCTCTGGTGAATCCTCTCATGGCCCCTGCACTTCTCGCCAGTACCCCAGTTCTGCATGCACAGTTAAATAAATAAAACTTTAAAAATCATTAAATTCACATCTAAAATACTTAAGTAAACATTTAATATATAAAATATTAATTCATTATATTTTCTTCTTTATAAGCATTAAATTTTCATATTTCTTCGCTTGTATTTACTCATCATATCCGTCACCCATCAGTTGATAAACCTTGGGGCGCCCACCACCAGCTCACCCAGCATCACCATGTCCTTGGGCTTCCCACCTTCTTTATTCCCATCCCTCCTTCCCCTCCACCCTGTTAAGCTTTCTTTTAAGTAATGACACAGGAAAAAAAAATGAAGTAAATTTTATAGTAATAATAATACAACTGTTTGACATGAATTATAGACATAAAGTTGTTAAAAGATAATGGAGATTTGATATCAAAGAATGAACAGCTTGGCTTTACTTACTCCCAATACATACTAATGCTAACACATAACTGTTATGTTAACCTCATCTGGTCTCAGAGCTGATCTTTAGGTTATGAATGACAGAGTTCAGGTGCCTCCATGGTGGCACAAGGGATTAGAGAGCAGCACTGTGAAGCTATTTGCAGCTACTGCAGCACGATTCAATCCCCAGCCAGGGAGCTGACCCACATGCCACAGCAGAGCTCTCCTGCCTTGCCCTCTGCTCCCCTCAGCAGTGTGTTTTGGTCAATCATCTGCCTGTTTTGATCCCCAGTCTGTGTCTGATGAACCCTCTTATCCCCTGCACCTCTGGCCTGTAATTCATAAGTATGACAGCATTTGCATTCTGTTATTTTATGAAATAAATGTGTCACGATTATATGTCTTGATACTGATCATGCTATTTGCTCTAATATGACATTTTTATAAAAACAATATTGAAAATGTAGTATACACATCAAATAGTATAGGCATCATTATTCTTGTGTCTGGATTATTTTGTTCAACCTTCTATATGTAGCATTCAACCTTAATGAAGGTCACATGCTATGTGTGAGTCTGTTTATATGAAATATCAAGAAATGGCAAACTCATAGATGAAGAAAGTGGGCTGGTGGTTGCAGAATACTGAGGTGTTTGAGAAGAGGAAATGACCATCAAATTGGTATAGTGATCTTTTTGGGATGATGAAAGCTTTCTATGTATTGAGAACAGTGATTGCTATGAACTGTGAATATTTTAAAGTCCTTGATTCATGCTCTCTGAATGGCTAAATTTTAAATTTTGTAAATAATACTTCAATAAAGCTGTTTTTTTAAAATATATAACAGTCTGGGTTTCTTTTTTAAAGATCTATTTATGCATACAAAAATTAGGGTGTAGGCCAGAGGTGTGCAGGTGGGAGGGTCAGAGGGTTCAGCAGAGATAGAGAGGGCAGAAGCATAGGCAGATCAACAGAAATAACTGCTGAGGGGAGCAGTGGGTGAGACAGGTGAGGTCTGCTGCGCCATGTGGGTCACCCCTGGTGAGCAATAGGACTCACACCTTAGCTGTGACAGTGCTGAAATTTAACCTGGAAAGGATATTCTTTGCTCGTTATTGAGTTTCAATCATCCATATTTCTTAGGCCACTGGATATTCTCACAACTAGAAATAGTTACAAATTATATATGCATATATATGTGTGTATACACATGTATATGCACACATATATACATACTCCGTGAGACTATTTATATACATATCATAATGAGTAAATTGTAGCTACTCTTATTTTGAGTAATTTTTATGGAAACGTTATATTGTTTGGCCATAGATTTCTACCTCACCAACACTTAATGTATCTGATTTTTAAAAAAGATTTATTTATTATTTATGCATACAGAACTGGGGTACAGGGGTGGTGAGAAGATTCACCATAGACAGAGCGGAGAGCAGAACAGGCAGAATGCAAAGTACACTGCTGAGGGGAACAGCAGGTGAATCAGGAGAAATCTGCTGAGCCATATGGGTCTCCTCCTTGGCCAGGAATCAAACTTGTGCTGTAGCCGCTGAGCCTTTATAGTGCTGTGCTTTAACCCCTTGCACTACTCGGGAAGCATGTATCTGATCTTTCTGATGAGAGCACTTCACAGGCATGAGGTAGGTGATCATTGAAGACTCGATTTGCATTTCTGTAATAATGAACACTTTCTCATATTTCTTCAATCTGTGTTTGGAAAGTCTATATTTTCCCAATATCCCTAATTTTTGGTTAGTGAGATTTTTGAAAGTTGTCTTTGTAATTCTGTTATATAAGTACATTTAGGATTTTATCATTTACAACAAATATTCTTATTAAATGCAATTATTACTGAAGGAAGAATGAATAAATGGAGGTAATATTTCAGTTACTGGAATGATGGTATAGAATATTTTTTTTTGATCAGAGAATATCTAAATCGCTAACATACAAAAAATGAATGAAGGAATTTAAGAACTAGGGAAGAGATATTGAGAAGATAATTTTAGATATTAATCTTTGTTATAATTACAGAAAACTTGCCAATGTTATTTCTGTTACTATTAGAATATCAGTAATATGATAAGAATATAGGGAAGAAGTGTTCAATGTCAAGACTTGTGTACCTTGCTTTATAATAAAATTTAAACATCATCTAAGATACTCTTAACAAGGTCTAAGCTTTCAACATTTATGATTGCCATGGAAACAAGTTACAAGTATGGGTGTTCGAGTGTTTTGTTCCCTGATTTATTTCAGAGGCATTTGAAAATGAGAAACTTAAATGCTACACTCACTGTAACCCATAGTCTCCCATAGTCTGGAGGTGTGTGATGAGGTGACCTGTCTTCAAAATAGCCCAAGTGTAACAATTTCCTGTTCAAGCTGCTAGTGACACATAAATAAGAAATCTACTTTTTCCACTCTTGCTTTACTCTGAACCTTCACAGGGCAGTTCTAGAGATCACAGACATTGTTTTTTTTTTTTTTTTTTTTTGATCACAGATAAGAAACAATAAGTGTTGGTGAGGATGTGGAGAAAGGCGACCCTTCTACACTGCAGCTAGGAAGCTCTGGGGGACCAGTCCCCATGAAGACCAGTGTGGTGGTGTCTCCCCCTCACTTGAGGATGCCAACTCCTAGCAGCAGAAGGTACGTGTTTCTCCTCTCCTCTCTCTCTGCTGGTCCATCTCTTTTAGTGGAAGGTTATGATGTGAGGTATGAGACTACTGATACACAGTTCATATGTGGTCAAATCAAGAACATTGGTATCTTTTTTTGAGTAATTCAGGCAAAACACAAGAAGAAAATGAAAATTTTTGGGGATTTTTCAAAATATTTTAATTCTTTCCAGTGAGGAATTAGTCAGGGTTATAATACCAATGCATGATTAGATTTGTAAATTACTGCTATTTAAACAAAAATTTAACCAGATCACGTGAAAGAAGAGCTTATTTTGGAATTTATAACCATTTTATATACTTAATGTATTTAGTGTGATCTTTAAAATTATACTCAAAATGAATTTATTTCATCATGAAGGGCAAAGGTAATTCCTCATCTCCTTACTTAGCATTAACATAAAAGGTTTTCATGTTAATAGAAATCAAGATGGGATGGCTTCCATCAAATGCTATTTTGAACACAAAAGTATACAAAATGCTTAAAAATAAACTGTGTTATACAAGAACTATCACACTAATTAAACAGACTCTGGTCTAATTAATTAGTTTAATTGTAGAAGTTTATGAAATAGAAATAACATGGTGGTTGTATCAAAATAATAATTAATATAAGGAATATGTTATTGACAGCTTACAAAAGTCAGATTGAGCATTATGTTTTATATATATTATATTGTAGATATTCCTATTTCCATTTTAGATTAGTAAACTAGAACTAAGTTGAAAGACTGCATAATATTTTACTTTATTTTTATTTTTATTGAGTTAAATAACAAGGTCATACTTAGTGTCAAAGTTAGAATTAATTCTAGATCCCACTCATTTTAGCCTATTAACTGAAATACTAAAATTATTATTTTTTATTTATACAATTACTTGTACAACTAAGTTAACATTCATTAACTTGGATAATGATAGGATCCTTCTGGATGTTTTAACCAATATTGTTGTTCCAATAAAAAATGAACCAGTAATGCATATATCTTTTTGTGTCTTTAATATAGTTACTGAGTCAATTACCAATTTATTGTACTATTTAAAATTATGTATTTTAAAAATATTATTTTTGGTTATTTTGTTTTCAGTATTGTTTAGATGTTGGATATGCTTAGCATGCTATAAATAATAGCTGACATAGAAAATTCCTTTAAAATTATAAAAAAATTCCCAGAAGAGAAATCACAACAGTCAAAGATATATTTTGAAAGAAAATAATGAAAAAATTTAATAACACCTCATCCCCTTAGAATAAATAAAAACAAATTACTAAATAAAAATAGTGTAGGAAGTGTTAACACTGCTGAACCTTCACATTCGAGCAATAGGCCTTTAACCAAGTGTTTAAAAATTGTTATAAAAATTGATGCATCTTTTTTTTTAGCCACCATTTTATTTGAAAACAGTGATGCAAGTGTTGTTAAGCTGCTAATGTGGATATGACTTTAAATCAATAAAGCTATAATTGATCATGAACTCATTTTTGAAGTAAATATTTTTGCTTTTCATTTTTCCAACTAATGCTATTGTGTAGCATAGAATATACTTTTTAAAAAAATCTACCTATTCTGTCCCATGCTTAAAGTTCTAGTAAGTTCCTGGTTTTTTAAAATTATTTTCATAGGTAATATTGGTTACATCACTGTATGTTGGAATGACAGTCCTGCTTCTGGTGATGTTACCTTAGTGCTCCAGTTATTCTCAGCAGACATGTGTGTTGTTCAACTACAACTTGTGTCTGTCCCTGAACTCACTCCACCCACAGTGATCTCATCCGCCACACCACGGTGAACTACTGAGAGACTCAACATGAGACAGCCCCTGACTCAGAGAGCAGCAGAGATGAACGACCACAGAGTAACCTATGCAGAGGTGAAGCTGGCGAAGGGCTCGAAGAGACCCCCAGTGAAACCTCAAGAGAGGAAAAGTTGCACCACAGTGACGGAGCAGGGAATAACCTACGCAGAATTAAATCTCCACAAATCCCGGGGTCCTCAGGAGAATGGCAAGTCCCGTCAGTGCAAAGGTACAACATTCAGTTACACAAGCGTATTCTCGGGTGTGCAGAGGGGTCAAGGGGAACAAAGGATGAATGGGAATAAAATTACATTTTTCTTTTTTCATTTGTGAGTATAAGAATTTGACATTGGGATATGGTGTTCTAGTAGGAAATCTGAGGGCTCGTTTTTTCAGGTATTGTTATAATTTATAATGGATGAAAAACAATGCATGGTTGTTTGTTTAATGAAAAAGCAATGGTATGTTTTCGGGGAAGGATTCCAGTGGGAGTAGAGGTCTGGTGTCCGATTTCTGTACGTGACTCCCTGTGCATGAAGATTCTCTTGTCTGTGAACTGAACACCTGTCTCCGTCTCTCCTTTCTCAGTCTCCGTCTCTCTCCCCGCAGGCTCACCGGCTCCTCCCGAGAAGCGCATAGCTGGGGTCTTGGGACTCACCTGCCTTGTGCTGATATGCGTTATTGTGTCAGCGATTGTTAAAACCGTAGGTAAATTTATGGAAAATTATAATGGACTTTACACATAATGATTGTCAGTGCCTTTAACTATTTCATAGTACTAAGGAATAGAATTATTATGTTATATACTGAAATTATTAAATGTTGAATGGTTCATCATAACTTCTCAAAATTATAAATATGTAGAATGATTGTAGACATTACTGTATATAGATTCAGATCTCATGACTCAAAGTCAAGCTTTAGGAGATTGAAAGACCCTATTGAAAACTGTGAAGTAATATTTGAGATTTGGTAACCACATACTGTAGCAGATCATGAATTTGACTAAATTTCTTGTGATATTTCCAACAAAGCTTTATTCTTTTATTAACTTTCAAGGAAATGCAACATTATTATAGGTTATTATTAAAACCTTCCAACTTACAATATTTCTAATTTCTAAATATTTGATATTGACTATTATTGCTTAGAACATCATTGATTTTTATACAGACTATTTTTTCTAGATCCTAAAAATTCAGAGCAGGATGATTTATCCACAATAACAAAGATCCAGAAAGGTATGTAATGATATCCAAAATTCTGATGTACAGTTTATATTATGTATATAAGTTAGACAAGGTAAAAATGGTAACACATTTTCAGATAAAATATACATTATAAAATCCAGTAATAAGTCTCCATGAATAATGATAACAGAAGGGGTTCAAAATATCCAAAAATAGAAAGAAAATTCTATTAGAACCAGGGGGCCAATTGGCTGATATCCTATGCTATTATATGATATAAACAACTTTACTAATAATTAAAAAAGACTATTTACTGGTTGCCAGGACATATACAGTGGACATTGAGGGTGTGAGTTTGGTTTCTATAGGCGCATAAGCTATGCATGAGAAGCTGCCTATTCTCTGGAGTGTGTGTGGAGGGGATGTGCTATGTGCATGATTGAGCATATTTAAGTGTGTATATGATGTGTCTTAGTTTATGAATCCAAAGGATTCTAAGTATTAGTTAAAATCTCTCTTCAGAACACAGTTGTGGCCCTTGCCCACAGGGGTGGTTCACCTACTCCAACAGCTGCTATTACTTAAGTGTTGAAAGAAAGAACTGGAATGAGAGCGTGACCGCCTGTCAGAGAAACAACTCTCAGCTGCTCTACATAGACAGTGAGGAAGAAAAGGTAAGAATTTCAATGCACCAACTATATTGAAGACTTATTCCCATCAACTTAATGTTTATAGAACTATTGTATATTTTTGTATATACCTGTAGATTAAAATGTGTATAGTACTCCATTGTCTGACACTTAGGATTTTACTAATATTCCTGTACCTTTAGTGCACACTTGAAAATCCAGTTCATGGCTTTTGTAGAGAGAAATGTTTCCCATATAGATATGTTTACATACATATTGTTCTTTCACTTCATACACATCAAGAAAGGCGAGCATGTCGTGATCAGACAGACTAATCACAAGTGAATAAAAATTGCATCTGCAGAGCAGATCATGGGTTGAAGCTCCAGCCCCCAGCACACCCAGACGCCAGTCTGTTCTCCCTTCCCTCCTGCTGTCTGGGTATCTAACCACTGATATTTCATTTCATATTGGGAGCCAGAGTGTGTGCTCTTGGAGCATCAGTCTTGAGCCCCACAGCCAACCCCGCAGGATGATCTGAGAAGGCAACAGAC
>NW_004567137.1:15186078-15191304 GCF_000260355.1 Condylura cristata
GCAGACCCTCCTGACCCACATGATGCTCCCCTCAGCAGTGTACTTGGTCAGTCTGCCTGTTCTGCTCCCCACTCTGTCTCTGGTGAATCCTCTCATGGCCCCTGCTGCTCTGGCCTTTTGGAGCAGTCTTCTATTTTTGGGCATTTGGGTTGATTCCAATCTTCCCTTTGTAAATAAAGAAGCAATAAACATGAGGGTGCAGGTGTTCTTTTGAATTGATTTTTTTTTTTTCCTTTATAAGTGCTCAGGTAAAAAAAAAAAAAAGGAAGCAAATGTAATGAAGTAAAAACAAAAAACAATGAACAACTATAAACCACAGACATTTTATTGGGTTGTAGAGGGGAATGGGATCAGAACTGGGGTGGGAAGAGTGCATGTACTGTGGTAATGGCACATTAGTGAATGGGTGGCGGGAAGTCCATAGGGATTACAACTAAGATGAAAATAATGCACAAAATGAAGAATGATGTAATAAAATGAATTAAAGAAAAAAAAAAAAGGTTCCTGGGGCCCTGTCTGTTGGCACAACTGGTTAAAGCACAGCACTAAGAAGCTACCCACAGCAGCAGCTTCAGCACGAGTTCAATCTCTGCCAGGGAGGTGACCCACATGTGGCAGACCTCTTCTGACTCTTCGGCTGCTCCCCTCAGCAGTGTTCTTCATCAACCTGGCTGTTCTGCTCCCCACTCTGTCTCTGTTGAACCCTCTCACTCCCCTGCACCTCTGGCCTATACCCCAGTTTTGTGAGCATAAAGAAAACTTTAAATAATAACTACCTTCTGTACACTTTTTTGGTGGTTTTTATTTTTTAAAATTTTCTATTTAGTATAGTGATTAAAATATATTCATAATTCTTGCTTATTGTTTGATATACTATTAAAAAGCAAAATGGTTTTCTAGAGAGTAATCCAAGTACAAAAGATCCAGGTTCTTAATTGTTTTTTTCAGTAGTGTATTTGCTATTATCAAGTTTTTACAATGAGAGTATATGTGCTTTTGTTGATGCTCTTTAACAACTTTGTTCTTTATTTGTGTTTATTGTTTTTTTCCTTCCATTGTTTTAGACTAATTTCACTTGATTTTGACTTTTAAATTTTTCAGTTCCTTTGATGCATGCTCAGATTTCTGCCTTTTGGAGCAGTATGTACATTTGAGACATTTGATTTAAAAAATAGAATATTGCTTTCATATTATCCTTGTAAGTTATGTGATATTGTGAATATAAATTCTGATCATTGCTTTGTTTATAAAATAAATAGGCATGCAATTAAATGTAAAAACATATCAGGGTTTCCTTTTTGTGGTTACTAACTTCTATTTTAGGTGAACTCTGTTAGAAATATTCTTTGAAGCTGGAAATGTTTTACGCTTCTTTGAATAATGGCTGGTGTGATTAAGAAATCAATTTGAGCTTTAAAAACCTACCCTTTCTGTCCTCCACTTTTTTTGTTAAGTGATATTTTTAAAAAATTGACTTTTTATCCCCTCAACTATTAGATTGGACTTTGGTCATACTTCCAGCAAATATTCCTACTAAAATACAGACTTTTTGTTAACAATCCTTTATTGACTCTGTTGTGATTAGGAGATGAATCAATGAAAGCATAATGAGAAATTATTTAATATTTCAGTCTTGAGCTACAGATATAATTCAATATTTTGGAAACATTTATCATGCCAAGAGAGAATTTTTATCATGGACATTTAAGCAATTGTTCACAAATTACAAACCTAAAAGCACAGAAGCAGAGAAGAACATTTCGGGAACTGGTGATCATGGGGCTGTTATAATAAAGCTGAAAATGTAATATTTATAATCATTAGTCACATATACTTAATATAGATTACTTAGTGGATTATGGTTTTAGAAATGGTTGCATTAAAATTGAATTGAAACATAAAAGTATAAGAAAAAGATATCCAAAGCCAAGATTTAGCAAATTTATGTAACAGACTAACATCTACTATTCACTTAAGTAGACTTACGTTTTCAGGGTTTGTGGTTGAGATAGAAGCAGATTAACAACCAAGCTGGTTAAGTCTTTTGTCCCTGATATATTTTAGAATTCGAACACAATCTCATAGAGACATTTGTCAATAACACACTAACAGTTCAGTCTCCTCTGCTTGGAGGTGTGTGATGAGAAACTTTCTTTACAATAGCTGGGATTTCCTGTTCAGTGTAAGTGACACTTTGACAAGAAATCTACTTTTTCCAGTGTTGCTTCACTCTGCACCTTCACAGGAGAGTCTGTGTAAACCACAGATATTTTTGCCCGTTCCCAAGAGTAACCAGGTCTCCCCTGGAGGATATTGCACTCTTTGGCCAACAGAAGGTATGTGTTCCCACTGTCCTGTCTCTTTGCCAGCCCACTTTCTTGATTCCAAATGCTGCGTATGATCCCACCATTGGTAGGGAGTCAAATTATGGATAACACTGATATCTTTAATGTATACTTTAGGGTGGAAAATAATCATTATGAGACATTATTATAGATCATCTTAAATATTCAAATTCTTTACTTTGGAATATTACTCAAGTGTACATATGCAAGGATAATTTAGTTTTGAAATCCAAGCAATTTTACATGCTCTCCCATACGTATTCTGGCACGGAACACTTTATTTTGGAATTTGCATTCCGAACACTTATAATTCTATGTATTTTTTTATTGTTTAGCTCAGCTTTAAACATTGATTTTTAGAATTAATTCATCTAATCAGGAAAGGCATCTGTAATTCCATATACATTTTTTAATACTAATAAGACCAATTTAATTTTTCACACAAATGCAGATGAAATAGTTTCATAAAATTTGAACTGACTTATGAACTTTTTTTTTAACGGCACTAAACATTACCACAAAGGTATACAATGCAGACAAAAGAGACTCCTATGATCTAACTTGAGATGAATCAGATAAACTTTGGTTTGTCAGAATAATAACTAAAAAAAAAAAAACAAAACCTTGACTTTTCAATGAGAGCTTAGAAAGGGCAATTTGAATGTTAAACATTACATGTATCACACGTGTTTTTATTCTAATTTTAGATTTATAAGCCAAATAGGTAGTACTATATAAGTTTGTATGTTTTAAAGTGAGACTTAATTTCTAATTCCACTCTTTGAGGAGCTCATTCACAAATTATTAAATTATATTATCTGATATATTCTAATATCAATACAAATACAAATACTCTGGATGTTTGAAATAATAGTATCGTCCCCTTATGTGTTTTAATTTATCATTTTACACTTTCTTGTCTTTTACATTGACTCATTTACCAAACTCGTGCATACAATAAATATTATTTCCAATAACATTGTTTAGGAATTCGAGAAGCTGATATATCACATACTATTATTTATATAGTAAATATTCGTAACTTCTTAATGATTTTTTAAAATCTACATATTTGGACAAAAATTATAATTTTATAACCATTTGTCCCTTTTAAGAATAAATGTTAGTCACTACACAGAGAATTCAACTAATACATATGCTCACACAACTATTACACACTATAAAATATTCAGTCTTTAATCATTAAAATCAACACATCATTCCCCCCAATATACCACTTTAATAGTTAATTGAATAGTTTCTAAAATGTTGTTAGTAATGAGTTTAAGTTAATGTGATGTTATTATTTGTAAAATTGTCCACATTAATATGTGGCCTTCTACCACCCCAACCATTAGAATTGTGTGAAAAATAAAATCTTAGCTTTTAAATTACTTTCATCTTGCAAAGCTTTTCTAAGCTATGAGGAAATTTCACTCAGACATCTATGATTCAACTGCAGTATGAGATTATCACTCTCCAGGCTCCACCCACACGACTGCACCATAGACCTGGCCATCCTGGGGGCGGTCAGTGAGGACTCACCTGCAGCTGTCAGAGCACCGTCCCTGAGACGACTCAGCTGCAAGAGTGAACGATCGCACGGAGAACTCCCCGGCACGGAATCTGGACCCAAGGGTGCTGCAAATGACAGGTAAGAGCACGAAAGCTCCCCTTCACCAACAAAAGAGCAGAGAACCTTTGTGGACATAAATTTTCAAGATAATTTTCAGGATTTTCAAGGGAATGACAAGTAATGTGCCGGCAAAGCTGAAACATTTACTGGACACGTTTGTAATTTTTCTGAGCCGTGCAATTACGGACATTGAAAAACTAGGAGATAAACTCAGATGTTCAGGTGTGAGAGTTGAAGCTTGAAATAAGAATCTGCCGTTTTAATCTGAAATGAGAGGACTATTTTTGTTCTTGCATTATTGGGTGTTGAAGTCTTTAGCAACAACTCAAGGAGTATTATATTTACTGAAAATGTGATATAATTTCTGGCGGCCGGATTACCGCGGGACTTGAGAGTCCGGGATCACCTCCCACGTGTGACTCCTGCGCAGGCTGGTCTCGGGTCTGCAAACTGTCAGCATTTGCCTCATCTCATCTCAGTATTCCCATTTCTCCCCTGCAGACTCGCCCTCACGTCCGGGGATGATTGCTGCTGAGGACCTGGGGATCTTCTTGGTGCCCACAGTCGTAAAAATCATAGTTCTCATCGCTTGTAAGAAAAACTTAGAAATATTCCAGGAATGTCTAATGCTCTAAAAGAATGTCAGAGACTCTAAAGTTCATAATGTTTTGGAAATTAGGTCTGATTTTATTACATGATTTTAAACAAAATATGGGTTGTTCTGCAACATTTGTCCAAAGTATTAAATTAACAAGCATATTTTTGTTTTCATAAATGTTTTTTCATAAATATATTTATTATGTGAAAATTGCATTACAAAGTATGTTTTTAATAAATACATACAGCCATGCTGATTATCTAAAGGATTGTGCATATACATATATATTCTGATTTTTACAAAAACATGGTTAAGAGAGTAAATTACCATATCAAGAAAAGCAAATTGAGTCTTGAGATATGTTAAAATAAGTACTTTAGTATGTGGTGAATTAGTTACTTATGTTTGAATTTATTCACAATCATCTATGTTTTTTAATTTTTGTTCCTAATAAGAATTGTGTTCAATATTATCCCAATTTAAAGCAGTTAAATGAAATGAATTTTATAAAGTATAATAAACATATGTATTCAGGACAATATCAAAGTTTAAAAAGGTTATTTAAATGTTTTCTAGTTACTAGAAAGCTGGTGCAGAAATACGTGTCAACATTAAGAACAACCAAAGGTAAATTATGTTTTTTTTTT
>NW_004567137.1:15193496-15194196 GCF_000260355.1 Condylura cristata
GCATCTATTGATATGATTATGTGGTTTTTATTCTTCTGTCGGTTGATATGATGGATTACATTAATTGATTTTCTGATGTTGAACCATCCCTGTGCTCTTATTTGGGTTGAAACTCATAGCATGTAAGTCTATAGTCCATTTTTATATATTCCCATGTGAGTTTGGATGTAGTCGTCTCGGCGTCTTTATTCTGCCACCATCTTGCCTGTTCCCCGGTAAATTATGATTTTAAAATATCAGTGTTAGTACAATTTATAGTGTATATGCATCTTAAACTAGTAAGTAGACTGCTGTCTCCTACTTGCAGTAGAGTCTATCTGCGTGTTCACATTTATGTAGGTGACTCCCTGTGTGTGAAGATTCTCTTATCAATGATCTGAACGCCTGTCTTGGTCTCTCCTTTCTTGGTCTCCATCTCTTTCCCTGCAGGCTCACCGGCTCCTCCCGAGAAGTGCATAGCTGGGGTCTTGGGACTCACCTGCCTTGTGCTGATATGCGTTATTGTGTCAGTGATTGTTAAAACCGTAGGTAAATTTATGGAAAATTATAATGGACTTTTCACATAACAAATGTCAGTGCCTTTAACTATTTCATAGTACTAAGGGATAGAATTATTATGTTATATACTGAAATTATTAAATGTTGAATGGTTCATCATAACTTCTCAAAATTATAAATATGTAGAATGATTGTAGACATT
>NW_004567137.1:15201106-15219425 GCF_000260355.1 Condylura cristata
CTTGTAAGTTATGTGATATTGTGAATATAAATTCTGATCATTTCTTTGTTTATAAAATAAATAGGCATGCAATTAAATTTAAAAACATATCAGGGTTTCCTTTTTGTGGTTACTAACTTCTATTTTAGGTGAACTCTGTTAGAAATATTCTTTGAAGCTGGAAATGTTTTATGCTTCTTTGAATAATGGCTGGTGTGATTAAGGAATCAATTTGAGCTTTAAAAACCTACCCTTTCTGTCCTCCACTTTTTTTGTTAAGTGATATTTTTTAAAAATTGACTTTTTATCCCCTCAACTATTAGATTGGACTTTTGTCATACTTCCAGCAAATATTCCTACTAAAATACAGACTTTTTGTTAACAATCCCTTGTTGACTCTGTTGTGATTAGGAGATGAATCAATGAAAGCATAATGAGAAATTATTTAATATTTCAGTCTTGAGCTACAGATATAATTCAATATTTTGGAAACATTTATCATGCCAAGAGAGAATTTTTATCATGGACATTTAAGCAACTGTTCATAAATTACAAACCTGGAAGCACAGAAGCAGAGAAGAACATTTTGGGAACTGGTGATCATGGGGCTGTTATAATAAAGCTGAAAATGTAATATTTATAATCATTAGTCACATATACTTCATATAGATTACTTAGGGGGTTGTGGTTTTAGAAATGGTTCCATTAAAATTGAATTGAAACATGAAAGTATAAGAAAAAGATATCCAAAGCCAAGATTTAGCAAAATTATGTAACAGATAAACATCTACTATTCACTTAACTAGACTTACATTTTTCACAGTTTGTTTTTGAGATGGAAGCAGATTAACAACCAAGCTGGTTAAGTCTTTTGTCCCTGATATATGTTAGAATTTGAACACAATCTCATAGAGGCATTTGTTAATAACACACTAACGGTTCAGTCTCCTCTACTTGGGGTGTATGATGCGAAACTGTCTTCACAATAAGTAGGATTTCCTGTTCAGTGTCACACTTTGACAAGAAATCTACTTTTTCCAGTGTTGCTTCACTCTGCACCTTCACAGGAGAGTCTGTGTAAACCACAGATATTTTTGTCCGTTCCCAAGAGTAACCAGGTCTCCCCTGGAGGATATTGCACTCTTTGGCCAACAGAAGGTATGTGTTCCAACTGTCCTGTCTTTCTGCCAGCCTGCTTCATTGATTCCAAATGTTGTGTATTATCCCACCATTGGTAGGGAGTCAAATTATGGATAACACTGATATCTTTAATGTATACTTTAGGGTGAAAAATAATCATTATGAGACATTATTATAGATCATCTTAAATATTCAAATTATTTACTTTGGAAGATTACTCAAGTGCACATATACAAGGATAATTTGGTTTTTAAATCCAAGAAATTTTACATGCATTCCCATAAGCATCCTGACACAGAACAGTTTATTTTGGAATTTGCAAATCAGTACACTTATAATTCTATGTATTTTTTATTGTTTAGCCCAGCTTTAAATACAGATTTTTAGAATTAATCCATCTAATCAGGAAGGCCAAATTTAATTCCTTATACATTTTCTTAATCCTAATAAGACCAAATTAATTTTTCACACTAATGCAGATGAAGTAGTTTCATAAAATTCAAACTGATTTATAAACTATCTTTTTTTTTCTTTTTTAATGGCACTAAACATTACCAAAAAGTTATACAATGCAGACTAAAGAGACTCCTATATAAGGAACGCTGTTATATGGTCTAACTTGATATGAATCAGATAAACTTCTTCAGTTTGTCAGAATAATAACTATAATAATTCGACTTTTCATTGAGAGCTTAGAAAGGGCAGTTTGAATGTTAAGCATTTTACATGTATTACCCATGTTTTTATTCTAATTTTAGATTTATAAACCAAATAGGTGGTACTGTGTAAGGTTTGTTATGTTTCAAAGTGAGACTTAATTTCAAATTCCACTTTTTGAGGAGCTCATTGATCAATTATTAAATCACATTATATAATATATTCCAATATTAGTATAATTACAATTATTCTCTTGTTTGAATCAATAGAATTTTCCCCATATGAGTTCTAATTTATCATTTTATACTTTCTTGTCTTTTACATGGACTCATTTACCAAGCTTGTGTATATAATAAATATTACTTCCAATAATATTGCTTAGGATTCGAGAAGCTGCTATATCACATTATTTTTTATATAGTAAATATTCTTAAACTCTTAATGATTTTTAAAAATATACATGATTTGGACAAAAAATATCATTTTATAACTACTCATACCTTTTTTATTTTATTTTTTTATTTTATTTTATTATTTTTTTTTTACTACTCATACCTTTTAAGAATAAATATTAGTCACTAAACAAAGGTAATTAGAGCACGAAATTAATACATATGCTAACACAACTATAGAATATTCAGTTTTTAATCATTAAAATTAGCACATAACTTTTCCCCTAATATGTCACTTTAATAGTTAATCTAATAGTTTCTAAAATGTTGTTGGTGATGACTTTAAATTAATGTGATATTATTATTTGTAAAATTGTCCACATTAACATTTGGTCTTCTATCGCCCCAACTATTAGAATTGTGTGAAAATGAAATCGTAGTTTTTTAAATTACTTTTATCTTTTTTAAGCTATGAGGAAATTTCACTCACATCCATGATTCAACTGCAATATGAGATTATCACTCTCCAAAGCTCCGCCCACACGACTGCACCAGGGCCCTGGCCATCCTGGGGGCCGTCAGTAAGGACTCACCTGCAGCTGTCAGAGCACCGTCCCTGAGACGACCCAGCTGCAAGAGTGAACGACCGCACGGAGAACTCCCCGGCACGGAATCTGGACCCAAGGGCGTTGCAAATGAAAGGTAAGAGCATGAAAGCTCCCCTTCGCCAACAGAAGAGCAGATAATCTCTGTGGACATAAATTTTCAAAATACTTTTCAGGATCTTCAAGGGAATAACAAATACTGCACGTGCAAAGCTGAAATATTTACTAGACACGTGTGTAAGTGTTCTGGGCTGTGCAGTTTCCGACATGTGAAAAACTAGGGGATAAACTCAGATGTTCAGGTGTGAGAGTTGAAGCTTGAAATATGAATATGCCGTTCTAATCTGAAATGAGAGGACTAATTTTGTTTTTGCATTATTGGGTGTTGGAGTCTTTCACAACTCAAGGAGCATTATGCTTACTGGAAACGTGGTATAATTTCTGGCAGTCAGGTTATAACGGGGATGAGGGTCTGGGATCCACCTCCCACGTGTGACTCCAGTGCAGGCTCTTCTCGGGTCTGCAAACTGTCAGCATTTGTCTCATCTCTTCTCCGTGTTTCCATTTCTCCCCCTGCAGACTCGCCCTCACCTCCGGGGATGATTGCTCCTGAGGTCCTGGGGATCTTCTTGGTGCCTGCACTCGTAAAATTCATAGTTCTAATTGCTTGTAAGAAAAATTTTGATATACTCCAGGGATGTTTAATACTCTAAAAGAATGTCAGTGACTCTAAAGTTCTTAAAACCTTGTAAAATAACTTTTATTTATTACATGATTTGAAACAAAATATGGGTTGTTTTGTAATATTTGTCCAAAGTATTAAATTTACAAGCATATTTTTGTTTTCATAAGTATATGTTTATTTTCATAAATATTGTGTAAAACTTGCATTACAAAGTATACTTCTATTTTAATAAATATATAAAGCCATGCTGACTAGAGGATTGTGCATATACATATATAGTCTTATTTTTACAAAAACATGATTAAAAGAGTAAAATATATCAAGAAATGCAAATTGAGTCTTGAGATATGTTAAAGTAAGTACGTTAGTATGTGGTGAATTAAATACTTATGTTCAAATTTACTCACAGTCATCTATGGTTTTTAATTTTCTTCCTAACATAAATTTTGTTCAATATTATTCTAATTTAAAGCAGTTAAATGAACTGAAATTTAGATAGTACAATAAATATATGTACTCAGGCCAATATCAAAGCTTAAAAGGATTATTTTTTTTTCAAGATTTATTTATTTATTTATGCATACAGAACTGGGGTATAGGCCACAGGTGCAGGGGCGGTGAGAGGATTCCCCAGAGACAGAGTGGGGAGCAGAACAGGCAGATTGTAGAAGTACACTGCTGAGGGGAGCAGCCGGGGGTCAGGAGAGGTCTGACAAGCCATATGGATCACCACCAGGGCAGGTGGGGATCAAACTCATGCTGAAGTGGCTTTAGCTTCTTAGCTGTGCTTTAACCCACTGCACCACCAGGGAGGGCCTGAAAGGATTATTTAAATGTTTTCTAGTTACTGGAAAGCTGGTGCAGAAATACGTGTCAACATTAAGAACAATCAAAGGTAAGTAGTGATTTTCAAAATATCAATGTCAGTAAAATTTATAGTGAATATGCATCTTAAACTATTAAGTAGACTTCTGTCTCCTAAGGGCACTAAAGACTGTCTGCATATTCAAATTTATGTACATGACTCCCTGTTCATGTAGATTTTCTTGTCTATCAACTGAATCCCTGCCTCTATTGTCCCTTTCTCAGTCTCTATCTCTCTCCCTGCAGGCTCACGGGCACTTCGCAAGAAGCACATAGCTGAGATTTTGGGATGCATCTGCTTTATCTTGATGTGCCTTACTATGTTAGTGATTTTTAAAATAGTAGGTAAATTTAAGAAAGATTATGCTGGGCTTTTTTTTAATGATTGTCAGTACCTTTAAATACTTTATAAGGGATATAATTATTATGTTATGTATTGGCATAATTAAATGTTGACTGGTTCATCATAGCTTCTCAAAATTATGAATATAAAGAATGATTGTTGGCATTACTTTACATATATTCAGATCTCATGATTCAAAGTCAAGCTTTAGAATATTGAAATACCCTATTGAAAACTTTGAAATAATATTTGAGATTTGGTAATCACATATTGTAGTAAATGGTGAAATTTGACTCTAAATGTTTGTGATATTTCCACCAAAGCTTTATTCTTTTATCAACTTGCAGGGAAATGCAACTGTATTATAGATTATTAGTAAAATCCTACCAACTTACATTTCTAATTTATAAATATTTTTATATTGATGATTATTACTTAGAACATCATTAATTTTTATACAGATTACTTTATTTTTCTAGATACTAAAAATAGAGTAGGATGATTTATCCACACCAAAAAAAGATCCAGAAAGGTACAGAATGATTTCCAAATATCTGATGTTGTACAGTTTATATTATGTATATATGTTAGACTAGGTAAAATTGGTAACAAACTTTCTGATAGAATATGCATTATAAAATCAAATAGTAAATGTCATGAATAATGATAATAGAAGGGGTTCAAAATATCCAAAAGTAGAAAGAAACTTTACTTAGAACCCATGTGGCCAATTGGCTGATGTCCTATGCTATTATATGATATAAACAAATTTACTACTAAAAATTACTATTTACTAGTTGTCGGTACATTTAGAGTAGACATTTTGTGTGTATGGGGGCATGAGCTCTAGCATAAGAGGCTGTCCTTTCTCTGTGAGTGTGTATGGTTTGTACCCACTGTGGAGGGGATGTGTTATGTACGTGATTGTTCACATCTCAGTGTGTATATGATGTTTTTTCATTTATGAATCCATGTGGAAGACCGCCGGGTCACGGGCTGTTGGAGGGCAGAACACGCAGGGACTTAAGGTGGGAGAGGCATCAGTGAGCATAGATTCCTAGAAGAGGGGAAAGGGGAGCGGCAGAGAAGAAGACATGGGAGTCCGTTGGGTGCAAGTCTTCCTGCTCTGGTCTCAGCAGAACTTTATTTTATACATTACAAGCAGAGGGATAACATTAGCATATGAATTGAGCAGAGGGATCACAATCATTTTTTTTAAAGAACAGTTTGGGGTCATTTTGAGCTTCAGCTGAGGTTATAGCATTTATTATTCTTAAAATCAACCTGTGAAAGTTAAAACAGGTACATACATTCACAAAACTTAAGACTAATATTGCTATATTTACCACAGTGATGATTAGCTAAAATAAATTCCTTTTAACCCTAATTACTATTTAATTAACTTCATTCTCACTGAGGTATCCTAGTGGGTATAGTAAAGTTGAGGGCTAGGGTGGAGTAATATTCTTGTAAATCAATCACTAAAAAAGATATAGTAAAGTTCCTTATTTAAAGACTAAACAATAGAAAGCTTAAGTAGTTCCTTAAAAACTGAATGGAAAATTTAAGTAAGATAGTAGAGTGATGAGATTTGGGTTCTCCTCAGGGCAGTAAAAGAACTCTGGTTATTATTTTTTTTCTGGTTATTTTTTAACATGTTCAAGTACTGCCTAATATTGATTTTGCTATAACGGCCAATTGTTTTTATTAATCAGCCAATTATAAAATTATTTTTGATTTCAAGAGGAATTTCCCTCCCTGGTACAGTGTTGCATGTCTGGGCCAGGCACCGCCTTATGAGGCTAAGCAATCCAGTTGTAAACTGAAGGTTGCTCAGAATATTTTGATATGTTTATACAAAAAAGGGAGGTCATAATATAAATTAGCATGGGAATTCTGATTTTTCAGAGCGTTTCCGTTTCCCTTTTATCTGGAATTTGTCGGTCGCCGAAGCTGAAATGCCTTTAACTCGATGTGGGTCTTTCTGAGGACTGTGAAGAGGGCATGGATAAAGACTAGAAGTATAAACAGGAGAGAATGATTAGGAGGGAAATGCCAAAATTAATCAAGGAGGAAGGAAGCCAAGCAGCTGTAGAGGTATAATTTTGAAGAGCAGAGAGAAAAGGCGTATAAGAAAGGTTAATAATCTTAATTTTATCCTGTAAGGAAGACATATCAAGAGAGAAATCAGTATTATCCCACACACCAAATAAATGATTTTTAACATTTTTCCATGGAACAGAAGAGGAGTTGCACTAATGGAGAGTAACACAGATCCACTTGCATTGAGAGTGACAACTAGTGGTCAAATGAGTCTTAATATTTTAAATCTGATTATCTGCATATAAAACAGTCTCTTTTAAAACATTTAAATGAGCACGCACCTCTGGCTCTCAAAAATTTCATAGATCTCTTTTTTGTTTATAACTTAAAAGCAATCAAGCGGTACATACTTATGCTCCTGGTTAGTGATTCCCCTTTAACACCTTGTTATTCATCTACATCATTGCATTTTTCTGTTGTTAGCTAATTTCCATTGCAGAATTTTGATATAACATTTTAAAATCTACCCTCTTTAATGTATCAGAGTAGATAGGAGTGTCATCTTCTCAGAGATAAGTGTTTTCATTCTTAGGGTTCCCTGAGTTGTCCCATCTCTACTTTCCATGGATAGGGACCATGTGTCCCTCAGTGGTAGGGGTGAAGCATGTCCCCGCTGCTGACTGTGTCACTATCCTGAGTGCCCGCCCCTGCTGGCTGCCCTGCTGCTGCTGGACAGGACCCTCCCTGGGGGGGGATGGCTGCCAGCCTCCCCCTATTGTGGGTGATGCTGACAGGACACAGGCCCAGGACAGAATGTTCCTAGTTCACATCACAAGAAGAGTGAAGCTGCTGAGTATCAGTGTGCAGGAGCCAGGTCAGACCAGGGCTGCGGGCTGGAGGGAGCTGTGGACTCTGACATGGTGCTCGGCTCCCTGTGGGGCCTGTGTCAGGTAGGAGTCTCAGTGTCTCTGGGTTCTGAAAATGGAGCAGCTTGTGAAAGAACATGTTACTGATTTCTGTTAAATGAAGACTTTCATAATTCCTAAATAAGTGAAAATTCTTTTTTTTTTTTGAATAGACATTTTTGAATATCGTATTGGTACTGTCATGGACTGAAGTCTATCATAATGGCACGTTCATCCATGGATGCTGGTAAATGGGTCAACTTTACAATTACAGTAAGTTTTATTTAAATACATTGTTGATGAGAAGAAAGGTGTAAAGGGACATAAGGAGAATCACGTTAGTGCATTTGATTTCAATTATAGACATGAAGAATGATGTTGAATGTGAACAAAATCTTGATAATTATTGAAAATATTAAACTCAATTTATCTGACACCTAACCTCGTCAAATATTCTATGAATATTGTCTTCATCTATTTTCAAAATAGACTTGAAATGCTGCTAAAAGAAAATGCTATTTTTATCTTGATTTGTGATATCTGGCATTATATAACACCAGAATTATGCATTTTTCTTTATTTCAGGATAGGAGAATCATCACATGGTCACTGTGTTATGCTGTACAATACATATTATGTAGACGATTGTGAAGCTTCACATATATATTATTGCAAACATAAGTTTATATTATAACAAACTAAGTTTTGATTTTTTTGAGTAATATTATTTTTAAAAATATTTGATTTAGGCCCTCCCTCGTGGCACAAGGGTTAAAGCACAGCACTAAGAAGCTAAAGCCACTTCGGCATGAGTTCGATCCCCGCCTGCCCCGGAGGTGACCAAATGGTGTGGCAGACCTCTCCTGGCCTGCCTGCTGCTCCCCTCAGCAGTGTGCTTCGTCGATCTGCCTGTTCTGCTCCCCACTCTGTCTCTGGTGAAGTCTCTCACTCTGCACATCTCTGGCCTGTACCCCAATTCTGTATGAATAAATCTTTAAAAAATATATTTGATTTATATCTATTTTACATTACTGTTCTTCTTTTATAATGTCTGCTTTATTTTACCAGATGCTGTACATATAAAATCCCCAAGCTAGTTCACCCCTGACCATCACCATAGTCCCTGTGCTCTCCCCCTCCCTCCTTGGGATCCCCTTCTCTCTCCTTCCCCTGCAGAATGTCTCTGATTTATAGTTGTTTGCTTATTTTTGTTTTGTGTTGTGGTATCTTTCATTGTTTTATTGTTATCATTTTCCCCCCAGATCCCTTTTTTGATTCCTCTATATCCTTTGGGTATGTGAAACATCTGGCATTGTTGTTTTTCCTCCTGGCTTATTTCACTGAGCATGATTCCTTCTACCTCCTTCCTTGTTTCTAGGAATGGAATAATTTTTTTTCTTTTTAATTGCAAACTAGTGTTCCACTGTACATACACCACTTCTTCTTGAGCCAGTCATTTATTTTTGAGCATTTGGGCTGTTTCCAAGTCTTACCTCTTATAAATAGTGTTGTAGTAAACATAGGGGTGTGGGTATTCTTTTCTTTTTTAAAAAAAAAAGATTTATTTATGCATCTAAGAACTTGGGTACAGCCAGAGTTTGTGGGGGTGGGGGTGAGAAGGTTCACTAGAGACAGAGTGGGGAGCAGAACAGACAGACTGACTGAAATACACTGCTGAGGGGAGCAGCAGGCGGGTCAGGTGCGGTCTGCCCACCATGCAGATCTCTTCATAGTGCTGCACTGTAACCTGTTATGCCACCAGGGAGGCTCTGTCAGATACTCTTTTGAATTAATTGCTTTTCATCCTTTTGGTAGATCCCTAGGAATAGGAATGCTGGGTCATATGGAAGCTCTATTTTTAGTAGTTTGAGGAATCTCTACATGCTTTCCATAAGAGTTGGGCCAGTTTGGATTTCTACCAGCCTTGTAGGGGAGTTCCTTTTTCACCACATCTTTGCCAATATTTGTTGTTGCTAGGTTTTTTAATATGTGCATTTTCTGGATAATTTTGTATTTCAAGAATTAAGTCTTAAAGTTGATTTTGTTTTTTGTTCCGATGACTTTTTTTTCAAAATAATTATTGACATATTATGCACAGCATAAAGTACAGATATCATTATGTTTTTTGTCTAGCATTTCATTTGTGGTATTTTACTTTCAAAAGATCAGATATCGGCCCTCCCTGGTGGCGCAGCGAGTTAAAGCACAGCACTGAGAATCTAAAGCCGCTTCCTCATGAGTTCGATTCCCGCCTGCCCCGGAGGTGACCACATGGCGTGGCAGACCTCTCCTGACCCACCCGCTGCTCCCCTCTGCAGTGTACTTCGTCGATCTGCCTGTTCTGTTCCCCACTTTGTGTCTGGTGAAGCCTCTCACCGCCCCTGAACCTCTGGCCTGTACCCCGTTCTGTATGCACAAATAAATAAATCTTTAAAAAAAAAAAAGATCAGATATCACGTGAATTCTGTTATACATAATGGAAAACTCATAGGTTCAGAAAGTGGATTGGGCTTGCCAGGGGCTGGGGAAGATGGGATGAGGAACTGACCACCTGTTGGTTCCCAGTTTCTTTTTGAAGTGATGAAGCTATTGAGTGATAAGAGCAGTGACAATTACAAACTCTGATTATGCTAAATGACTTTCATATTTGTACTTTAAATGGCTGGATTTTATGCTTTATACATTATATCTCAATAAAGTTGTTTTTAAAAATTCTTGTGGTGATGTTTAAGAATATGTAATATATTTTTTTTAAAGATGTATTTATTCATACAGAACTGGGGTACAGGCCAGAGATGCAGAGGGTGAGAGGATTCACCAGAGACAGAGCGGGGAGCAGAACAGGCAGATCGACGAAATACACTGCTGAGGGGAGCAGCGGGCGGGTCAGGAGGGGTCTGCCTCGCCATGTGGTCGCCTCCGGGGCAGGCAGGAATCGAACTCATGCGGAAGTGGCTTTAGTTTCTTAGTGCAGTGCTTTAACCCGCTGCGCCACCAGGGAGGGCTCAATAATATGTAATATTTTTAAAGATTTATTTATTTACGCATACAGAACTGGAATACTGGCCAGAGATGCAGGGGTGGTAACAGGCTTTGCCAGAGACAAAGTGGGGAGCAGAATAGAAAGATTGATAAAGTACACTGCTGAGGGGTGCAGTGGCTAAGGCAGGAGAGGTCTGTTGTGCCATATGGGTCCCCTGCGGGACTGGGGATCAAGCTTTCACTGAAGTGGCTGCAGCCAGCTTGCAGTGCTGTGTCCTATCTTGTTGCACCATTAGGGAGGGCCAAGAATATTTAATCTTTAAAATAATTTGTTCATATAGTCATCTCTGTATTTATTCTTTCAAAATATATCAACTTCAATACTTTCTTAAAATCAACTTTTTCCCATACTTTGTATTTTTAAAGATGTTGTATGGAGTGGTGTTATGTTATTGTAATGACATATTATTTTAATGTGTATGAAATGTAAATAGATGTATAAATTAATAAAAATCGAAAAAATAAAACATCTTCAAAATGAAAAATAAATGTCTGTAATGTCTATTAGTGATTTTTGGTACTTTAAACAGAAATACAACTTATGTTGACTTATTGATTTATTTGCAATTTTTGCCTACTCTACTATTGATTCTATGAATCTAATGTATCAATCTATGAATATGAGCATTATAAATTTTTATCTAAAATTTCATTATTTCATTGTAAATAATCACATTTTATTTCTTCTTTCCAAGCTTTATTACTTTATTTTTATTACAGATCAGATTTTTAGATACAATATTGAATAGAATTTGCTATGGTTGATCTCTGTGTATTCCCAGTTAAGGAACAATGTTACAATATTCATTCTTAAATGTGAAGTTTTGTAACATTTTGATCCTCATGCTCAAATTGATGTAACTTCATCACTTTTTAATTTGTTAATGTGTTTATAGGTTTTATGTAATATTTACTCCTTTTGCTACAATTGAAAAGAGCAATTGTTTACTTTGTGAAAAGTTTATGAATAAATGATCTTTATTTCATTTACAGTTATGATATATTACATTTTAAATGAAACTATAACAATCATTCTCTGAGTTTTACCATGCATATATTATATTTTGATCATCATAGTTTTCTCATTCACAAAAAGATTGCACTTGTTTTAATTCACAGCTCCACACAACTGACAATTGTATCAAGGCTATATCAAAAAGAATTCCTATTAGTCTATTACCTGGCAGCGTTTGTAAAAAGCATGGTGCTACTTCAGTGTCACTTAACTGCTGATGTCATCTGAGTGTGTAAACCTGTTTTAGAGGAAGTCTTATGAAAGAATAAAATGACTCTCACACCTGTGAAGTTTAAGGGAGAACTACTTGCTGTACATCTCTTTGGTGATTTTCATTTTCTATTTTATATAGATATTAAAATTAAAATGTATTCATAATGCAGGCCAATTGTCTGGTAGACATATTAAAAATGCTTCTCTCGTGTTTAATCTAGGTACAAGACTTAGGTTCACAGTTGTTTTTTCAGTAGTCTATTTGCTATTATTCAGTTTTTACATGAGAATACACTTGCTTTGTTCATGTTGTCATGTTCTTTAAGAATATTGTTCTTTATCATTAGTTTGTGTCACTTACTGTTTTCTCACTTCCATTTTTTAGATAATTTTCCCTGAATTTTGACTTTTCCTTTTTCAGTTTCTTTGATGCATGCTCAGATTTCTGCCTTTGATTTTGTGAGCAATATTTGTATGTAAAGCATTTGATTTCAAAAGATAGAATATCATTTCATATTTTCCTCCTAGTTCATATAACATTGTGGACATATATTCTGATCATTTCTTTGACTCATAAAATAGACATATCACTGAATTCAAAATCATAGAGGGATTTCCTTTTTGTGGTTACTAACATCAATTAGCTGAACTCTGTCAGAGAATTCTCTTTGAAACTAGAAATGTTTTACATTTCTTTAAATAATGGTTAGTGTGACTCAGAAATCAATTTGAGCTCAAAAACCTATTTTTTTGTCAACCAATTTGTTGGATAAGTGATATTTTAAAAATGGGCTCATTTACCCCTCAACCATAAGAGTGGACTTTTGTTACGGTTCCAACATCCTATTAAAGCACAGACTTTTTGTAAATAATCACTTGTTGACTATGTTATGATTAGATGAATCAATGAACTTATTTCATAATTCAAACATGAGATATTTTTTAAAGCTTTAGCATACCAAGGGCATGTTTGTCAATGTACACTTAAGTAATGTTCACAAATTAAAAAACTGAATATAGAGAAATAGAGAAGAAACATTGGGAAATGCTGATCATGGGACTGTTATAATAAAGTTAAAAATGTGATTATAGTAATTGGTGGCATATTATTAACATATTTTAAAGGGGATTAGAGATTTAGAAATGTTTCCATTATAATAGATTTGACACATGAAAGAAAGTATAAACGTAAGATAACTAACACCAAGAAAACCTTGTTTCTGTAAATAGTTTTGTTTCTAAATAAATTTAGCTATTTAAATCATACCATACATCAAGGAAGTTGGGCATCTGAAAAACATGTACATTTATCACATAGTGAGTAGAATCTTGCACCTAGAAATCAGACATGAAATAGAGATTCCCAGTGCTAGGCAGCCCCTGCTCGCCTCTCTCATCACTCCTTGCTGGTTATTTAGCCACTGTCTTGACTTTGAATATTATAGATCTCCCTGTTTCTTACTAAGCTTTATACACATAGCATCAGACAGACACTGATTTTGAAAAAAAAAAAGAAAGAAAAGAAACATGCTTTCTTCCATTCTCCATATAGTATCTTTTGCAACTGAAGCATAATGTTGCTTTTGTGTAGTTTGTTTGATTTACTGCTGAGTTATGAGAAAGTGACATGTAAAATCATTTTATCCAGGGTCCATGGTGGGGCACATAAGTCTCATGGTTTCAGGGGTAACCAGGTTTCCTGGGTTGAGCATATTCAGTCTTAGTTTCCCTTCAATGCTCCCCCCTCCACCCTTTGCCCTCTCCCGTGCCTTAGATGGGGAGGAGGAGAGGTGCTTTCTTTGGCTGCTTAATTGTTAATGGATGAAGCATCACCCTTGTCAGGCTTCCCTGCTGAACAGGAGTCCCTTCAACTCAACCCTCCCGCCACCATCCCCCCCAGCACATTAGGGGGATCTGGAAACTGAAATCCTGGGTCACATTCTTCTGTGGGCGGGAATATAAGATCCTGTCACTTTTAAGTCCCTAAATGCTGGATTATAAAAATATTGTCTTTCTCTCTCTACCTTTCACTCTTCTTCTTTACTCTTGTCTTTAATTAAAACTTACAGTTCTGCCTGGCAGGGAGTATTGTGGAGTATGAGTAAAAAAACCTCTTTTCTGGAACACTAGATTCTACCAGTTCGGAAACAGAGTGATCTGGGGCTTGTCTAGTTAAAGACAGTGTGAGATTTGGATTTATTTAATCATCAAGTTAATTTTCTTTTTAAATCCAATTTCAGACAGATAGAGTAAAATACACACACACACATATTTACTGTATATGGAGAACATACATACGTACATAGTTAAGATGTTATTCTGTTAGTTTATTATCATGGGTAATTATTAAATTATGTGAAACAGAATTGTACTTATTAAAATAAAGAGAGTGAAAATACTGAGTGTAATTGTTGAGTTCATTTTAAATAATAAATACAGACATTGGTAGAAATTTTGTCAATATATGGAAGTATTCAACTCCATAGCTTAGTATTAGATTGGAAGCAATTGTCTCGTTATCATGAAAATTAAGAACCCTCTAAAAGGACAAGATTATGTATTAAAACAACAATGCTTTCATCGTGATTATTTAAATGAAAAGTGTTTATTTGTAGAAGAAATTTCTAAGTTTCTTTACACTTATCTCATGGACTAGTCTCTGGTAAAAGCAGAGGCCAGCCATCGATGCCAATAAATGGTTCAATTTACAAACCAAAGCAAGTTTGTTTTTCTTCTTGAATGCATGTAATTGATTTTATAAAATCATTTCCAAAATTGCAGAAGATAATCCTCCAAATTAGAAAATATCATTCACCGTCATGATTTAGGAATATTCAGATATAGGTTTTTCATGCTTTAAAAAAATTCATTCACATCTAAAATACTTAAATATAACTTAATATACAAAATATTAATTCATTATGTTTTCCTCTTTGTAAGTATTGCATTTTCATATTTATTTATTTGTTTGTATTTACTCATCATATCGGCCACCCATCAGTTGTTACACTTTGGGGCACCCACCACCAGCTCACCCAGCATCACCCCCATGTCCTTGGGCTTCCCGCCTTCTTTATTCTCATCCTTCCTCTCCCCCTACCTGTTACCATCTTTTAAGTAATGATACAGGAAAAAAAAATAAGTAAAATTTATAATAATAATAATACAACTGTTTGACATGGATTATAGACATGAAGCTGTTCAAAGATAATGAATATTTGGTATAAAACAAAGAATGAACAGCTTGGCTTTACTTAATCCCAACACAAAATAATTGACTAATAGTCTTTGCACACTTTTCAAAACACTCAGATATACTAGCTCTATGGGAAAAAGAACTATTGTTTCTTGGTAATATACAACAACATAATTAATTACTTTCTCCATTACAACACAACAGATTAATACTTGGCAACTACAACTGGTGTTATGTTAACCTCATGTGGTCTCAGAGCAGATCTCTATGAATGTAAAAGTATGTATTGTTGCGGGCAGAGACTTCAGGGCCCTCCCTGTGGCGCAGCGGGTTAAAGCACAGCACTAAGAAGCTTAAGCCAATTCTGCATGAGTTCGATCCCCGCCTGCCCCGGAGGTGACCACATGGCTGGCAGACTTCTCCTGACCCGCCCACTGCTCCCCTCAGCAGTGTACTTCCTCCATCTGCCTGTTCTGCTCCCCACTCTGTCCCTGGTGAATCCTCTCACCCTCCGCATCTCTGGCCTGTACCCCAGTTCTGTATGAATAAATAAATAAATCTTTATTAAAAAAAAAAAAAAAGAATGGCAGAGTTCAGGGGGTCTCTCCACTGGCACTAGGGGGTTAGAGAGTAGCACTGTGAATCTATCTGCAACCACTGAAGCACAAGTTTAATCCACAGTAAGAGAAGTGACCCCCATGGCACTGCAGACCTCTCCGCCTCTCCAACTGCTCCCCTCAGCAGTATAGTTAGGTCAGTCAGTCTGCCTGTTCTATCCCCACTCTGTGTCTCTTGAAAGTTTTCATTGCCTGCACCTCTGGCCTATAACCCAGTTCTTGTATGTATTAAAAAAAAAAAAATGTAGGACAGAGTTTGGATTCTGTTGGGAGACATTTTAGGAAATAAATACAACATTATGATTACATAAGTCTTACTGCTTATCATGTTATTTGGTATAATGATGACTATTTTACAAAAACAATATTAAAAATGTAATACACACATCGAAAAGTACAGACATCATTGTTCTTGTGTCTGAAATTTCTTGCTCAACCTTATATTTGTAACATTCATCTTTATAAAGGTCTTTGCTGAGTGTGAATCTGTTTATATGAAATATTATGAAATGTCAAAATTTCAGATAAAGAAAGTGGGTTGGTGGTTGGCAGAGACTGAGGAGAGGTGAGAAATTGGTTTATTGCTTTCTTTTGGGTGATCAAAGATTTCTAAGTATGGAGAGTAGTGATGTTTACAAATTGTGAATATTCTAAAGTCTTGGATTTATTCTCTCTGAAGAGATTAATTTTATGGTTTTTTAAATTATACTTCAATAAAGTTGATTTTTAAAACAATTATAAAAAAGGCATAACTTTATTTATTTTTAAAGATCTTTTTATTTATGCATACAAAACAGGTGTATAGGCTAGAGGTGTGGGCTAGGAGTGTGAGATTTTCACCAGAGACAGACTAGGAAGTAAAACAGACAGACTGATAGAAATGCTCTGCTGAGGGGAGCAGTGGCAAGACAGGAGAGGTCTGCTGTGCCATGTGGGTCACCTCCCTGAAGGATAGGTCTCAAGCCTTAGCTGTGACAGTGCTGAGACTAAACCCCAAAATGGAATTCTTTGCTTGTTGCATCCACTTACTTAGGTCACTGGATAGCCTCACAACTAGAAATAGCCACAAATTATATATGCATCTATGTTTGTCTATCTATCTATCTATCCACACACACATATACACCAAAAGACCATTTATATATGTGTGTGTGTGTGTACATATGTGTGTGTGTGTGTATCTCGTAATGAGTAAATTGTAGATACTCATTATTTTTATGGAGACTTTATATTGTTTAACCATAAATTTTATCCTCACTAGTACTCATTGTATCTGATTTTTTTTTAAAGAGTGATTTATTATTTAGGCATGCAGAACTGGGGTACAGGCTGAGGTGCAGGAGTTGAGAGGACTCACCAGAGACAGAGTGGGGGTCAGAACAGCCACATTGAGGAGTACACTGCTGAGGGGTGCAGCGGGCCAGACAGGAGAGGTGTGCGGGGCCATGTGGGTCACCTCCCGGGCCGGGAATTGAACTTGTGTTCTAGTGGTTGCCGCTAGTCCCTCATACAGTGCGAGCGCTGTGCTTTAACCCATGGCACCACCAGGGAGGGCCCATATCTGATCATTTTGATAGAGAGCACTCTCACAGGTGTGAGGGAGTAGCTCATTGAGGTCTTGATTTGCATTTCTGCATTTCTGTGACAATGGCCCTTCAACCTGTGTTTGGAGTCTTTTTTTTTTCCAATATCCCCGATTTTTGGTTAGTGAGACTTTTGAAAGTTACTTTTGTAATTCTGTTATATAAGTACATTTATTTATCATTTACAACAAATATTCCTATTAAAACACAATTATTGAGCCCTCCCTGGTGACTCAATGGGTTAAAGTGCCCTCTATGGAGCTATCTGCAGCCACTGTAGCATCTGTTTGATTCTTGGCCAGTGGGGTGACCCACATGGTGCCACAGACCTCCTCTGAAACGCCTGATGCTCCCCTCAGCTGTGTATTTCAATACATCTGCCGGTTTGCTCCCTGCTTTGTCTCTGGGGAATCCTCACAGTCCTTTGCACCTCTGGCCTTCTATATCCATAAATAAATAAATCATAAAAAACATATTATTTTGAAGGATGAATGAATGAATGGTGGTAATATTTCAGTTATTTTGAAGGATGAATGAATGAATGGTGGTAATATTTCAGTTACTGGAATGATGATATAATTTAATGATTTTATTAGAGGATATTTAGACAGCTTACAAAGAAAAAAATTGAAAACAGGGATTTTAAGAAATATGGAAGAAATATTGAGAAGATTACTTTAGATATTGATCTTTGTTATAGTTATAGAAAATTCAATAATGTGATGAGTTGTGCTAGAGTAATTAGTGAAACACATCACATGCACCTATTGATTATTGGATAGTAGTATTAATTATTCCTATAATATAAATAATACAGTAAGGGTATAGGGAAAAGTATGCAGTGTCTAGAGTTTTGAACACTGCTTAATATTAGAATTTAATCATCATCCAAGATACTCTTAACAAGGCATAACTTTTCAGCATTTATGGTTGACTTGGAAGCAAGTTACAAGTATGGGTGTTCAAGTGTTTTGTTCTCTGGTTTATTTCAGTGGCATTTGAAAATGAGAAACCTAAATGCCACCTGTAACCCATAGTCT
>NW_004567137.1:15220045-15220891 GCF_000260355.1 Condylura cristata
ACTAAATATTTGTAATTAGACTCTAAATAAATTCATTTCATCATGAAATTCAAAGACAATTCCTCATCTACTTACTTAGAGTCAACATAAAAGTTTAATGCTAATAGAAATCAACATAAGATGGTTTCCATCAAATGCTATTTTCAATTTAAAATTATACAAATGCTTAAAAATAAACAAAGCATTGTGCAAGAGCTTCTATACTAATAAAACAGGAACTTGTATAATAAATTAGGTAACATAGCATAATGGTATGCAATTGAATTAAGATGGTGGTTATATCAAATAATAAGTAAAATAAGGAATGTAGTTATTGACAGCTTACAAAAGAGACTGAGTATCATGTTTTACATGTATTATATCTTAATATTACTATTTCCATTTTAAATTAGTAAACTAAAACTAAGTTGAAATTACATATAACTTCTTATTTTTCCTTTTAATTACTATTGAGTTAAAATTAAATGGTGATAATTAGTAAGTGTTAAAGTCAGAATTAATTTTAGATCCCACACATTACAGTCTACTGACTGAATTACTAAAAGTATCATTATTTTTATTTATGCAGTTACTTTCACACTAAGGCAACATTCATTAATTTGGGTAGTTATAGGAACTTGCTGGAAGTTTTAACTTATAAAGTTGCTCCAATAATTAATGAACCAGAAATATATATATCATTTTATGTTTTTTACCTAGCTATTAAATCAATTACCAAACTCTTGTATTACTTAAAATTGTGTACTTTTAAAAGTATTTTTTTTGTTTTGTTTTCAATGCTGTTTAGATTTTGGATAAGCTAATATGTCATTAATGTTAACCAATATACAAAATTCATATAAAATT
>NW_004567137.1:15221388-15222496 GCF_000260355.1 Condylura cristata
TTTTGCATTTAGGTAATATTGGTTTACATCATTGTTTGTATGTTGGAAACACAGCCCCACTTCCGATGAAGTTACCTTAGTGTTTTAGGACTTCAGACATGACCCGTGTGTTGCTAAACAGCAATATGAGTCCTTCACTCAACTCACTCCGCCCACTGTGATCTGGTCCGACGCACCACTATGAACTACTGAGAAACTCATCATGAGACAGTTCCTGACTCACAGAGCCACAGAGATGAACCACCACAGAGTAACCTATGCAGAGGTGAAGCTGGCGAAGGGCTCGAAGAGCCCCCAAGTGAAACCTCAAGAGAGGAAAAGCTGCACTACAGAGACCGAGCAGGGAATAACCTACACAGAATTAAATCTCCACAAATCCCGGGGTCCTCAGGAGAATGGCAAGTCCCGTCAGTGCAAAGGTACAACATTCAGTTACACGAGCGTATTCTCGGGTGTGCAGAGGGGTCAAGGGGGAAAGAAGAGTGGGGATAAACTGACATGTTTTCATTTGCGGTGATAAGAATTGGAATGTGGCATTCTAGTAGGAAATCTGATAATTTCCTACTAATTTTTCAGGTATTGTCATAATAGATAATTGCTGAAAAACAACAATTCATGTTTGCTTGTTTAATAAAAAAGCAGTGGTATGTTTTGGGGGAAAGATCCAGCGGGAGGTAGAGGTCTCATGTCCAAATTTATGTATGTGACTCCAAGTGCTTGAAGATTCTTTTGTCTGTGAACTGAACACCTGTCTCCATCTCCCCTTCTCAGTCTCCATCTCTCTCCCCGCAGGCTCACCGGCTCCTACCGAGAAGCTCATAGCTGGGGTTCTGGGATGTGCCTGCCTTGTGTTGATATGTGTTATTGTAGCTTTGAAGATTAAAATCGTAGGTAAATTTATGAAAGATTATAATGATTGTCAGTGCCATATTATAATAACGATTATAACATTTTATAATATTAAGGATTAGAACTATTATGTTAATATATCAGTTTAATTAAATGTTGAATGTTTCATAATAACTTCTCAAGATTATAAATATACAGAATGATTGTGAACATTATTTTATATAGATTGAGATCTCATAATTCAAAATCAAGCTTTAAG
>NW_004567137.1:15224736-15226120 GCF_000260355.1 Condylura cristata
GTATCAGTGTGCAGGAGCCAGGTCAGAGCGGGACTGAGGGGGGCCGGAGGGAGCTGTGGGCTCTGACATGGTGCTCGGCTCCCTGTGGGGCCTGTGTCAGCTTGAGTCTCGGTGTCTCTGTGTTCTGAAAAATGAGGAGCTTGTGAAAGACATCACTAATTTTACTTTAAATGAAGCCTTTCATCATGCCTATATAAGTGAAATTTCTTTTTGTTTGAATAGAGAGTTTTGCAAAGCATAGCAATATTTTCATGGATTGGAGTCTATCGAAATGGCCACGGTCAGCCATGGACGCTGGTAAACAGGTCAACTTCTCAATTACAGTAAGTTTTATTTAAATACCATCATAGATGAGAAGAAAGGTGTAAAGGAACATAGGAAGAATCACATTAGTGCATTTGATTTCAATTATAGACATGAAGAATGGTGTTGAATGTGAATGAAAATGATAAATATCGAGAAAGGACAGCTCAGTTTGTCTAACTCCCAACTTTTACAAATATTTATGAAAAATGTCTCCATCTCTTTTGAAAATAGATTTTAATAGACTACACTATTGTTTCTTGATTTGCCCCCACATTATAAAACGCAAGATTTATGCATTTTTCTTTATTTCAGGGTAAAAGAATATTCACCTGGTCACTGTGTGATGCTACAAAACATATATTATACAGTGGACTGTAGTAAATCACATAGATATTTTTGCAAGCATAAGTTTATAATTAAAAAAACAACTAATTTTGATTTAGTTGGTTAATGTTGTATTTTAAAATATTTTATTTATACCTAATTGCATCACAATCCTTCTTTTTCTGTTTGCTTTCTTTTCTCAGATATTTGCACATCCAATTCCCAACCTTGTTCACCCCTGAACCATCACTATAGATCCTGTGCTCTCCCCTCCCTCCTTTCGACCCCTCTCTCTCCCCTCCCCCTGCAGAATCTGTTTCATAGATGTCTGTTAAGTTTTGTGTTGTTGTGTTTTTCATTATTTTCCCCTGATGCCTATTTGATTCCCCTGTGTCCTTATATGTGTGAAACCATATATATTTTTCTTTTTCCTTCTGTGTTATTTCACTGACCATAATCCCCCTTTAGCTCTACCCTTGTTGCTGTGAATGGCATGAATTTATCTTTTTTGATTCCTGTCTAGTATTCCACTGTATATACACCACATCTCCTTGAGCCAGTCAACTTTGCAGTAAGCAGACGTGCAGGTATCCTAGGAATTAATATATCTGTGTTTTAGGTAGGTCCCTAGGAGTGGAATGCTGGGTCTTAGGTTTTTTCAGTAGTCTGAGGATCCTCTATACAGTTTGCCAAGAGGATGGACGACTTCTCACTCCCACCACTGTGTAGGATAGTTACTTTTTTTTTTTTTTTT
>NW_004567137.1:15227250-15228777 GCF_000260355.1 Condylura cristata
TTATGTAAATGGTTATTTTATTATAAGTAATCATATTTTGTTTCTTCTTTCCAAATGCAATTACTTTTTCTTTTTTATTGGCTTGTTGTACAGACCAGAGTTTTACATCCAATATTCAATAGAAGTTCGCATGATTGAGCTCTATGTATTCCCATTTTAGGGAAGTGGATTTCAATATTCATTCTCAAATATGAAACCCATTGTAATATATCAGTTTAATTAAATGTTGAATGGTTAATCATAACTTCTCAAAATTATAAATATACAGAATGATTGTAGACATTATATTATATAGATTCAGATCTCATGATTCAAAGTCAAGCTTTAGGAGATTGAAAGACCCTATTGAAAACTATGAAATGATTTTTGAGATATGATAAACAATACTGTAGCAGATGGAGGAATTTGACTCATTAATTTTTTGTGATATTTCTCCCCAAAGCTTCATACTTTTATTAATTTTTTGGAGAGTCAACTATATTATAGTATTAATATAACTCTACCAGCATACATTTTTATCTTAGAGATATTATTACATTATTATTTAATGAAAACTTTAATAATATTTATAGTAATTACTTTATTTTTTTCTGTATACTAAAAATTCAGAGCAGAATGGTTTATCCACAGGAACAAAGAGTCAGACAGGTAAAAATGATATTCATTAATGCTATACAGTTTATTTAATGTATATCTGTTAGGGAAAAAAATCACAAATTTTCTGGTATTATAAAACAATAAATATTCATGAAAAATGATCATAGTAGAGGTTCAAATAATCCAACAACAAGAAGAAAATACACTTAGAACTCATGTGGCAAGTTGGCTCATATTGTGCTGCTATTATATGATATAAACAATTTTACTACTAAAATATGACTTTATTTCCTGATTGCCAGCACATACTCAGTGCACATTTTCTGTGTGCTTCTGATTTTATGGGGGAATAAACTATAGCATAAGCTGCCCCTTCTCTGTGAGTGTGCTCTCTTACAGCTCTGGGGTGTGTTATGTGTAGGATTGATTATATCTCCCTGTGTATGATGTGTTTTAGGGTATGAATCCAAATAGTTTAGGCAGTAATTCAAAATCTCTCTTCAGAATACAGTTGCGGCCCTTGCCCACAGGGGTGGTTCACCTACTCCCGCAGCTGCTATTACTCTAGTGCAGAGAAAAAGACCTGGAACGAGAGCGTGTCAGCCTGTCAGAGAAACAACTCTCAGCTGCTCCTCATAGACAATGACGAAGAAATGGTAAGAATTTCAGTGTCCTCACAACTAAAGGAATAAGGAAAATATATTCCTGTCAATTTTGTATTTATAGATTCACACATATTTCTGTGCTAATCTGTAGTTTAAAGTGCATATAATATTCACTGTTTGATTTTTAGGATATTACTACTCTTTTTGCACCTTTATGCATACTTGGAAAATCCCAGTCTCAAGCTTTCCTAGAGAACCGTGTGTCCCATATAAATATATACATGCGTGTAAATAGACATCGTAGTTTGACTTTCATACACATCAA
>NW_004567137.1:15228877-15231082 GCF_000260355.1 Condylura cristata
GGCCCTTGCCCACAGGGGTGGCTCACGTACTCCAACAGCTGCTATTACTTCAGTCCTGAACCAAAAACCTGGAACGAGAGCGTGTCCGACTGTCAGAGAAACAACTCTCAGCTGCTCCTCATAGACAATGATGAAGAAATGGTAAGAATTTCAGTGTCCCCACCACTAATGACATAAGTTAGACTTACTGCTGTCAATTTTATATTTATAGATTCATACATATTTCTGTACTAATCTTAGTTTAAAGTTATTGTAATATTCATTGTTTGACTTTTAGGCTATTCCTACTCTTTTTGCACCTTTAGTGCATACTTGGAAAATCCCAGTCCCAAGCTTTCCTAGAGAACCGTGTTTCCCATATAAATATATACATGCATATAAATAGACATCGTAGTTTGACTTTCATACACATCAAGAATGGTGAGCATACTTTGATCAGAGCTTAATCATCAAATTAATGGAAATTGTATCTGTAGGAAAGATCATGAATAGAAGCCCGACCCCCCGGGGCGCCCAGACACCTGACTGTTCTCCCTTCCCTCCTGCTGTGTATTTCACACTGACATGTAATTTCATGTAGGGAGCCAGGGGCGTGTGCTCTGAGGCAACAGTCCTGAGCCCCACAGCCACCCCACAGGATGACCCAAGCAGGCACAGTCCATAGTCTCAGGCATAGAAAGATGGTGTCTCCCCATGGGGCCTTCAGACTGGACATTGAGCTGACATTTGTGTTGCTTCTTGATATTGCCAAGACTGCACCGCCCGATACCTCCACAGTGCCAACTGTTACGAAAGCATCAAGCCTGCCGGAGATTGTGGAAATAAAAGGGCTGAGCCAGGATTGGGGTCTCTGTCTGCATCTCCGGCTTTCACTAAGCACTTCTGCCTGTCCTGAATCTCACTTTCCTCCCTCAGATCCTGCTTGGCTGAGCTATCCATAGTGAGGTCATCTGGCCAGGATGGCGGGGTCTGGACTGTTGCCCAAAGTAAACAAACTGATGGCTCCCCACAATTTCAATTTTTTTTCCCTTATTTATGAACTTCAATGCAACCATGTGGTATATGCTTTTCTTCCTGCTTCTCACTCCCCTATAATTCCCCAGGAACCCTCTGCATCATTGCATTTATCTTCTGTTTGCTAATTTTCACTGCAGAATTTTTTTGCTATAACATTTAAAAACCTGCTTTCTTTAATGCAACAGGGGTGGGGTGTGAGTGTCATCTTCTCAGAGACAAAGGAGCTTCCTGGTTCAGAATTTTCAGGCTAAGGTCCACTTAGTTGTCCCCTGTCCACTTTCCTCCCTGCCCGTGTGTCTGTCAATGATGTGGGTGAATCGTGTCCCCACTGCTGACTGTGTCACAGTCCTGAGTCCCCGCCCCTGCTGGCTGCCCTGCTGCTGCTGGACAGGACCCTCCCTCAGGGGATGGCTGCCAGCCTCTCCCTGTTGTGGATGGTGCTGACCAAACACAGGCCGAAGTCAGAATGTTCCTAGTTCACATCGCAAGGAGAGTGACGCTGCTGAGTATCAGTGTGCAGGAGCCAGGTCAGACCAAGGCTGAGGGCTGGAGGGAGCTGTGGGCTCTGACATGGTGCTCGGCTCCCTGTGGGGCTTCGACAGTTTGGAGTCTCGGAGTCTCTGTGTTCTGAAAACAGAGAAGCTTGTGAAAGACATCACTAATTTTACTTTAAATGAAGCCTTTTGTCATGCCTATATAAGTGAAAATTCTTTTTGTTTGAATAGAGATTTTTCACAAGCATAAAAGGATTGTCATAGGTTGGAGTCTATCGTAATGGTCCCGGTCAGCCAGGGACGCTGGAAAATGGGGCAGCTTCACAATTACAGTAAGTTTGATTTAAATACACTCACCAGAAGAAAGGTGTAAAGGAACATAAGAAGAATCACATTAGTGTATTTGATTTCAATTATAGACATGAAGAATGGTGTTGAATGTGAATGAAAATGATAAATATTGAGGACAGCTCAGTTTGTCTAACTCCCAACTTTTACAAATATTCTAAAAATACTTTTCCTTGTTATTTTAAAATAAACTTTTATTGTAGTTAATAGAAAATGCTATTGCTTCTTGATTTGTCCCCACATTAAAAAGAACCAGAATCATGCATTTTTCTTTATTTCAGGATAAGAGAAACATCACCTGGTAACTGTGCTGTGCTACGAAAGATATATTACACAGACGACTGCA
>NW_004567137.1:15232557-15233809 GCF_000260355.1 Condylura cristata
TATGTGTTGGTCCATTTATATATAATGCCAAACTCATAGGTATGGGATGTGGATTGGGGTTGTCAGGAACTGGGGGTGATGGGATGAGGAACTGACCATCTATATCTCTATTTCCCTATATCTCTTGAGGTGATGAGGCCTTTTGAGTGCTCAGAGCAGTGACATTTGCAAACTCTGAATACGCTAAATGGCTTTGATGTATGCATTTTCAGTGGCTGAAATGTATGCTTTGTAAGTTATATCTCAATAAAATTGCATTACAATTTTATTGAGTTTTTAAAAATTGAGTTTTTAAAAATCCTGTGATGTATGAGGATATTTAATCTTTAAAGTAATTTGGAAATTAGTCATCTTTGCCACCTTTAGTCTTTCAATCTGTATCAACCTTAATCCTTTCTCATCTTGCTTTATTTCTTATGCTTTGCATTTTTACCCAAGTCATAGAAAATGATTTTATGCTTTTGCATGGCATTTTATTTTGAAATGTCTGAGATGTCTGTAGCAATTTTTGTTGCTGTAAAGAGCAATACAGCCGAAGTGGGTTTATTGAATTAATTATATGAAATATTTTTGCTGACTTTATGCCTTAGTTCTATCAGTCTAATATATCAATCTAGAATTGATATCAATATATGAGGGATGATTTTTTTAATGTAAATTGTTATTTTATTATAAATAATCACATTTTGTTTATTCTTTCCATATGCAATTACTTTTCTTTTTTATTGGCTTATTGTACAGACCAGAGGTTTACATACAGTATTCAATAGAAGTTACCATGATTGAGCTCTATCTATTCCCATTTTAGGGAAAAGTATTTCAATATTAATTCTTAAATATGAAATCTATTATAACATTTTCATCATCCCTCTCAAATTAATGTAATTTTACCTCATTCTTACTTTTGTTTATGTCTTATAAATTGGTTATATTTTTATTTATTTTGTATCAATTGTAATGCAAAATTATTTTCTTTGTAAAATGCTGATAAGTAAATTATCTTTATTGCATTCAAATATAAGATTATCTTGGAATTTTTCAATAAAACTATAGCAATCAGGGCCCTCCCTGGTGGCGCAGTGGGTTAAAGCACTACACTAAGAAGCTTGAGCCACTTCTGCATGAGTTCGATCCCCGCCTGCCCTGGAGGAGATCCATGGTGCAGCAGACCTCTCCTGAACCGCCCGCTGCTCCCCTCAGCAGTGTACTTCATTGATCTGCCTGTTCTGCTCCCCACTTTGTCTCTGGTGAA
>NW_004567137.1:15235249-15237273 GCF_000260355.1 Condylura cristata
TGAGGTCTTGATTTACATTTCTGTGATAATGGTCCTTCAACTTGTGGTGAGAAAGTCTACTTTTTCCCAAATATCTCCAATTTTTGTTAGTGTGATTTTTGAAAGTTTACTTTGGTATTCTGTTATATAAGTACATTTAAGCTCTTGTCATTCCAACAAATATTTCTAGTTAAACACCATTATTGGCCCTCCCTGGTGGCTCACTGGGTTAAAGTGTAGCTGTACCGAGCTATCCACAGACATTGCTACATGTGATCAATCTTTGGTCAGGGGGTGACCCACAGGGTGCCACAGACCTCCCCCCTAAACTG
The DNA here is from genome assembly GCF_000260355.1 of Condylura cristata. NCBI lineage: Eukaryota > Metazoa > Chordata > Mammalia > Eulipotyphla > Talpidae > Condylura > Condylura cristata. The sequence continues at coordinate 15,235,561 of NW_004567137.1, forward strand.
CCTGCTTCTCCCCTCATCTGTGTATTTCAATGTATCTGCCTGTTTGCTCCCTGTTCTATCTCTGGTGAATCCTCACACCCCTTGCACCTCTGGCCTTCTGTATGCATGAATAAATCAATCATAAAAAAAGAACACAATTAATTTGAAGGATGAATGAATGAATGAATGAATGGTGGCAGTATTTCAGTTACTGGAATGATGATATAATTTAATTATGTTATTATTGGATATCTACATAGCTTATTTACAAAGAAAAAATTGAATTTTAAGAACTAGGGAAGAGATATTAAGAACATAAGTTTAGATATTAATCTTTGTTATAGCTATAGAAAATTCAACAATGAGATGAATTTCGTTACAATAATTAGTGGAAAACAATCACAAAAACCAATTGGTTATGGAATAATGATAGTAATGACTCCATTATAATATAAATAAAACAATAAGTGTATATGGAAAAAGTGTAAAATGTCAGGAGTTTTGCAACTTGCTTAATAGTAGAATTTAAAGCATCATACAAGATACTCTTAACAAGGTGTAATTTTTCAGCATTATGGTTTCCATGGAAACAAGTTACAAGTATGGGTGTTCAAGTGTTTTGTTCTCTGATTTATTTTAGTGGCATTTGAAAATGAGAAACCTAAATGCCACATGTAACCCATAGTCTCCCATAGTCTGCAGGTGTGTGACGAGGTGACCTGTCTTCAGAATAGCCCAAGTGTAACAATTTCCTGTTCAAGCTGCTAGTGACACATGATTGAGAAATCTACTTTTTCCACTCTTGCTTCACTCTGAACCTTCACAGGGCAGCTCTAGAGATCACAGACATTGTTTTTTGATCACAGAGCAGAAACAACAAGTGCTGGTGAGGATGTGGAGACAAGGGGACCCTCCTATGCTTTGGCTATGATGCTCTGGGGGCTGATCCCCATGAAGATCAGTATGAGGTGTCTCCTCCTCAGTCAAGGATGCCAATTCCAAGACAACAGAAGGTATGTGTTTCTCCGTCCTCTCTCTCTCTGCTGCTCATCTCTTTTAGTGGAAGGTTATGATGTGAGATGTGAGGCTGTTGGTACATAATTCATATGTGGTCAAAACCAGGAGAACCTTGGTATCTTTATTTGCATAATTCAGGTAAAACATAAGAAGAAATTGAAATATTTGAGGATTTTTTCAAAATATTTCCAGTGGAGATTCAGTAAATTATAGAACACTATACATAATTAGATTTTAAATCACTGCAATTTAAACTAACATTTCATCAGATCATGACAAAGAAGAGTTTATTTTGGAATTTGTAATCATGTTTATTCTATTTACTTTTTGTATGTAGCTCAATCTTTAAAATTAGATTCTTAAAATGAATTCATTTCATCATAAAGTTCAAAGGCAATGCCTCATCTACTTACTTAGTCAACGTAAAAGTTCAATGCTAATAGAAATCAACATAAGATGGTTTCTATCAAATGCTATTTTCTATTTAAAAGTATACAAATGCTTAAAAATAAACAAAGCATTGTGCAAGAGCTACTATACCAAGGCACTTGTCTAATAAATTAGGTGACATAGCATAAGTGGTATGAAATTGAAATAAGATGGTGGTTGTATCAAATAATAATTAAAATAAGGAATGTAATTATTGATACCTTACAAAAGTCAGACTGAGTATCATGTTTTACATGTATTGTACCTTAGGTATCACTATTTCCATTT
>NW_004567137.1:15237875-15239410 GCF_000260355.1 Condylura cristata
TATAAAAACAGGTGCATCTCTTTTTCTAAGCCACCCTTTTATTTTAGTGCAGTGATACAAGTGGTTCTAAGCGACTGTGTGGAATATGACTCTACATCAATAAACTATTGGTCATGAACTTCTCCTATCTGACTCTTTTTCTTTTCATTTTTTCCAATCAACACTATTGGGTCAGCATAGAATATTCTGCTAAAAACTATTTATTTTATCATGAAACATATGTTCAAAGTTCCGAGGAGTTCAAATTTTTACATTTTTTTTCATTGCAGTAATATTGGCAAAATCATTGCATGTTGGAATGACTGTCCCTCTTCTGGTGAAGTTAACAAAGTACTCTAGGACTTCAGACCGGACACGTGTGTTGCTGAACTACAACATGAGTCCATCACTCAGCTCACTCCGCCCACAGTGATCAGTGCCGAAGCACCACCGTGAATTACTGAGAAACTCACCATGAGCGTTCCTGACTCACAGAGCAGCAGAGATGAACGACCACAGAGTAACCTATGCAGAGGTGAAGCTGGCGAAGGGCTCGAAGAGACCCCCAGTGAAACCTCAAGAGGGGAAAAGCTGCACCACAGGGATCGAGCAGGGAATAACCTACGCAGAATTAAATCTCCACAAATCCTGGGGTCCTCAGGAGAATGGCAAGTCCCGTCAGTGCAAAGGTACAACATTCAGTTACACAAGCGTATTCTCGGGTGTGCAGAGGGGTCGAGGGGAAGCAAGAAAGGGTATAAACTGACATGTTTTCATTTGTGAGGATCAGGATTGGAACGTGGTATAATAGTAGGGAATCTCATGGCTATTTTTTTTCCAGGTATTGTTATAATTTATAATTGCTGACAAGCAACAACTCATGTTTGCTTTGTATAATAAAAAAGCAATGGTATGTTTTTGGGGAAAGATTCCAATGGGATGTAGGTTTATGTACCTGACTCCCTGTGCATGAAGATTCTCTTGTCTGTGAACTGAACACCTGTCTCCATCTCCCATTTCTCGGCCTCCATCTCTCTCCCTGCAGGCTCACTGGTTCCTCCCGAGAAGCGCATAGCTGGGGTTTTGGGATGCACCTGCCTGGTGTTGATATGCGTTATTGTAGCTGTGAAGGTTAAAATCGTAGGTAAATTTATGAAGATTATAATGATTGTCAGTGCCATATTATAATAATGATTATAACATTTTATAATATTAAGGATTATGAGTATTTTAATATATCAGTTTAACTGTTGAATGGTTAATCATAGCTCCTCAAAATTATAAATATACAGAATAATTGTAGACATTATTTAATATAGATTCATATCTCATGATTCAAAGTTAAGCTTTAGGAGATTGAAAGGCCCTATTGAAAATTATGAGATATTTTTGAGATATGGTAACCAATAGAGTAGCAGATGGAGAAACTTGACTCTTAATTTTTTGTGCTATTTCCCCCCAAATCTTTATTCCTTTATTAACTTTATGGAAAGTTGAATTTATTATAGTATTACTATAACGTTACAAACATACATTTCTACTTTAGAAATATGATT
>NW_004567137.1:15241665-15243085 GCF_000260355.1 Condylura cristata
TGAAAATTCTTTTTGTTTGAATAGAGATTTTTCAAAAACATAAAAGTTTTGTCATGGATTGGAGTCTATCGTAATGGCCAAGGTCACCCATGGATGGTGGTAAACGGGGCAGCTTCACAATTTAAGTAAGTTTCATTTAAATACAGTCGCGAGAAGAGAGGTGTAAAGGAACATAAGAAGAGTCACATTAATGCATTTGTTTCAATTATAGACATGAAGAATGGTGTTGAATGTGAATGAAAATGATAAATTTTGAGAAAGGACAGCTCAGTTTGTCTAACTTCCAATTTTTACAAATATTCTACGAAAACTGTCTCCCTATATTTTCAAATTAAACTTTTATTGTAGTTAATACAAAATGCTATTGTGTCTTGATTTGTCCCCACATTATATGACACCAGAATCATGCATTTTCCTTTATTTCAGGATAAGAGAATCATCACCTGGTCACTGTGTTATGCTACGGAACTCATATTACACAAAGGACTGCAAAGCTTCACATAGCTATTTTTGCAAGCATGCATTTATATTAAAAAATCACTAAGTTTTGTTTGATTTAGTAATTTCTTATATCTTAAAACATTTATACTTATTTTACATCACTGTTATTTTTATGTTTGCTTCCTTTTCTCAGATAATTTTTAAAATCCCCAAGCTAGTTCACCCCTGACATTCACCATAGACCCTGTGTTCTCCCCTCCCTCCTTTCGATCCCTCTCTCTCTACTCCCCCTGCAGAATGTCTGTGATTTATAGATGTCTGTTCATTTTTGTTTTGTGTTGTTGTGTTTTTTATGTAATTATTTCCCCTGATGCCGTATTTGATTCCCCTGTGCCCTTATATGTGCGAAACCATATATATTTTTTTCTTTTTCCTTCTGTCTCATTTCACTGACCATAATCCCTTTTTAGCTCCATCCTTGTTGCTGTGAATGGCATGAATTTATCTTTTTTGATTGCTGACTAGTATTCCACTGTGTATACACCACATAATCTTGAGCCAGTCAACTCTGCAGTAAGCATAGATGTGCAGGTATCCTAGGAATTAATGTATATGTGTGTTTTGGGTAGGTCCTTAGGAGTGGAATTGCTGGGTCCTAGGTCATTTGTAATAGTCTGAGCATCCTCCATACAGCTTGCCAGAGTGGTTGGACCATTTCTCACTCCCACCATGGTGTAGGAGTTAGTTTTTCTTATCACAGCCTCTCCAATATTTGTTGTTGCTAGTGTTTTTAATATGTGCCATTCCTGGGTATCTTTCTTTTTCAAGACATGCATCTTAAAATTGATTTTGATTTTATTCTAATGATATTATATTTTCGAAATAACTATTGAAATGTACTATGCATGGACCCTGCCTCATTTTGCAATTGGTAAAGCACTGCAAAATGAAGTCACTGCAGCATGATTTCCATGAACTT
>NW_004567137.1:15244675-15249118 GCF_000260355.1 Condylura cristata
GTGAATCCCCTCACCACCACTACACCTCTGGCCTATGTATCCCAGTAGTTCTGAATGCACAAAGAAATCTTAAACAAAGATCTAATTTCTATACAAATTTTTGGTGATTTTTATTTCTAAAATTTTCCAATTCATTGTGAAATCAATATATTTTCATAAAGCTTGCTTATTGGCTGGCGTACCTACTAAAAAGCAGGATAAAAAGGGTCCATACTCATTTTTTCATGTGTTATCTACATGCAAAAGACTTAGGGTCTCAATTATTCTCTTCAGTAATATATTTGCTTTTATTAAATTTATACAATGAGACTACATGGCTTTGTATATGCTCTTTAACTGTTTTGATCTTTGTCACCTGGTTGTGTCATTTATTGTTTTCTTCCATTGTTTTAGACTAATTTCACCTAATTTTGACTTTTACAATTTTTCAGTCTCTTTGATACATGCTCAGATTTCTGCTTTTTCCTTTTTGAGCAGTATGTGCATTTAAGATATTTGATGACAAAAGATATAATATTGCTTTCATATTTTCCTTCTAATTCACATGACATTGGGAACCTAAATTCTGATAATTTCTTTGATGTTAAAGTAAATAGATATGTCACTGAATTCAAAATCATGTATGGATTTCCTTTTCGTGGTTACTACTATTTTAGGTGAACTCTGTTAGAGAATATTCTTTGAAGCTAGAAATGTTATCTGCTTCTTTAAATCGTGGCTGGAGTGTCTAAGGAATCGATTTGAGCTTTAAAATCCTTTTTCATCATCCAATTTTTTGATTAGGTGATAGTTACAAAAATGGACTCTTTGTCCCCTCAACTGTGAGATTGGAACTAGGTCATACTTCCAACCGATATTCATTTCAAAGTACAGACTTTATGTTAACAATAATGTGTTGACTATGTTGTGATTAGGGGCATGAATCAATGAAAGAATAATTAAAAATTATTTAATATTTCAATCTTGGGATGGTGATATACTTCAGTATTTTGGAAACATTTATCATGCCAAGAGACAATTTTTATCATGGAAATTGAAGCAACTGTCCACAAATTAGAAACCTGAATGCAAAGAAACAGAAAAAAGTTTGTGAACTGGTGATCATGGGACTGTTATAATAATGCTGGAAATGTAGTATTTATAATAATTAGTCACATATGCTCAATATATATTACATAGGGGGTTATGGTTTCTAAATCCACTTCTAAAATAGCTCCATTAAAACTGAATTGACATGAAAGTATAAGAAAAATATATCTAACACCAAGTTTTAGCAACACTGCAAAAGTAAAACATCTACTATACTCTTAACTAGACTTAAAAGTTCAGGGTCTGTGGTTGAGACAGAAGCAGTTTAACAACCAAGTTTGTGAATTCCTTTGTCCCCTGATAATCGTTTTGAGTAGAAACACAATTTCTTAGAGGCATTTGCAACAGACAAACTAAATAACCCACTACAGGCTCAGTCTCCTCTGCTTGGAGGTGTGTGATGAGAAACTGCCTTCACAATAGCTGGGATTTCCTGTTCAATTATAAGTGACTCTTTGACAAGAAATCTACTTTTTCCAGTGTTGCTTTACTCTGCGCCTTCACAGGGGAATCTGTGTAAACCACAGATTGGGTTTGTCTGTTTCCAAGAGTAACCAGGTCTCCCTCTGGAGGATACTGCAGTCTCTGGCCACGAGGAGGTATGTGTTCCTGCTGTCCTGTCTCTGCCATCGATCATTGATCACAAATACTGTGTGTGATCCAACCATTCATAGAGAGTCATTGTTATCTTTATTGAATGATTTAGAGTGGGACAATAATCATATTATGAGACATATTATGGATTAACTTAAATATTCAAGTTCTTTACCTTGGGATATTACTCAAGCACAATTATCTACATATATACCAAATACGCACATCTACATTGAAGTAAGGATAATTTAGTTTTTTAAATCAAAGCAATTTTATAAGTATTTCCATGGGCATTATGACATGGAACAGTTTATATTGGACTTTACAATCATTACACTTTATAATTGTATATGTTATCCATTGTTTAACTCAGCCTTTAGACATAGACACTTAAAATTAATTCATTTAATCAAGAAGGAAAAATTAATTCCTTATATATTTATTTTAAACCTATTAAGACTTGTTTAATTTTTCATACAAATGCAGATGAAGTAGTTCCATACAATTTGAACTTACTTATAAACTAAAAATCTTTTTTTTTTTAATGACAGTAAACATTACGAAATCAATACACAACACTGACAAAAGAGACTCCTATCTAAGGAACTCTGCTATATGGACTAAATTGATTAATCTTGTATAATAATTCAGTTTATCATATAATAATTAAAATTATTTGGCTTTTCATTGAGACCTTTAGGAAGGGCAGTTCGAACTTCAGGTTTATTACATATATTACAGCATATGTGTTTTTATTCTAGTTTTAGATTTATAAGCCAAATTGGTGACACTATGTAAATTTTGTAGGTTTCAAGTGAGAATTAATTTCAGATTCTACACTTGGAGGAGCTCATTGATTCAATATCAAATTACATTATCTGATATATTCTAATATCCATACAATCACAATCCTTCTGGATGTTTGAATCTATATTATAGTCCCCTAAATGATTTTTAAATTATAGTTGTATACTTTCTTTACCAAATTAATTTATACAGTAAATGTCATTTCCAGATGTTTCTTTTGTCATTATTGTTTATGATTTCAATAAGCGAATGGATCATATGCTGTTTTTTATATAGTAAATTTTATTAAAATCTTAGCGATTTCTTAAAACTATTCATTGTTTAGAGAACAATATCATTTTTTACCACTCTTCTCTTTTAAAATTAGATGCTAATGTAGATGCAAAAGTAATTAGAGCAGAAAATTTCTACATATAAAACACAGCTATAACACACTTTAGAATATTCAGTCTTCAATCATTAAAATTAGCAGGTCATTTTTTCTAATGTAGCACTTAAACAGTTAATAATAGCTTTTAAAATGTTGGTGATGACTTTAAATGAGTGTGGATGTTTATATATGTACAATTTCCTCATTAACATTTGGTCTTCTATTCCCCAATCACTACAATTTTGTGAAAAACAAAGTATTTTTTGGAGTATTCTATATCATGCAAAACTTATTTTAAGCGATAAGGAAATTTTACTGAGAATTGTCCATGATTCAACTGTATTATGAGATTATCACTCTCCTTGCTCCGCCCTCACGAGCACCAGGGTCCTGGCCATCCTGTGAGGCTGTTAGTTAGGACTCACCTGCAGCTTTCAGAACAGAGCACGGCCCCTGAGAAGATTCAGATGCAAGGAGGAACGACCACATGGAGAACTCCCCGGCACTGAATCTGGACCCAAGGGTGCTGCAAATGAAAGGTAAGGGCACGGAAGCTCCCCTTTACCAATAGTAGAGAACTTCAGTGGAAATACATTTTCAAACTACTTCGCAGGGGAATAACAAGTACTGACCTGCAAAGTTGAATATTTACTAGACACGCGGTAACTGTTCTGGGCTGTGCAATTGGGGTGTCTGATGTGAGTTGAAGCTTAAAATATGAATATGCCACTCTGATCCGAACTGAGAGGAGTAATTTTGTTCTTGCATTATTGGGTGCTGAAGCTTTGACAACAACTCATAGAACATCATGTTAACTGAAAACGCGATATAATTCCTGGCGGCCGGATTACAACCAGGGATGCGGGTCTGGGATCCACCTCCCACGTGTGACTCCTGCTCAGTCTGGTCTCGGGTCTGCAAGCTGTCAGCATTTGTCTCATCTCTTCTCCGTGTTTCCATTTCTCCCCTGCAGACTCGCCCTCATCTCCGGGGATGATTGCTGTTGAGGACCTGGGGATCCTTTTGGTGCCCACAGTCGTAAAAATCATAGTTCTCATCGCTTGTAAGAAAAACTATTCCAGGGATGTTTAATGCCCTAACAGAATGTCAGTGACTCTCAAGTTCATATTTTGGCAAAGGGCTTTGATTTTATTACATGAGTTTAAAGAAAACATGGATTTTTAAAAATTTTTTTGAAGTATTAAATTTAGTATATATTTTTATTTCCATAAATACATTTTTGTATAAAATTGCATTACACAGTATATTTACATACTGGTCATACTGATTATCTAAAGGATTGTGCCTATACAGATATATTCTGAATTTTTACAAAAACATGCTTAATAGACTAAAATGTATCAAGAAATCCAAATTAATTTTTGCTATATGATAAAATAAGTACTTTAGTATGTTTTAAATTAATTACTTATGTTCTAATGTAGTCTTAGCTGTCTATGATTTTTAATTATTTTTCCTAATATTAACTTTGTTCAAGATTATTCTAATTTAAAGCAGTGAAATGAGCTGAAATTTAGAATGTACTATATATATATATATATATATATATATATATATATATA
>NW_004567137.1:15249237-15255690 GCF_000260355.1 Condylura cristata
TTAAACAACTCAGTAGAACTCTATCTCTTACTGGTAGTAGATGCCATCTGTGTGTACAAATATCTATACGTGATTCCTTGTGCATGAAGATTCTTGTCTGTGAACTGAACACCTGTCTCTGTCTCTCCTTTCTCGGCCTCCATCTCTCTCCCTGCAGGCTCACCGGTTCCTCCCGAGAAGCGCATAGCTGGGGTTTTGGGATGCACCTGCCTTGTGTTGATCTGTGTTATTGTAGCTGTGAAGGTTAAAATCGCAGGTAAATTTATGAAAGATTATAATGATTGTCAGTGTCATATTATAATAATGATTATAACATTTTATAATATTAAGGATTATGACTATGTTAATGTATCAGTTTAACTGTTGAATGTTTAATCATAGCTCATCAAAATTATAAATATATAGAATGATTGTAGACATTATTTGATATAGATTCATATCTCATGATTCAAAGTTAAGCTTTAGGAGATTGAAAGGCCCTATTGAAAATTATGAGATATTTTTGAGATGTGGTAACCAGTGCAGTAACAGATGGAGAAACTTGACTCTTAATTTTTTGTGCTATTTACCCCAAATCTTTATTCCTTTATTAATTTTATGGAAAGTTGACTTTATTATAGTATTACTATAATGTTACAAACATACATTTCTACTTTAGAAATATGATTATATTGATTATTATTTATATAACACACTAATAATATTTATAAGAATTACTTAATTTTACTTTCTAGATACTAAAAATTCAGAGCAGGATGGTTTATCCACAACAACAAAGAGCCAGACAGGTATGCAAAGATATCCAATTATGCTGTACAGTTTATAGTATATACATATGTTAGGTAAAATTCATCACAATTTTTCTGGTAGAATATATATTATAAAATTAAAAAAATAAATATTCATGAAAAACAATCACAGGAGACATTCAAATTATCCAACAACAGGAAGAAAATAACAGAAGTCATGTGGCAAATTGCTGATGTCCTGCTGCTATTATATGAAATTAACAATTTTACTAGTAAACTCTAACTTTACTTACTGATTGCCAGGACACACAGAGTGGACATTTTGTGTGTGAGTTTGGTTTCTATGGGCACATAAGCTATAGCATGAGCAGCTGCCCCTTCTCAGTGAGTGTGTGTGGTCTGAACCAGCTATGGGATGTGGATGTGCAGGACTGATCATATCTCTGTGTGTATGATGTGTCTTCTTTTATGAATCCAAATAGTTGTAGATAATAATTCAAAATCTCTCTTCAGAATACAGTTGCGGCCCTTGCCCACAGGGGTGGTTCACCTACTCCAACAGCTGCTATTACTTCAGTCCTGAACCAAAAACCTGGCACGAGAGCATGTTGGCCTGTCAGAGAAATAACTCTCAGCTGCTCCTCATAGACAATGACGAAGAAATGGTAAGAATTTCAGTGTCCCAACCACTAATGGAATAAGGAAGACTTACTGCTGTCAATTTTATATTTATTGATCTATACATTTATCTGTACTAATCTGTAGTTTAAAATTATTATATAATATTTGTTGTTTGACTTTTAGGCTATTACTACTATTTTTGCACCTTTAGAGCACACTGGAAAAATCCAGGCTAAGGCTTTCGTAGAGAACTGTGTTTTCCATATAAATATAAACATGCATACAAATAGACATTGTAGTTTGACTTTCATACACATCAAGAATGGTGAGCATACTTTGATCAGAGCTAAGGCATCAAAGGAATGGAAATTATATCGCAGGAAAGATCATGGATAGAAGCCCCAGCCCCCAGTGCGCCCAGATGCCTGACTGTTCCCCCTTCACTCCTGCTGTCAGGGTATCTAACCACTGACATTTAATTTCATGTTGGGAGCCAGGGGCGTGAGCTCTTGGGACATCCGTCCTGAGCCCCACAGCCAACCCAGCAGGATGACCCAAGCAGGCACAGTCCATAGTCTCAGGCATAGAAAGATGGTGTTTCCCCTTGGGGCCTTCATGCTGGACATTGAGCTCACAGTTGTGTCACTTCCTGATATTGCCAACGCTGCACCTCCTGATAGCTCCATGGTGCCAACTGTTACGAAGGCATCAACCCTGCCAGAGATTGTAGAAATAAATCGGCTGAGCCAGGATTAGGGCCTCTGCCTGCATCTCCAGCTTTCACTAGCACTCTGCCTGTCCTGAACCTCACTTTCCTCCCTCAGATCCTGCTTGGCTGAGCTATCCATAGCGAGGTTATCCAGCCAGGATGGCAGGGTCTGGACTGCTGTCCAAAGGACACACACTGCTGGTTCCCAACAATTTCAAAATTTCTCATTTATGAACTTCAATGCAATCATGTGGTAATGCTTTTCTTCCTGCCCCTCAGTCCCCTACAATTTCCCAGGAACCCTCTGCATCATTGCATTTATCTGCTGTTTGCTAATTTTCACTGCAGAATTTTGATATAACATTTAAAATCCTGCTCTCTTTAATGAAACAAAAGTGGGATGTGAGTGTCATCTCCTCAGAGATAAAGGAGCTTCCTGGTTCAGAATTTTCACTCTAGGCTCCCCTCAGTTGTCCCCTGTCCACCTTCCTCCCTGTCCACGTGTCTGTCAGTGGTGGGGGTGAATCGTGTCCTTGCTGCTGACTGTGTCACTGCCCTGAGGCCCCGCCCCTGCTGGCTGCCCTGCTGCTGCTGGATGGCTGCCAGCCTCCCCTTGTTGTGGGTGATGCTGACGGGACACAGGCCAAGGTCAGAATGTTCCCAGTTCACATGGCAATAAGAGTGATGCTGCTGAGTATCAGTGTGCAGGAGCCAGGTCAGACCAGGGCTGAGGGCCGGAGGGAGCTGTGGGCTCTGACAGTGGTGCTCAGGTCACTGTGAAGCCTGTGTCAGGTTGGAGTCTCGGAGTCTCTGTGTTCTGAAAACGGAGGAGCTTATGAAAGACATCACTAATTTTACTTTAAATGAAGCCTTTCATCATGCCTATTTAAGTGAAAATTCTTTTTGTTTGAATAGAGATTTTTCAAAAACATAAAAGTTTTGTCATGGATTGGAGTCTATCGTAACGGCCAAGGTCACCCATGGATGGTGGTAAACGGGGCAGCTTCACAATTTAAGTAAGTTTCATTTAAATACAGTCACGAGAAGAGAGGTGTAAAGGAACATAAGAAGAATCACATTAATGCATTGTTTCAATGATAGAGATGAAGAGTGGTGTTGAATGTGAATGAAAATGATAAATATTGAGAAAGGACAGCTCAGTTTGTCTAACCCCCACCTTTTACATATATTCTAAAAATACTGTCTCCCTGTATTTTCAAAATAAGCTTTTATTGCAGTTAATAGAAAATGCTATTGTTTCTTGATTTGTCCCCATATTATATAACACCAGAATCATGCATTTTCCTTTATTTCAGGATAAGAGAATCATCACCTGGTCACTGTGTTATGCTACGGAACTCATATTACACAAAGGACTGCAAAGCTTCACATAGCTATTTTTGCAAGCATGCGTTTATATTAAAAAATCACTAAGTTTTGATTTATTTAGTAATTTGTTGTATCTTAAAACATTTATACCTATTTTACATCACTGTTCTTTTTATGTTTGCTTCCTTTTCTCAGATATTTTTCACATAAAATTCCCAAGCTAGTTCACCCCTGCCATCACCATAGACCCTGTGCTCTCCCCTCCTTCCTTTCGATCCCTCTCTCCACTCCCCCTGCAGAATGTCTCTGATTTATAGATGTCTGTTCATTTTTGTTTTGTGTTGTTGTGTTTTTTATGTAATTATTTTTCCCAGATGCCTTATTTGATTCCCCTGCGTCCTTATATGTGTGAAACCATATATATTTTTTCTTTTTCCTTCTGTCTAATTTCACTGACCATAATCCCTCTTTAACTCCATCCTTGTTTCTGTGAATGGCAGGAATTTATCTTTTTGATTGCTGACTAGTATTCCACTGTGTATACACCACATAATCTTGAGCCAGTAACTCTGCAGTAAGCATAGATGTGCAGGTATCCTAGGAATTAATGTATATGTGTGTTTTGGGTAGGTCCCTAGGACTGGAATTGCTAGGTCCTAGGTCATTTGTAATAGTCTGAGCATCCTCCATACAGCTTGCCAGAGTGGTTGGACCATTTCTCACTCCCACCACTGTGTAGGAGAGTTACTTTTTCTTATCACATCCTCTCCAATATTTGTTGTTGCTAGTGTTTTTAATATGTGCCATTCCTGGGTATCTTTCTTTTTCAAGACATGCATCTTAATATTGATTTTGATTTTGTTCTAATGATATTTCTTTTTCAAAATAAGTGTTTTAATGTACTATGTGTAGGGTTCTCCCTGGTTGTGCAACAGTTAAAGGACTGCAAAATGAAGCTGTCCACAGCCACAGCAGCATCAGTTCCATCAACTGTCAGGAAGCTGAGGCAAATGGCCCAGCAGACCTCTCCTATCCTGCCTGCTGCTCCCCTCAGCAGTGTGTTTCTATAGTTCTGCTTGTGCTGCTCCACACTCTGTCTCTCGTGAGTCCTCTCACCCCTAGTCCTGCACATCTGGCCTGCACCCCAGTTTTGGGGTTTTTAAATAAAGCTTTAATAATGTACTATGTATAGCAAAATTGTGTGGATATCATTATATTTTTATTCAGCATTTTATTTGTAGTATTTGACCTCCAAAAAAGCATGTATGTGTCGTTCCCTTTATACGTAATGCCAGACTCATAGGTACAGGATGTGGATTGGGGTTGCCAGGGACTGGGGGTGATGGGATGAGGAACTGACTGCCCATCAGTTCCCTATTTCTTTTTGAGGTGATGATGAAGCCTTTTGAGTGCTCAGAGCAGTGACATCTGCAAACTCTGAATACACTAAACGGTTTTGATGTATGCATTTTCAGTGGCTGAAATGTATGCTTTGTAAGTTATATCACAATAAAGTAGTTTTTAAAAAACCTTTGATGATGTATGAGAGCATTTAATCTTTAAAGTAATTTGGAGATTAGTCACCTTTGCCACCTTTAGTCTTTCAATCTGTATCAACCTTAATCCTTTCTCACCTTGCTTTATTTCTTATGCTTTGCATTTTTACCGAAATCATAGAAAATGATTTTATGCATTTGCATGGCATCTTATTTTGAAATGTCTGAGATGTCTGTAGCAATTTTTGTTGCTGTAAACCCAGCTGAAGTGGGTTTATTGAATCATATGAAATGTTTTGCTGAATTTATGCCTTAGTTCTATCAGTCTAATATATCAATCTAGAATTGATATTAATATATGAGGAATGATTTTTTATGTAAATGGATTTTTTGTTATAAATAATCACATTTTGTTTCTTCTTTCCATATGCAATTACTTTTACTTATTTTGTCTTATTGTACAGACCAGAGGTTTACATCCAATATTCAATAGAAATTACTATGATTGAGCTCTATCTACTCCCAAAGTTACCATGATTGAGCTCTATTTATTCCCATTTTAAGGAAAAATATTTCAATACTAATTCTTAATATGAAATCTATTATAACATTTTCATCATTACTCTCAAATTAATGTAATTTCACCTCATTCTTACTTTTGTTTATATCTTATAAATTGGTTATATGTTTATTTATTTTGTATTAAATGTAATGCAAAATTATGTTCCTTGTAAAATGCTTATAAGTAAATTATACTTATTGCATTCAAATATAAGATTATCTTGGAATTTTTAAATAAAACTATAGCAATCATTCTGTGTGGTTTTTCATGTCTGTCTTTTATTTACATCAGCACATTTTTCTTTCTCATTCCAAAATTAGAGTCCATTTTATTCACAGCTACACATTTGGCAGATTTGTATCAAAGCTACAATAAAAAGGATTCCTGTGTCTTTCCCTGGTTGTAAAATTGGTTAAGTGCTGACTGAGAGGCCAGCTGAAGCTACTGCAGCAAGAGTTTGATCCCTGGCCAGGGGAGTGACCACCATGGCACTTAACCAATGGCACTTCATTGTCTTCACTTTTAATCTATTACATTTGTTTCTCCCGCCATCCCTTACACTCCTGCTGTTATTTTTGCATGCACCCAGTGAACATCAACAAAGGTGCCCTTATCAGGAAACAAGGATTATATTCTGCCACTGTGTCTAAGCAAAGCTCTATTCAGTGTGTGGAGACTCGTGCCCCATTTTCATGCAGCGGGTGATGAGTAACAGAGGCAAGGTGGCCGCATGGTGACAGATTGTCTATGTAAAAATGACTCACAGAAATTCCCACGTACGCCCTTATGCAGGGTTTCCTTCCACTGTCATCTGAGTCACCTCAGGTCCCTGTTCAGGTGCCACTTGTCAATGTCGAGGGTCATGGACCTGGGGCGGGGAAAGAACTGAGTCACAGAGTCTTCAGTGAGGGAGTGAGCGCAAGGCTTCAGTGTCAATCCTTATTTTTCCAGGGCTTTTATTTCCATCTTCTCAGCATTCTTAGCTCT
>NW_004567137.1:15255790-15260442 GCF_000260355.1 Condylura cristata
GTGTGTGCCTGCTTTACCAGAGGATGAAGCATCAATAAAAATAGGCGGGTACATCAGGAATGGGGTTCTGTTTAACAATCAACCACTCACTGGGTTCATTTTAGAAAGCCCCACAATTTTTCAGCTGGATGACATCCAATTTTACCTACATAATCTGCAGTGACTCATTGAAGGGAGGCAGAAAAAAGGAAAATATCTGAAAATTGACTTTTGGTCAAAGGAAGTACAAAAGAGCAGATCAAATCCAAAGATTTGTAGGTATCTTCTGCATCCTTGATCGGTGAGCTGGACAGTGAGTTCAATGTATGGGGTGATGGATCTATTATGTTTTATATTATGTTTTAAGGGATGAGTTATTTTGTGCAATCATGCCAGTCTGTGACAGAGGGCTGGGCAGAACAAGATAAAGCAAAGACAAAGCTGGATCGTATCTTGTATGGATGTTTAATACACTGGTTCACTAACTGTAGCCCTTTTAGAGATTTTGAAGTCAATGAACTGGGACTCTCAAGCCTAGGGTCTCCAGAAAGTATGTCGAATAGATACCGGTATACACCTCATAGGGCAGAACCATTTAATGTCTCCTAGTAGTTTTTGGAAATCATTTAAAGTCTTTAAATTATCTCTTCTAATCTGCATGGATTGTGTTTTACAGTGTATTAGTCTACTATGGTTCCTAAGTAATGGAACAGGTTGGTGGTCTGGAAAGGGTTGGTGAATTTTGTCTGGAGCTATATTAAGTCCCTGGTCAATCAAAGACTTAGCCATGTCCTGAAATAAATTGGTAAATTCTCATTGGGCCTATGTAATGAACAATATATGACTCAGGATATTTAATTCTAACTAGAGCCAATGTCTTCCCCACATAGAATTCACACAAGATAGGAGAATTGGCCCTTTCCCGTGGCACTTTTCAGGATTTTGTGTCCTGGTTTTAAAGCTTTGACAACATTGATTTTTTAAGATTACTTTTCAGTTTTTTACATCATACTTAATTTTTTGCATTTTTCCATCTCAGCTATTATCCCCATGGGCTTCTCACCAACAATTCACCCGTGTGTCATCACCACAGTCCAGTGCACATTTCCCATCTCAGTTTTGATCCCATTCCCCTCTCCACTCCATAAAATGTCTCTGGTTTATAGTTCTTTATTGTCTTCACTTTTAATCTATTACATTTGTTTCTCACCCCATCCCTTACACTCCTGCTATTATTTTTGCATGCACCCAGTGAACATCACCAAAGGTGCCCTCACCAGGGAACAAGGATTATATTCTGTCACTATGTCTAAGCAAAGCTCTATTCAGTGTGTGGAGACTTGTGCCCATTTTCATGCAGCGGGTGATAAGTAACAGAGGCAAGGTGGCCACACAGTGACAGATTGTCCATGTAAAAATGACTCACAGAAATCTCCATGTATGTCCTTATGCAGGGTTTCCTTCCACTGTCATCTGAGTCACGTCAGGTCCCTGTTCGGGTGCCACTTGTCAATGTGGAGGATCATGGACCTGGGGCGGGAAAAGTACTGAGTCACAGAGGCTTCAATGAGGGAGTGAGCACAAGGCTTCAGTGTCAATCCTTATTTTTCCAGGGTTTTTATTTCCATCTTCTCAGCATTCTTAGCTCTGACAGTGCTGAGACTTAACCTGAAAGGGTATTCTTTGCTTGCTATTGAGCTTCAGTGCATCCTCCTTTCTTAGGTCACTGGGTATTTTCACAACTAGAAATAGTTGTGAATTATATATGCATATATGTGTGTATATATTTGTATATATACACACACATATACACCATAAGACCATATATGTATAGGTATATCATAAACAGTAAATTATAGATAGTCTTATTATTTTCAGTATATTTTATGGAGACTTTATATTGTTTGACCACAGATTACACCCTCACGAGTATTCATTGTATCTGATTTTTTTTTTAACGAGTTATTTATTATTTAGACATGCAGAACTGGGGTACAGTCCAAGGTGCAGGAGTTGAGAGGATTCACCAGAGTCAGAGTGGGGGTCAGAACAGCCACATTGAGGAAGTACACTGCTGAGGGGCACAACGGGCCAGACAGGAGAAGTGTGCTGGCCATGTGGTCACCTCCCGGGCCGGGGATTGAACTTGTGTTCTAGTGGCTGCCACTAGTCCCTCATACAGTGCGAGCGCTGTGCTTTAACCCATGGCACCACCAGGGAGGGCCCATATCTGATCATTTTGCTAGAGAGCACTCTCACAGGTGTGAGGGAGTAGCTCATTGAGGTCTTGATTTGCATTTCTGTGATAATGGTCCTTCAACTTGTGGTGAGAAAGTCTATTTTTTCCCAAATATCTTGAATTATTGTTAGTGCGATTGTTGAAAGTTACTTTTGTAATTCTGTTATATAAGTACATTTAAGATCTTGTCATTCCAACAATTATTTCTATTTAAACACCATTATTGGCCCTCCCTGGTGGCTCAGTGGGTTAAAGTGTAACTGTACCGAGCTATCCACAGACACTGCTACATGTGATCAATTCTTGGTCAGGGGGTGACCCACAGGGTGCCACTGACATCCCCTGAACTGCCTGCTTCTCCCCTCAGCAGTGTATTTTAATGTATCTGCCTGTTTGCTCCCTGTTGTATCTCTGGTGAATCCTCACACTCCTTTGCACCTCTGGACTTTTGTATGCATAAATAAATAAATCATAAAAACATAAATAAAATAAAGCACAATTATTTTGAAGGATGAATGAATATTGGAAATATTTCAGTTACTGGAATGATGATATAATTTAATGATTTTATTAGAGGATATCTAGATAGCTTATTTACAAAGATAAAAATTGAATTTTAAGAACTAGGGAAGAGATATTGAGAACATAGGTTTAGATATTGATCTTTGTTATAGTTATAGAAAATTCAACAATGAGATGAATTTTGTTAGAGTAATTAGTGGAAAACATCGCAAACACCTCTATTGGCTATGGAATAATGATATTAATGACTCCATTATAATATAAGTAAACAGTAAGGATATATGGAAAAAGTGTGAAATGTCAATAGAGTTTTGCATCTTGCTTAATAATAGAATTTAAGCATCATCCAAGATACTCTTAACAAGGCGTAACTTTTCAGAATTTATGTTGCCTTGGAAACAACTTTCAAGTATGGGTGTTCAAGTGTTTTGTTCTCTGATTTATTTCAGTGGCATTTGAAAATGAGAAACCTAAATGCCACATGTAACTAACCCATAGTCTCCCATAGTCTGCAGGTGTGTGACGATGTGAACTGTCTTCAGAATAGCCCAAGTGTAACAATTTCCTGTTCAAGCTGCTAGTGACACACGAATGAGAAATCTACTTTTTCCACTCTTACTTCACTCTGAACCTTCACAGGGCAGTTCTAGAGATCACACACATTGTTTTTGATCACAGAGCAGAAACAACAAGTGTTGGTGAGGATGTGGAGAAAGGGGACCCTCCTACACTGTGGCTAGGAAGCTCTGGGGGCCGGTCCCCATGAAGACCAGTGTGGAGGTGTCTCCTTCTCAGTCAAGGATGCCAACTCCCAGCAGCAGAAGGTATGTATTTCTCCTTCCTCTCTCTCTGCTGTTCTCTTTTAGTGGAAGGTTATGATGTTAGATGTGAGGCTGTTGGTACATAATTCATATGTGGTCAAAAACAGGAGAACTTTGTATCTTTAGTTGCATAATTAAGGTAAAATATAAGAAGAAATTAAAATAATTGAGTATTTTTTCAAAATATTTCAATTCCTTCCAGTGGAGAGTCAGTAAATTATAGAACACAATGCATAATTAAATTTTAAATCACTGCAATTTAAACTAAAATTTCATCAGACCATGACAAAGAAGAGTTTATTTTAGAATTCATAATCATGTTTATTCTATTTCCTTTTTGTATGTAGCTCAACCTTTAAAATTAGATTCTTAAAATGAATTCATTTCATCATAAAGTTCAAAGGCAATTCCTCATCTACTTACTTAGTCAACACAAAAGTTTAATGCTAATAGAAATCAACATAAGATGGTTTCTATCAAATGCTATTTTCAATTTAAAAGTATAGAAATGTTTAAAAATAAACAAAGCATTGTGCAAGAGCTACTATACCAATAAAGCAGGCACTTGTCTGATAAATTAGGTGACATAGTATAAATGGTATGAAATTGAAATAAGATGGTGGTTATATCAAATAATAATTAAAATAAGGAATGTAATTATTGATACCTTACAAAAGTCAGACTGAGTATCATGTTTTACATGTATTGTACCTTAGGTATCACTATTTCCATTTAGATTAGCAAACTAAAACTAAGTTGAAAGTATACATAAATTCTTATTTCATTTTTTCTTTTAATTTTTGAGTTAAAATTAAATGGTGATAATTAGTAAGTGTCAATGTCAGAATTAATTCTAAATCCCACACATTACAGTCTATTGACTGAATTACTAAAAGTATCACTTTTTATTTGTACAGTCACTTTCACACTAAGGCAACATTCATTAATTTGGGTAGTTAGAAGATCTTGCTAGAAGTTTTCACTAATAATGTTCCAAAAGTTAATGAAACATAAATGTATCATTCTATGTTTTTTTATCTAGCTATTAAATCAATTACCAAGCTCTTGTATTACTTAAAATTGTGTACTTT
>NW_004567137.1:15260908-15265892 GCF_000260355.1 Condylura cristata
GAAACATGGTTATGTTCCGAGGAGTTCATATTTTTACATTTTTTCATTGCAGTAATATTGGTAAAATCATTACATGTTGGAATGACGGTCCCTCTTCTGGTGATGTTACCTTACTGATCTAGGACTTCAGACTCGACACGTGTGTTGCTGAACTACAACATGAGTCCATCACTCAGCTCACTCCACCCACAGTGATCAGTCCTGAAGCACCACAATGAACTACTGAGAAACTCACCATGAGCGTTCCTGACTCACAGAGCAGCAGAGATGAATGACCACAGAGTAACCTATGCAGAGGTGAAGCTGGCGAAGGGCTCGAAGAGCCCTCAAGTGAAACCTCAAGAGAGGAAAAGCTGCACCACAGGGATCGAGCAGGGAATAACCTACGCAGAATTAAGTCTCCACAAATCCCGGGGTCCTCAGGAGAATGGCAAGTCCCGTCAGTGCAAAGGTACAACATTCAGTTACACAAGCGTATTCTCGGGGGTTGCAGAGGGGTAGAGGGGAAGAAAGAATAGGGATACACCGACATGTTTTCATTTGTGAGGATCCAAATTTCAACATGGTCTAATAGTCGGGAATCTCATGGCTATTTTTTTTTTTCAGGTATTGTTATAATTTATAATTGCTGAAAAGCAACAATGCATGTTTGCTTTGTATAATAAAAAAGCAATGGTATATTTTGGGGGAAAGATTCCAGTGGGAGGTAGAGGTCTCATGTCCAGGTTTATGTACGTGACTCCCTGTGCATGAAGATTCTCTTGTCTGTGAACTGAACACCTGTCCCTGTCTCCTGTTTCTGGGTCTCCATCTCTCTCCCTGCAGGCTCACCGGCTCCTCTCGACCAGTGCACAGCTGGGGTTTTGGGATGTATCTGCCTTGTGTTGATATGTGTTATTGTAGCTGTGAAAGTTAAAATCATAGGTGAGTTTATGAAATATTATAATTATTGTCAGTGCTATATTATAATAATGATTACAACATTTTATAATATTAAGGATTAGAACTATTATGTTAATATATCAGTTTAATTAAATGTTGAATGTTTCATCATAACTTCTCAAGATTATACGTATACAGAATGATTGTAGACATTATTTTATATAGATTCAAATCTCATATGATTCAAAGTCAAGCTTTAGGAGATTGAAAGACCCTATTGAAAATTATGAGATATTTTTGAGATGTAACCATTACAGCAGCAGATGGAAAAACTTGACTCTTAATTTTTTGTGCTAATTCCCCCAAATCTTTATTACTTTATTAATTTTATGGAAAGTTGACTTTATTATAGTATTATTATGACTTTATAAACATACATTCCTATCTTAGAAATATTATTATATTGATTATTATTTATATAAAATGCTAATAATATTTATAAGAATTACTTAATTTTCATTTCTTTCTAGATACTAAAAATTCAGAGCAGGATGGTTTATCCACAGCAACAAAGAGCCAGACAGGTACACAATGATATCCAGTGATGCTGTACAGTTTATAGTATGTATATCTGTTAGGTAAAATTCATCACAATTTTTCTGGTAAAATATATATTATAAAATTTAAAAATAAATATTCATGAAAAATGGTCATAGGAGACATTCAAATTATCCAACAACAGGAAGTAAATACAGTGAGAAGTCATGTGGCAAATTGCTGATATCCTGCTGCTTTTATATGAAATCAACAATTTTACTAGTAAAATCTGACCTTACTTACTGATTGTCAGGACACACAGAGTGGACATTTTATGTATAAGTTTGGTTGCTATGGGCACATAAGCTATGGCATGAGCAGCTGCCCCTTCTCTGTGAGTGTCTGGTCTGTACCAGCTCTGGGGGGTGTTATGTGCTTGATGGATCATATCTTGGCGTGTGTATGATGTGTCTTCTTTTATGAATCCAAATAGTTGTAGGTAGTAATTCAAAATCTCTCATCAGAATACAGTTGCGGCCCTTGCCCACAGGGGTGGTTCACCTACTCCAACAGCTGCTATTTCTACAGTAATGAAGCCAAAACCTGGAACGAGAGCGTGTCGGCCTGTAGGAGAAACAACTCTCAGCTGCTCCTCATAGACAATGACAAAGAAATGGTAAGATTTTAGTGACCCAACCATTAATGGAATAAGGAAGACTTTCCGTTGTCAATTTTATAGTTATAGATTCATGCGTATTTCTGTACTAATCTGTAGTTTAAAGTTATAATATTCATTGTTTGACTTTTAGGATATTACTACTCTTTTTGCACCTTTAGTGCAAAATCCCAATCCATGGTTTTCCTAGAGAACCGTGTTTCCCATATAAATATATGCATGCATATAACTAGACATTGTAGTTTGTCTTTCATACACATAAGGAAAGGGGAGCATACTTTGATCAGAGCTAAGTCATCAAATGAATGGGAATTGTATCTGGAGGAAAGATCATGAAGAGAAGCCCCAGCTCCCAGTGCGCCCAGACGCCCCTTTGTTCTCCCTTCCCTCCTGCTATGTATTTCACCACTGACTTGTAATTTCATGTTGGGAGCCAGGGGCCTGAGCTCTTGGGACATCAGTCCTAAGCCCCACAGCCAAGCCCGCAGGATGACCAAAGCAGGCACAGTCCATAGTCTCAGGCATAGAAAGATGGTGTCTCCCCATGGGGCCTTCAGACTGGACATTGAGCTGACATTTGTGTTTCTTCTTGATATTGCCAAGACTACACCACCCGATACCTCCACAGTGCCAACTGTTACGAAAGCGTCAAGCCTGCCGGAGATTGTGGAAATAAAAGGGCTGAGCCAGGATTGGGGTCTCTGTCTGCATCTCTGGCTTTCGCTAGCACTTCTGCCTGTCCTGAATCTCACTTTCCTCCCTCAAATTCTGCTTGGCTGAACTATCCATAGTGAGGTCATCTGGCCAGGATGGCGGGGTCTAGACTGTTGCCCAAAGGACACACACTGATGGCTCCCAACAATTTCAGTTTTTTTTCTTATTTCTGTACTTCAATGCAATCATGTGGTATATGCTTTTCTTCCTGCCCCTCACTCCCCTATAATTCCCCAGGAACCCTCGGCATCATTGCATTTATCTGCTGTTTGCTAATTTTCACTGCAGAATTTTGCTATAACATTTACAAACCTGCTTTCTTTAATGCAACAGGGGTGGGGTGTGAGTGTCATCTTCTCAGAGATAAAGGAGCTTCCTGGTTCATAATTTCCAGTCTAAGGTCCACTTAGTTGTCCCCTGTCCACTTTCCTCCCTGCCCGTGTGTCTGTCAGTGATGGGGGTGAATCGTGTCCCCACTGCTGACTGTGTCACTGCCCTGAGTCCCCGCCCCTGCTGGCTGCCCTGCTGCTGCTGGACAGGACCCTCCCTTGGGGATGGCTGCCAGCCTCTCCCTGGTGTGGGTGGTGCTGACTGGACACAGGCCCAGGTCAGAATGTTCCTAGTTCACATCACAAGGAGAGTGATGCTGCTGAGTATCAGTGTGCAGGAGCCAGGTCAGAGCGGGGCTGCGGGCTGGAGGGAGCTGTGGGCTCTGACATGGTGCTCGGCTCCCTGTGGGGTCTGTGTCAATTTGGAGTCTCGGAGTCTCTGCGTTCTGAAAATGGAGAAGCTTGTGAAAGACACTGGTAATTTTACTTTAAATGAAGCCTTTCATCATGCCTATATGAGTGAAAATTCTTTTTCTTTGAATAGATATTTTTCAAAAACTCTATAAAAGGATTGTCATGGGTTGGAGTCTACCGTAATGGCCCCGGTCAGCCATGGACGCTGGAAAACGGGGCAGCTTCACAATTACAGTAAGTTTGATTTAAATACTGTCACTTATAAGAAAAAAAGTGTAAAGGAACATAAGAAGAATCACATTACTGCATTTGATTTCAATTATAGACACGAAGAATGGTGTTGAACGTGAATGAAATCTTGATATAGAAACGCAGCTCAGTTTGTCTAACTGCCAACTTTTACAAATATTCTAAAAATACTGTCTCCCTGTATTTTCAAAATAAGCTTTTATTGTAGTTAATAGAAAATGCTATTGTTTCTTGACTTGTCCCCACATTAAAAAGAACCAGAATCATGCATTTTTCTTTATTTCAGGATAAAAGAAACATCACCTGGTAACTGTGCTGTGCTACGAAAGATATATTACACAGACGACTGCCAAACTCCACATAGCTATTTTTGCAAGCATAAGTTTATATAAAAAAAAAACCCTAAGTTTTATCTATTTGGTAATTTGTTATATCTTAAATATTTATATTATTTTACATCACTGTTCTTTTCTGTTTGCTTTCTTTTCTCAGATATTTGCACATCCAATTCCCAAGCTAGTTCACCCCTGAACCATCCCCATAGTCCCTGTGCTGTCCCCTCCCTCCTTTCGATCCTCTCTCCCCTCCCCCTACAGAATGTCTGTTTTATAGATGTCTGTTCATTTTTGTTTTGTGTTGTGTTTTTCATGTAATTATTTTCCCTGATGCCGTATTTGATTCCCCTGCGTCCTTATATGTGTGAAACCATATATTGTTTTCTTTTTCCTTCTGTCTCATTTCACTCATCATAATCCCTCTTTAGTTCCATCCTTGGTGCTGTGAATGGCATGAGTTTATCTTTTTGACTGCTGACTAGTATTCCACTGTGTATGCACCACATCTCCTTGCGCCAGTCAACTCTGCAGTAAGCACCGAGGTGCTGGTGTCCTAGGGATTCATGTATATGTGTCTTTTTGGTAAATCCCCAGGAGTGGCATTCCTCAGTCCTCTGTTAGCTCCATTTTTAATAGTCTGAGAAACCTCCATACAGCTTGTCATAGCGGCTGGACCATTTCTCACTCCCACCACTGTGTAGGAGAGTTGCTTTTTTTTTTTAATAACATCCACTCCCATATTTGTTTATGTTGATGTTTTTAATATGTGCCATTCCTTGGTAACTTTCTTTTTCAAGGAATGCATCTTAAAATTTATTTTGATTTTGTTCTCATGACATTTTTTTTTT
>NW_004567137.1:15267307-15276804 GCF_000260355.1 Condylura cristata
CTGGATATATGTCATGCTTCCAACAAATATTCCTTAAAATTATATGCTTTTGTTAACAATAATTTGTTGACTATGTTGTGATTAGGGGGATGGATCCATGAAAGGATAATTGAGAAATTATTTAATATAATTCAATATTTGGAAACATTTATCATGCTAAGAGACAATTTTCATCATGGAAATTTAAGCAACTGTTCATGAATTAGAAACCTGAATGTAAAGAAATAGAGAAAAGTTTGTGAACTGGTGTTCATGGGACTGTTATAATAATGCTGGAAATGTGATATTTATAATAATTAGTCACATGTACTCAATATATATTACGTAGGGGATCATTTTTTCTAAATCCATTTCTAAAATATCTCTATTAAAATTGAATTGACATATGAAAGTATAAGAAAATGATTTCTAACACCAAACTTTAGCAACATTGTACAGCAGTAAAGCATCTATTATACTCTTAGCTAGACTTAAAGGCTCAGGGCTTGTGGTTGAGATGGAAGCAGTTTAACAACCGAGTTGGTTAAGTCTTTTGTTCCCTGATATATTTTAGAATAGAAACACAATTTCTTAGAGGTATTTGTCAATGGACAAACCAAGTTACACACTAATGGTTCAGTCTCCTCTACTTGGAGATGTGTGATGAGAAACTGCCTTCACAATAGCTGGGATTTCCTGTTCAATTATAAGTGACTCTTTGACAAGAAATTTACTTTTTCCAGTGTTGCTTACTCTGCACCTTCACAAGAGAATCTGTGAAAACCACAGATTGGGTTTGTCGGTTTCCAAGAGTAACCAGGTCTCCCACTAGAGAATACAACACTCTTTAGCCAGAGAAGGTATGTGTTCCTGCTGTCCTGTCTCTCTTCCAGCCCTTCATTGATTACAAATGCTGTGTGTGATCCAACCATTGCCAGGGAGTCAAATTATGGAGGACTCTGGTATCTTCATTGAATAATTTAGGGTGAGAAATAATCATATTATGAGACATACTATAGATTAACTTAAATAATCAAGTTCCTTATTTTGGAATATTACTGCAGTGCACATATACAAGGATGATTTTGTTTTTAAATCAAAACAATTTTATAAGCAATCCCATGAACATCATCATGCAACAGTTTATTCTGAATTTTGCAATCAGTATACTCTAATGTTTAGCCTAGCTTTTAAATATAAATTCTTAGAGGAAGAGGAAATGTAATCTCTTATATACTTTCTTAATCTTAATAAGACCAATTTTATTTTTCATACAAATGCAGGTGAAGCAATTCCATAAAATTTGAACTTACTTATAAAGTGTCATTATTTTTTTAATAGCAGTCAACAGTACCAAAAGAATATATAATGCTGACAAATGAGACTTCTGTCTAAGGAATTCTATTACATGGTCTAACTTGATATGAATCATATGTAATACTTCAGCATACAGATAATGATTAAAATAAATTGACTTTTCATTGAGAGCTTAGAAAGGGCAGCTAGAATGATAGGTGTATAACATCATATGTGATTTTATTTTAGTTTTAAATTTAAAATTCAAATTTGTGAGATCATGAAAAGTGAGAATTAAATTATCAAGTTGCATTATCTGATATATTCCAGTATCAAAACAATTACAATTCCTCTGTATGTTTGAATCAATAGTATAGCCCCCTAAATGATTTTGAATTTATAATTTTATCTTTCTTATCTTTTATATTCACTCATTTATCAAATTAATGTATACCATAAATGTTATTTCCAAATGTTTGCCTTGTCAATATTATTTAGGATTTCAATATGCTAATTGATCACGTTATTTTTTAATAATAAATATTCTGAAATCTTAATGATTTCTTAAAATTCTGCATGCTTTGGAGAAAAAATATTATTTTTTTAACCACTCATCCCTTTTAAAAACAACTGTTAGCCACTATACAAAGGTAATTAAAGCAGGAAATAAATACATATACTAACACAACTTTAACACATTTTAGAATATTCAGTCTTGAATCATGGAAGTTAGCACATCATTTTTTTCTAATGTAGCACTATAACAGCAAATCTAATAGCTTCTAAAATTTTGTTAGTGATGACTTTAAATTAGTGTGGATGTTAGTACTTTTAAATTAACATTTGGTCTTCTATTGCCCAACCACTAGAATTGTGTGAGAAAAAAAAAAAAAAGTAGTTTTAAGCTATAAGCAAATTTCACTCAGACATCCATGATTCAACTACAATATGAGATTATCACTCTCCAGTCTCCACCCACACGACTGCACCAGGGCCCTGGCCATCCTGGGGGCGGTCAGTGAGGACTCACCTGCAGCTGTCAGAGCACCGTCCCTGAGACGACCCAGCTGCAAGAGTGAACGACCGCACGGAGAACTCCCCAGCACGGAATCTGGACCCAAGGGTGCTGCAAACGAAAGGTAAGAGCACGAAAGCTCCCCTTCACCAACAGAATAGCACAAAACGCATGTGGAAATCATTTTTCAAAATACTTTCAAGATCTTCAGAGGAATAACAACAAGTACTGGCCTGCAAAGCTAAAACATTTAATAAACAGGCGTGTAACTTCTGGGCCTTGCAATTGGGGTGTTTGGTGTGAGTAGAAGCTTAAAATATGAATATGCCACTCTTATCTGAAACGAGAGGACTAATTTTGTTCTGGTGTTATTGGATGTCGGGGTCTTTGACAACGACAACAACTCATAGAGCGTTATGTTTACTGAAAACGCGATATAATTTCTGGCAGCCGGATCACAACCGGGATTTGGGTCTGGGATCCACCTCCCACATGTGACTCCTTGTGCAGGCGGATTCCTGTGTCTGCAAACTGTCAGCATGTGTCTCATCTCTTCTCAGTGTTTCCATTTCTCTCCCTGCAGACTCGCCCTCACCTCCGGGATGATTGCTGTTGAAGTCATGGAGATCGTCTCGTTGGCCTCTATAGTAAAAATCATAGTTCTCTTTGCTTGCAAGAAAAATTTTGAAATATTCCAGGGATGGTTCGTGCCCTAAAAGAATCGGTGACTCTCAGGTTCATAATATTTTATAAAATAGCTCTGATTTATTACATGATTTTAAACAATATTTTTCAATATTTGTCCAAAGTATTAAATTTACAAAGCATATATTTATGAAAATATGTTTATTTATTTATATTTACAATGTATATTTATTTATATTTACAGTAAATAAATATGTTTATTGTATAAAATTGCATTGCAAAGTATACTTATATTTGTAATAAATGTATAAAGTCATAATAATGTTCTAGAGGACTGTGCATATACATATATTCTGATTTTTACAAAAGCATGCTTAAGAGACTAAAATATATCAAGAAATGCAAATTAATTATTGCTATATGTTAAAATAAGTACTTTAGTAAGTGGTGAATTAGTTATGTTTTAATTTATTCAAAATAATTTATTATTTTTAATTTTTCTTTCTGATATCAATTTTATTTAATTATTCTACTGTAAACAATAGAATGAACTGAAATTTAGAAACCACAGTATATATATATATATGTATTCAGACTAATATGAACTTTTATAAGGACTCTTTAAATGTTTTCTAGTTACTATAAAGCGGGTGGAGAAATATTTGTTAACAATGACAAAAGGTAAATAAGGATTTTCAAAATCCAATTTATATTTTAAATACATCTTAAACTAGGTAGTAGACCTCTATCTCCAGTGAGAGGTAGAGGACTCGTGTCCAAATTTATGTAGCTGACTCACTGTTCATGTAGATTCTCTAGTTTGTATCGTGTCTGAAGAACTGTCTCCACCTGTCCTCTCTCAATTTCCATTTCTCTCGCTGCAGACTCACCAGGGCAACCAGGTACGCGCATGGCGAGTGCTCCTGGGACTCCCCTGCCTTGTCTTGACGTGCACTGTAGTGTTATGCCAAAGGTCGCTATTTACTGTTAGTGAATTTTGGAACTATAAGGGAGCTTTTCACTTTCATGATCCTATGTGTCTTTAAATATTTCATATTAATGAAGAGAGCTCTCATTTTAATGTTTGCACTTGACTAAATGTGAAATTATTCTTCTGAATTTTTCAAAAGAAAAAAATAATAAAATGTACAGAATACTCTTACATTTAGATTTCACAACTCAGAAATAATCTTTAGAAAGCTGAAGTCACTCGTTGAAGAATAGGAATTAATTCAGGAGACTGGTGAAACCAAGACTTGTTCCTTACTTTATTCAGGATCCTTGTGCAATTAATTTTACTACAGATAATTGTAATTCTGGGCAATATAGCAAATTTCAAAGTAAGAAATTAAAATTATGATTGATTTAGATTAACATTAATAATTATAAGATTCTAATTTTTCTCGATGCCAAAATGAAGAAGGGAAAAGCATCATCCCAGGGAACAAGGAATCAAACAGGTACACAGTGATGCTCAGAGTTGTGATATCAGTACAATTCATATTTCTCTATATTACACTATGCAAAGATGTAAATAGTATTTGTGGAAATGAATTTCAAAATCAGGTAATGAATAAACGGCGATCTCAGGAATCTTTATTTTTCCAGGGCTTTTATTTCCATCTTCTCAGCATTATGCAATACAGAAGGCATTCTAAACATGACATACATTTAACATTTCACCAGAGACCTTATTTTGACCGTTTGCTAATTACCTGTGAAAATTGTATGTGGCATTAAATCCTGCCGGCAGTGCTCGTAATTAAGACAGTTATACATGATCAAATCAAGGCATACATTGTAAAGGTAAGGATCGAAGTTATACATTGGGAGGTTTCTGAAGAACATTAAACACGTCTGCCCACAGCAGGAAGGACATTTCATCTGTCTAGATTATGGGTTTAGGGAGAACCAAAAGTTTGCTCAAGATTCATTCCTGGCGTTCTGGCGGAGGGTCGCAGAACCTCTAGGCTGGTATCTGTGTCCTGTTTGCTCGAGTGTGCTCAGCGCTCTAGAGGTCATCATGATCTCTCCATATCCTGCAGTGCACCTGTGGGAGACTCTTGTCTCTCCATATCTCTCCCTTTCTTTTTATAATTAATTAAGGTCTGTAGGGTAAGGTTGTTTAGTTGATGTTCCTGAAAATACAATCTTCTTTTGAGACAGCAGTTATCTTAGAGTGAATCACAAAGCACAGATAAGCAAAACAAAAGCCCCACTTCCCAAACTATGAGTGAAACTTTGAAAAAAAGCTTCAAGATCTAAACCTTTAAGTGCATCAGCAATGCCATCAGCCAACCTATCACACCAGGGAGGTGTTGAAAAGTCTCAACTTTGTTAAGTTGTCCCCAGGAAGGCGGATTACCTGGGAGTTCATGGTGGGTCTACGCTTTGTCTTGATCTGCAGGACTGCCATCTCTTGCGTTGGAAGTTCAAGGGCTGTCATCTCTTTCTTGAACTTTGCAAGTTGGAGTTGTGACCCACTGCAACCCCAGGTCCTGCATTTCTGAAGAGGAATCCATATTGTTCCACTGGATCCATCTAGAATGATACAAGCAGAACCTTTGTTTGGACAATTAAAATCACAGGATTTCATTTATTATCATTATCTTTCCACCAAACAGCTTCCTGGAGTTTTCCTTTGTCAAAATGAGAAAAATGCTGGGCTTTCCCTGGTGGCGCAACGTGTTGGAATCCAGCACTACAAGCGGGCCACAGAACGCTTCTATTCAAGTTCGATCCCCGGGCCCAGAGGTGATTCACCTGTGGAGGCAGACCACTTCTGTCTCACCTGCTGCTCCCCTCAGTAGTGTACTTCGTCAATTTGCCTATTCTGCTCCCACTCTATCTCTGGTGAATCCTCTCACTGTCCCTGTACTTCTGGCCTTTATCCCAGTTCTGTGTGCATAAATAAATAAAATATTTAAAACAAAAACATAAAACCTTGTAATTACAAAATGAGAAAAAGGTTTTTCTCCTCTAGTGAGCCAGGGCTCACCATGTGACAAATTTATTTAAAAAGTTTAAAGTAAGCAAAGACATGTGTAGTAAGTCTCTAATCTGCCCTTGTAACTCCCCCTTTTTTTGGTTTGAATAATCTTGGTTAACTGCTGTATCAATGTACCGTGGGCCCTTTCAACAATGCGCTGTCCTGGCGGGTTATAGAGGATAGTGATAATCTCATGAATTTGCCAGTCCAGGTAGAAATTTTTAAATTTAGAGCTAGTCCATTGTCTGTCTTGAGGGTGAAAGGTGTTACCATCACTGTGAAACAGGGAAGATGGTGAATTATTAATTACATGAGCAGGTTTTCCTCTGGAGCAATTGTAGCCCAAATAAAATCAGAACAAGTATCAATAGTTATATGAATATATCCCAATTATCTGAAAAGTGAAAAATGACTGACAGTCATCTGCCAAATGGAAATAGGTGTTAGACGATGAGGGTTTATGCCACCTGGAACTTAAGTCAGGTGGCAGGGTCAGCACATGGAATATGAGTGAACAATTTGGTGGGCTTGTTGCAGGGGAATTTTATATTTAATATGCAACCTAGCTGCATGTGTATGTAGGCAACTGTGTTCATCTGAGGGTGAAGAGAAAACTGGGTTAGCCAGAAGGACGGTTTTAGCATTGCCAGGCTGAGGTGGACCTGGCAAAGTTGCATGAGTTCGAATAGGGATGATGAGTACAGGGCAAGTCAATTAATGGAATGTATTTAGGCAACAGCTGAGTCAGGAATGATATTTCGAGGAACTGCACCCGTTGTAACAATTCTCTGAGTGCTGTGAGTTCCACCTGTTGGGCAGCAGACTGTGGTAGGAGAAAGAGACAAACCTGGCCGGTGTGTGCCTGCTTTACCAGAGGATGAAGCATCAATAAAAATAGGCGGGTACATCAGGAATGGGGTTCTGTTTAACAATCAACCACTCACTGGGTTCATTTTAGAAAGCCCCACAATTTTTCAGCTGGATGACATCCAATTTTACCTACATAATCTGCAGTGACTCATTGAAGGGAGGCAGAAAAAAGGAAAATATCTGAAAATTGACTTTTGGTCAAAGGAAGTACAAAAGAGCAGATCAAATCCAAAGATTTGTAGGTATCTTCTGCATCCTTGATCGGTGAGCTGGACAGTGAGTTCAATGTATGGGGTGATGGATCTATTATGTTTTATATTATGTTTTAAGGGATGAGTTATTTTGTGCAATCATGCCAGTCTGTGACAGAGGGCTGGGCAGAACAAGATAAAGCAAAGACAAAGCTGGATCGTATCTTGTATGGATGTTTAATACACTGGTTCACTAACTGTAGCCCTTTTAGAGATTTTGAAGTCAATGAACTGGGACTCTCAAGCCTAGGGTCTCCAGAAAGTATGTCGAATAGATACCGGTATACACCTCATAGGGCAGAACCATTTAATGTCTCCTAGTAGTTTTTGGAAATCATTTAAAGTCTTTAAATTATCTCTTCTAATCTGCATGGATTGTGTTTTACAGTGTATTAGTCTACTATGGTTCCTAAGTAATGGAACAGGTTGGTGGTCTGGAAAGGGTTGGTGAATTTTGTCTGGAGCTATATTAAGTCCCTGGTCAATCAAAGACTTAGCCATGTCCTGAAATAAATTGGTAAATTCTCATTGGGCCTATGTAATGAACAATATATGACTCAGGATATTTAATTCTAACTAGAGCCAATGTCTTCCCCACATAGAATTCACACAAGATAGGAGAATTGGCCCTTTCCCGTGGCACTTTTCAGGATTTTGTGTCCTGGTTTTAAAGCTTTGACAACATTGATTTTTTAAGATTACTTTTCAGTTTTTTACATCATACTTAATTTTTTGCATTTTTCCATCTCAGCTATTATCCCCATGGGCTTCTCACCAACAATTCACCCGTGTGTCATCACCACAGTCCAGTGCACATTTCCCATCTCAGTTTTGATCCCATTCCCCTCTCCACTCCATAAAATGTCTCTGGTTTATAGTTCTTTATTGTCTTCACTTTTAATCTATTACATTTGTTTCTCACCCCATCCCTTACACTCCTGCTATTATTTTTGCATGCACCCAGTGAACATCACCAAAGGTGCCCTCACCAGGGAACAAGGATTATATTCTGTCACTATGTCTAAGCAAAGCTCTATTCAGTGTGTGGAGACTTGTGCCCATTTTCATGCAGCGGGTGATAAGTAACAGAGGCAAGGTGGCCACACAGTGACAGATTGTCCATGTAAAAATGACTCACAGAAATCTCCATGTATGTCCTTATGCAGGGTTTCCTTCCACTGTCATCTGAGTCACGTCAGGTCCCTGTTCGGGTGCCACTTGTCAATGTGGAGGATCATGGACCTGGGGCGGGAAAAGTACTGAGTCACAGAGGCTTCAGTGAGGGAGTGAGCACAAGGCTTCAGTGTCAATCCTTATTTTTCCAGGGTTTTTATTTCCATCTTCTCAGCATTCTTAGCTCTGACAGTGCTGAGACTTAACCTGAAAAGTGTATTATTTGCTTGCTATTGAGCTTCAGTGCATCCTCCTTTCTTAGGTCACTGGATATTTTCACAACTAGAAATAGTTGTGAATTATATATGCATATATGTGTGTATATATTTGTATATATACACACACATATACACCATAAGACCATATATGTATAGGTATATCATAAACAGTAAATTATAGATAGTCTTACTATTTTCAGTATTTTTTATGGAGACTTTATATTGTTGACCACAGATTACACCCTCACGAGTATTCATTGTATCTGATTTTTTTTTTTAAGAGTTATTTATTATTTAGGCATGCAGAACTGGGGTACAGACCAAGGTGCAGGAGTTGGGAAGATTCACCAGAGACAGAGTGGGGGTCAGAACAGCCACATTGAGAAAGTATACTGCTGAGGGGCACAGCAGGCCAGACAGGAGAAGTCTGCTGAGCCATGTGGGTCACCTCCTGGGCCGGGAATTGAATTTGTGCTTTATTGGCTGCAGCTAGTCACTCATAATAGCGCGAGTGCTATGCTTTAACCTATGGCACCACCAGGAAGGGCCCATATCTGGTCATTTTGATAGAGTGCACTCTCCAAGGTATGAGGAAGGAGCTCATTGAGGTCTTGACTTGCATTTCTGTGACAACGGCCATTCAACCAGTGTTTGGAGACTTATTTTTTTTTTCCCAATATCCCCGATTTTTGGTTAGTGAGATTTTTGAAAGTTACTTTTGTAATTCTATTATATAAGTACATTTAGATATTTAGCATTTACAGCAAATATTCCTATTAAAACACAATTATTGGGTCCACCCTAGTGGCCAAGTGGGTTAAAGTGCTCTCTATGGAGCTATCTGCAGCCACTGTAGCATCTGTTTGATTCTTGGCCAGTGGGGTGACCCACATGGCGCCACAGACCTCCTCTGAACCGCCTGATGCTCCCCTCAGCTGTGTATTTCGATACATCTACCTGTTTGCTCCCTGCTTTGTCTCTGGGGAATCCTCACACTCCTTTGCACCTCTGGCCTTCTGTATGCATAAATAAATAAATCATAAAAACATAAATAAAATAAA
>NW_004567137.1:15277756-15279718 GCF_000260355.1 Condylura cristata
ATTTGAATAATTCAGGTAAAACATAAGAAGAAATTGAAATATTTGTGTTTTTTTTTTCCAAAATATTTCAATTCTTTCCAGTGGAGAGTCAGTAAATTATAGAACACTATGCATAATTAGATTTTAAATCACTGCAATTTAAACTAAAATTTCATCAGACCATGACAAAGAAGAGTTTATTTTAGAATTCATAATCATGTTTATTCTATTTACTTTTTGTATGTAGCTCAATCTTAAACATTAGATTATTAAAATGAATTCATTTCATCATAAAGTTCAAAGGCAATTCCTCATCTACTTACTTAGTCAACGTAAAAGTTTAATCCTAATAGAAATCAACATAAGATGGTTTCCATCAAATGCTATTTTCAATTTAAATGTATACAAATGCTTGAAAATAAACAAAGCATTGTGAAAGAGCTACTATATTAATGAAGCAGGCACTTGTCTAACAAATTAGGTGACATAGTATAAATGGTATGATATTGAAATAAGATGGTGGTTGTATCAAATAATAATTAAAATAAGGAATGTAATCATTGACAACTTACAAAAGTCAGACTGAGTATCATGTTTTACATGTATTGTATCTTAGGTATCACTATTTCCATTTAGATTAGCAAACTAAAACTAAGTTGAATGTATACATAAATTCTTATTTCATTTTTTCTTTTAATTTCTGAGTTAAAATTAAATGGTGAAATTAGTATGTGGCAATGTCAGAATTAATTCTAAATCCCACACATTACAGTCTATTGACTGAATTACTAAAAGTATCACTTTTTATTTGTACAGGTATTTTCACACTAAGGCAACATTCATTAATTTGGGTAGTTAGAAGATCTTGCTGGAAGTTTTAACTAATAATGTTACAAAAGTTAATGAAACAGAAATGTATCACTTTATGTTTTTTTACCTAGCTATTAAATCAATTACCAAGCAATTGTATTACTTAAAATTGTGTACTTTTAAAATGTTTTTGTTTTGTTTTCAGTACTGTTTAGGCTTTAGATAAGCTAAGTGTGCATTAACATTAGCCAATATACAAAATTCCTTTAAAAATCTCAAAAAAAATCTCAAAATGTCACAATAATGAAAGCCATATTTTGGAAGAAAATAGTGAGATATTTTAGTAACACTTCATCCTCTTTTAATAATTAATACAAAGTTATTAAATAAAAATAGTGTAGGAAATGTTCACACTGTTATTATTCAAATTCAGCTTTTAAACATTAGTGTTAGAAATTGTTATAAAAACAGGTGCATCTCTTTTTCTAAGCCACCCTTTTATTTTAGTGCAGTGATACAAGTGGTTCTAAGCTGCTGTGTGGAATATGACTCTACATCAATAAATCCATTATTGTTCATGATCTCCTTTCTGACTCTTTTTCTTTTCATTTTTCCAACCAACACTATTGTTTCAGCATAGAATATTCTTCTAAAAACTATTTATTCTGTCATGAAACATATGTTTAAAGTTCCGAGGAGTTCATATTTTTATATTTTTTCATTGCAGTAATATTGGTAAAATCATTGCATGTTGGAGTACGGTCCCTCTTCTGGTGATGTTACCTTACTGATCTAGGACTTCAGACCAGACACGTGTGTTGCTGAACTGCAACATGAGTCCATCACTCAACTCACTCAGCCCACTGAGATCAGTCCCGACGCACCACTGAGAACTACTGAGAAACTCACAATGAGCGTTCCTGACTCACAGAGCAGCAGAAATGAACGACCACAGAGTAACCTATGCAGAGGTGAAGCTGGCGAAGGGCTCGAAGAGACCCCCAGTGAAACCTCAAGACAGGAAAAGCTGCACCACAGGGATCGAGCAGGGAATAACCTACGCAGAATTAAATCTCCACAAATCCCGGGGTCCTCAGGAGAATGGCAAGTCCCTTCAATGCAAAGGTACAACATTCAGTTACATGCAGTGTATTCTCGGGGGTGCAGAGGGGT
>NW_004567137.1:15280738-15281957 GCF_000260355.1 Condylura cristata
TTAATTTTCATTTCTTTCTAGATACTAAAAATTCAGAGCAGGATGGTTTATCCACAGCAACAAAGAGCCAGACAGGTACACAATGATATCCAGTGATGCTGTACAGTTTATAGTATGTATATCTGTTAGGTAAAATTCGTCACAATTTTTGTGGTAGAACATGTATTAGAAAATTTAAAAATAAATATTCATGAAAAATGATCATAGGAGACATTCAAATTATCCAACAACAGGAAGAAAATACAGTTAGAAGTCATGTGGCAAAATGCTGATATCCTGCTGCTTTTATATGAAATTAACAATTTTACTAGTAAAATCTGACTTTACTTACTGATTGTCAGGACACACAGAGTGGACATTTTGTGTGTGAGTTTGGTTGCTATGGGCACATAAGCTATGGCATGAGCAGCTGCCCCTTCTCAGTGAGTGTCTGGTCTGTACCAGCTCTGGGCGGTGTTATGTGCATGATGGATCATACGTTGGCGTGTGTCTGATGTGTCTTCTTTTATGAATCCAAATAGTTGTAGGTAGTAATTCAAAATCTCTCTTCAGAATACAGTTGCGGCCCTTGCCCACAGGGGTGGCTCACGTACTCCAACAGCTGCTATTACTTCAGTCCTGAACCAAAAACCTGGAACGAGAGCGTGTCCGACTGTCAGAGAAACAACTCTCAGCTGCTCCTCATAGACAATGACGAAGAAATGGTAAGAATTTCAGTGTCCCCACCACTAATGGCATAAGGTAGACTTACTGCTGTCAGGTTTATATTTATAGATTAATACATATTTTTGTACTGATCTGTAGTTTAAAGTTATAATATTCATTGTTTGACTTTTAGGATATTACTGCTCTTTTTGCACCTTTAGTGTATTCTGAAAAAACCCAGTCCATGGCTTTCCTAGAGAACCATGTTTCCCATATAAATATATACATGCATATAAATAGACATTGTAGTTTGACTTTCATACACATCAAGAAAGGGGAGCATACTTTGATCAGAGGTAAGTTATCAAATGAATGGAAATTATATCTGCAGGAAAGATCATGAAGAGATGTGCCAGCCCCCAATGAGCCCAGATGCCATTGTTCTCCCTTCCCTCCTGCTGTGTATTTCACCACTGACTTGTAATTTCATGTTGGGAGCCAGGGGCGTGAGCTCTTGGGACATCAGTCCTGAGCCCCACAGCCAACCCCGCAGCATGACCAAAGCAGGCACAGT
>NW_004567137.1:15282917-15291302 GCF_000260355.1 Condylura cristata
TGAAAGACATCACTAATTTTACTTTAAATGAAGTCTTTCATCATGCCTATATAAGTAAAAAATTCTTTTTGTTTGAATAGAGATTTTTCACAAGCATAAAAAGATTGTCATGGGTTGGAGTCTACCGTAATGGCCCCGGTCAGCCATGGACGCTGGAAAACGGGGCAGTTTCACAATTACAGTAAGTTTTATTTAAATACACTCATAAGAAGAAAGGTGTAAAGGAACATAAGAATCACATTAGTGCATTTGATTTCAATTATAGACACGAAGAATGATGTTGAACGTGAATGAAAATGATAAATATTGAGAAAGGACAGCTCAGTTTGTCTAACTGCCAACTTTTACAAATATTCTAAAAATACTGTCTCCCTGTATTTTCAAAATAAGCTTTTATTGTAGTTAATAGAAAATGCTATTGTTTCTTGACTTGTCCCCACATTAAAAGAACCAGAATCATGCATTTTTCTTTATTTCAGGATAAAAGAAACATCACCTGGTAACTGTGCTGTGCTACAAAAGATATATTTTACAGACGACTGCCAAACTCCACATAGCTATTTTTGCAAGCATAAGTTTATATAAAAAAAACCCTAAGTTTTATCTATTTGGTAATTTGTTATATCTTAAATATTTATATTATTTTACATCACTGTTCTTTTCTGTTTGCTTTCTTTCTCTGATATTTGCACAACAAATTCCCAAGCTAGTTCACCCCTGACCATCCCCATAGTCCCTGTGCTCTCCCCTCCCTCCTTTCGATCCCTCTCTCTCCCCTCCCCCTGCAGAATGTCTGCTTTATAGATGTATGTTCATTTTTGTTTTGTGTTGTTGTGTTTTTCATGTGATTATTTTTTCCTGATGCCTTATTTGATTCCCTGTGTCCTTATATGTTTGAAATCATGTATATTTTTTTTCTATTTCCTTCTGTTTATTTCACTGAGCATAATTTCTTTTTAGTTCCATCCTTGTTGCTGTAAATGCATGAGGCTATCTTTCTGACTGCTGACTAGTATTCCACTGTGTATGCACCACATCTCCTTGTGCCAGTCAACACTGCAGTAAGCACAGAGGTGCTGGTGTCCTAGGGATTCATGTATATGTGTCTTCTTGGTAAATCCCCTAGAGCGGCATTCCTCGGTCCTCTGTTAGCTCCATTTTTAATAGTCTGAGGAACCTCCATACAGCT
This sequence comes from Condylura cristata, assembly GCF_000260355.1. Classification (NCBI taxonomy): domain Eukaryota; kingdom Metazoa; phylum Chordata; class Mammalia; order Eulipotyphla; family Talpidae; genus Condylura; species Condylura cristata. Next base: position 15,284,107 of record NW_004567137.1, read on the forward strand.
TGTCATAGCGGCTGGACCATTTCTCACTCCCACCACTGTGTAGGAGAGTTGCTTTTTTTTTTTTTAATCACATCCATCCAATATTTGTTTTTGCTAATGTTTTTAATATGTGCCATTCCTGGGTAACTTTCTTTTTTAAGAAATGCATCATAAAATTGATTTTGATTTTGTTCTCATGATATTTCTTTTTCAAAATAAGTGTTTTAATGTACTATGTGTAGGGTTCTCCCTGGTTGTGCAACAGTTAAAGCACTGCAAAATGAAGCTGTCCACAGCCACAGCAGCATCAGTTCGATCAACTGTCAGGAAGCTGAGGCAAATGGCCCAGCAGACCTCTCCTGTCCTGCCTGCTGCTCCCCTCAGCAGTGTGTTTCCATAGTTCTGCTTGTGCTGCTCCCCACTTTGTCTCTTGTGAGTCCTCTCACCCCTAGCCCTGCACATCTGCCCTGCACCCCAGTTTTGTATGCATAAATAAATAAACCTTTAAAAATGTACTATGAATAGGAAAATTATTCGGATATCATTATATTTTTATTCAGCATTTTATTTGTAGTATTTGACCTCCAAAAAACCATACATGTGTTGTTCCCTTTATACATAATGCCACACTCATAGGTATGGGATGTGGATTGTGGTTGCCAGGGACTGGGGGTGATGGGATGAGGAACTGACCGCCTGTAGGTTCCCTATTTCTTTTTGAGGTGATGAAGCCTTTTGAGTGCTCAGAGCAGTGACATCTGCAAACTCTGAATACGCTAAATGGCTTTGATGTATGCATTTTCAGTGGCTGAAATGTATGCTTTGTAAGATATATCTCAATAAAGTAGTTTTTAAAAATTCCATGATGATGTATGAAACAATTTATCTTTAAAGTAATTTGGATATTAGTCATCTTTGCCACCTTTATTCTTTCAGTCTGTATCAACCTGAATCCTTTTTCATCTTGCCTTATTTCTTATGCATTGTAGTTGTACAGAATCACAGAAAATTACATCATGCTTTTTGTACGGCATCTTATTTTAAAATAAATAAACAGTTGTTCCTGTAAACAGTAATACAGATGAAGTGGGCTTATTGAATTATATGAAATGGTTTTGCTGCCTGTATATATTAATTCTATCAGTGCAATATATCAATTTAGTATATGAATATAGGAAGTATTACTTTTTATATAAATGGTTATTTTATTATAAATAATGATATTTATATATTTTTCTTCTTTTCAAATGCAATTACTTTTTCTTTTTTATTGGCTTATTGTACAGACCAGAGTTTTACATCCAAAATTCAATAGAAGCTACCATGACTGAAGTCATGGGAAGTAGATTTCAATATTCATTCTCAAATATGAAATCCATTATAAATTTTTAATCACTTTCAAGTTAGTGTAAGTCCACCTCATTCTTAATTTTGTATTTATTTTATAGATTGAGGTTATATTTTTATTTGTTTTGTATCAATTGTAATGAAAAATTATTTTCTTGGTAAAATGCTTATGAAGTAAATTATCTTTATCGCAATCAAATGTAAGATTATCTTAATTTTGAAATAAAACCATAGCAATCATTCTGTGTTGTTTTACCATTACTGTATTTTATTTACATCAGCACATTTTTCCTTCTCGTTCTAAAATTAGAGTCGATTTTATTCACAGCTACACATTTGGCAAATTTGTATCAAAGCTATAATAAAAAGGATTCCTGTGGTTTTCCCTGGTGGTGAAACTGGTTCAAGTGCAGCGCTAAGAAGCTAGCTGAAGCTACTTCAGCATGAGTTCAATCCCCGGCCAGGGGAGTGACCATCATGGCCCAGCAGACCCCTCCTGTCTCACCTGCCACTATCCACAGCAGTGTATTTAGTCAATCTGCCTTTTCTGCTCCCCACTGTGTCTCGGGTGAATCCTCTCACCACCGCCACACCTCTGACCTATATATCCCAGTAGTTTTGAATGCACAAAGAAATCTTAAAGATCTACTTTCTGTGCAAATTTTTGGTGATTTTCATTTCTAAAATTTACTGTTTCATTGTGAAATTAATATATATTCATAAAACTTGCTTATTGGCTGGCGTACCTACTAAAAAGCAGGATAAAAAGGGTCCATACTCACTTTTTCATGTGTTATTTACATAAAAAAGAATGAGGTTCTCAATTATTCTCTTCAGTAATGTATTTGCTGTTATTAAGTTTATACAATGAGACTACATGTGCTTTGTATATGCTCTTTAACTGTTTTGATCTTTGTCACCTGGTCGTGTCATTTATTGTTTTCTTCCATTGTTTTAGACTAATTTCACCTAATTTTGACTTTTACAATTTTTCAGTGTCTTTGATCCATGCTCAGATTTGTGCCTTTTCCTTTTTTAGCATTATGTGCACTTAAGATATTTGATTACAAAAGATACAATATTGCTTTCATATTTTTATTCTAATTCACATGACATTCTGATAATTCTTTGATTGATAAATAGCCATTTCACTGAATTCAAAATCATGTAGGGATTTCCTTTTTGTGGTTACTACTATTTTAGGTGAACTCTGTTAGAGAATATTCTTTGAAACTAGAAATGTTATTTGCTTCTTTAAATAGTGGCTGGAATGTCTAAGGAATCGATTTGAGCTTTAAAATCCTTCTTTTTCATCCTCCAATTTTTTGATTAGGTGATAGTTACAAAAATGGACTCTTTGTCCCCTAACTGTGAGATTGGAACTATGTCATACTTCCAACCAATATTCATTTTAAAGTACAGACTTTATGTTAATTATAATTTGTTGACTATGTAGTGATTAGGGGGATGAATCAATGAAAGAATAATTGAGAAATTATTTAATATTTCAATCTTGGGATGGTGATATAATTCAGTATTTGGAAACATTTATCATGCCAAGAGACATTTTTATCATGGAAATTGAAGCAACTGTTCACAAATTAGAAACCTGAATACAAAGAAAGAGAGAAAAGTTTGTGAACTGGTGATTGTGGGACTGTTGTAATAATGCTGGAAATGTAATATTTATAATAATTAGTCACATATACACAATATATATTACATAGGGAATTATGGTTTCTAAATCCATTTCTAAAATAGCTCCATTAAAATTTAATTGACATGAAAGTATAAGAAAAAGATATCTAACACCAAGTTTTAGCAACACTGCAAAAGTAAAACATCTACTATACTCTTAACTAGACTTACAAGTTCAGGGTCTGTGGTTGAGACAGAAGCAGTTAAACAGCCTAGTTTGTGAAATCCTTTGTCCCCTCATAATCGTTTTGAATAGAGACACAATTTCTTAGAGGCATTTGCAATGGACAAACCAAATAACACACTACAGGCTCAGTCTCCTCTGCTTGGAGGTGTGTGATGAGAAACTGCCTTCACAATAGCTGGGATTTCCTGTTCAGTTTAAGTGACACTTTGACAAGAAATCTACTTTTTCCAGTGTTGCTTCACTCTGCACCTTCACAGGGGAGTCTGCGTAAACCACAGATTGGGTTTGTCTGTTTCCAAGAGTAACCAGGTCTCCCTCTGGAGGATACTGCCGTCTCTGGTCACGAGGAGGTATGTGTTCCTGCTGTCCTGTCTTTCTTCCAGCCCATCATTGATTACAAATAATATGTGTGATCGAAGCATTGATAGGGAGTGAAATTATGGAGACTCTGTTATCTTTATTGAATGATTTAGAGTGGGACAATAATCATATTATGAGACATATTATAGATTAACTTAAATATTCAAGTTCTTTATTTTGGGATATTATTCAAGTGCACATATCTACATATATATCACATATGCACATCTACATTTAAATAAGGATAATTTAGTTTTTAAATCAAAGCAATTTTATAAGTCATCTCATGGGCATTATGACATGGAACAGTTTATTTTAGACTTTACAATCAGTACACTTATAATTCTATATGTTATTCATTGTTTAATCAGCCGTTAGATACTTAGAATTAATTCATTTAATATAGAAGGGAAAAAGTAATTCCTTATATATTTATTTTAAACCTAATAAGACCTGTTTAATTTTTCATACAAATGCAGATGAAGTAGTTCCATACAATTTGAACTTACTTATAAACTATCTTTTTTTTTTTTTTTTAATGACAGTATACATTATGAAAACAATACACAACACTGACAAAAGAGACTCCTGTCTAAGGAACTCTGCTATATGCACTAACTTGATTAATCTTATATAGCAATTCAGTTTATCAGATAATAATTAAAATTACTTGGCTTTTCATTGAGAGCTTAAGAAGGGCAGTTTCAACTTCAGGTTTATTACATATATTACAGCATATGTGTTTTTATTCTAGTTTTAGATTTATAAGCCAAATTGATGACACTATGTAAATTTTGCAGGTTTCAAAGTGAGAATTAATTTCAGATTCTACACTTGGAGGAGCTCATTGATTAAATATCAAATTACACTACCTGATATATTCTAATATCTACATAATCACGATCCCTCTGGATGTTTGAATCTATATTATAGTCCCCTAAATGATTTTTAAATTACAGTTTTATACTGTTTTTACCAAATTCATTTATACAGTAAATGTCATTTCCAAATGTTTCTTTTGTCATTATTGTTTATGATTTCAATAAGCAAATGGATCATATGTTGTTTTTTATATAGTAAATATACTTAAAATCTTAACAATTTCTTAAAACTATACATTGTTTGGAGAACAATACAATTTTTTACCACTCTTCTCTTTTAAAATTAGATGCTAATCACGATGCAAAAATAATTAGAGCAGAAAATTTCTACATATACTAACACAGCTATAACACACTTTATAATAATCAGTCTTTAATCATTAAAATTAGTACATCATTTTTTCTAATGTAGCACTTAAACAGTTAATCTAATAGCTTCTAAAATGTTGGTGATGACTTTAAATGAGTGTGAATGTTAATATATGTAAAATTTCCTCATTAACATTTGGTCTTCTATTCCCCAACCAATAGAATTTTGTGAAAAATAAAAAAAGTATTTTTTGGAGTATTCTATATCATGCAAAGCTTATTTTAAGCGATAAGAAAATTTTACTGAGACTTGTCCATGATTCAACTGTATTATGAGATTATCACTCTCCTTGCTCCGCCCTCACGAGCACCAGGGTCCTGGCCATCTTGTGAGGCTGTTAGTAAGGACTCACCTGCAGCTGTCAGAACAGAGCACGGCCCCTGAGAAGACTCAGATGCAAGGAGGAACGACCACATAGAGAACTCCCCAGCTCTGAATCTGGACCCAAGGGTGCTACAAATGAAAGGTAAGGGCACGGAAGCTCCCCTTCACCAATAGCAGAGAACGTCTGTGGAAATACATTTTCAAACTACTTCTCAGGATCTCCAGGGGAATAACAAGTACTGACCTGCAAAGTTGAATATTTACTAGACACGCGGTAACTGTTCTGGGCTGTGCAATTGGGGTTTCTGATCTGAGTTGAAGTTTAAAATATGAATATGCCACTCTGATCCGAAATGAGAGGAGTAATTTTATTCTTGCATTATTGGGTGCTGGAGTCTTTGACAACAACTCATAGAACATCATGTTTACTGAAAACACGATATAATTCCTGGCGGCCGGATTACAACAGGGAATGTGGGTCTGGGATCCACCTCCCACGTGTGACGCCTGCGCAGTCTGGTCTCGGGTCTGCAAACTGTCAGCATTTGCCTCATCTCTTCTCGGTGTTTCCATTTCTCCCCTGCAGACTCGCCCTCATCTCCGGGGATGATTGCTGCTGAGGACCTGGGGATCCTCTTGCTGCCCACAGTCGTAAAAATCATAGTTCTCATTGCTTGTAAGAAAAACTTAAAAGTATTCCAGGGATGTTTAACGCTCTAAAAGAATGTCAGTGCCTCTCAAATTCATATTTTGGAAAAGAGCTCTGATTTTATTACATGAATTTAAAGAAAACATGGATTTTTTAAATTTTTAAAGTATTAAATTTACTAGTATATATTTTTTATTTCCATAAATACATTTTTGTATAAAATTGCATTACACAGTATATTTACATATAAGGTCATACTGATTATCTAAAGGATTGTGCCTATACAGATATATTCTGAATATTTACAAAAACATGCTTAATAGACTAAAGTATATCAAGAAATCCAAATTAATTTTTGCATATGATAAAATAAGTACTTTAGTATGTTTTATATTAATTACTTATATTCTAATGTATTCTTTGTTGTCTATGATTTTTAATTATTTTTCCTAATATAAATTTTGTTCAAGATTATTCTAATTTCAAGCAGTGAAATGAACTGAAATTTAGAATGTACTATATATATATATGTATTCAGGTCAACATCAATATTTATAAGGACTATTTAACTTTTTTCTAGTTACTATAAAGTTGGTGCAGAAATATTTGTCAACATTAAGAATGATCAAAGGTAAGTAATAATTTTCAAATTATCAATGTTAGTATACTTTTTATTTTAAAACATCTTATACAACTCAGTAGAACTCTATCTCTTACTGGTAGTAGACACAATCTGTGTGTACAAATTTCTATACATGATTCCTTGTGCATGAAGATTCTTGTCTGTGAACTGAACACTTGTCTTTGTCTCCCGTTTCTCCGTCTCCATCTCTCTCCCTTCAGGCTCACTGGAACCACCAGAGAAGCGCATAGCTGGGGTTTTGGGATGCACCTGCCTTGTGTTGATATGCATTAATGTAGCTGTGAAGGTTAAAATCGTAGGTAAATTTATGAAAGATTATAATGATTGTCAGTGCCATATTATAATAATGATTATAACATTTTATAATATTAACTATTAGAGCTATTATGTTAATATATCATTTTAATTAAATGTTGAATGGTTCATAATAACTTCTCAAGATTATAAATATACAGAATGATTGTAGACATTATTTTATATAGATTCATATATCATATGATTCAAAGTCAAGCTTTAGGAGATTAAAAGACCCTTTTGAAAACTATGAGATATTTTTGAGATGTAACCATTACAGCAGCAGATGGAGAAACTTGAGTCTTAATTTTTTGTGCTATTTCCCTCCAAATCTTTAATCTTTTATTAATTTTATGGAAAGTTGACTTTACTATCGCATTATTATAACTTTATAAACATACCTTCCTATCTTAGAAATATTATTATATTGATCATTATTTATATAAAATGCTAATAATATGTAT
>NW_004567137.1:15292197-15293852 GCF_000260355.1 Condylura cristata
TTACTGCTCTTTTTGCACCTTTAGTGTATTCTGAAAAAACCCAGTCCATGGCTTTCCTAGAGAACCATGTTTGCCATATAAATATATACATGCATATAAATAGACATTGTAGTTTGACTTTCATACACATCAAGAAAGGGGAGCATACTTTGATCAGAGCTAAGTCATCAAATGAATGGAAATTGTATCTGCAGGAAAGATCATGAAGAGAAGCCCTAGCTCCCAGTGCGCCCAGACACCCCTTTGTTCTCCCTTCCCTCCTGCTGTGTATTTCACCACTGACATGTAATTTCATGTTGGGAGCCAGGGGCGTGAGCTCTTGGGACATCAGTCCTGAGCCCCACAGCCAACCCCGCAGCATGACCAAAGCAGGCACAGTCCATAGTCTCAGGCATAGAAAGATGGTGTTTCCCCAGGGGGCCTTCAGACTGGACATTGAGCTCACATTTGTGTTGCATCTTGATATTGCCAAGACTGCACCTCCCGATACCTCCACTGTGCCAACTGTTAACGAAGGCATCAAAGTGCCGGAGATTGTGGAAAGGGCTGAGGCAGGGTTGGGGTCTCTGTCTGGATCTCCACAGCCCCCCTGGTTCCAGCTTTCACTAGCACTTCTGCCTGTCCGTCAGATCCTGCTTGGCTGAGCTATCCATAGTGAGGTCATCTGGCCGGGATGGCGGGGTCTGGACTGTTGCCCAATGACACACACTGATGGCTCCCAACAATTTCAAAGTTTCTTATTTATTAACTTCAATGCAATCATGTGGCATGTGCTTTTCTTCCTTTCCCTCACTCCCCTATAAATCCCCAGGAACCCTCTGCATCATTGCATTTATCTTCTGTTTGCTAATTAACACTGCAGAATTTTGATATAACATTTAAAAACCTGCTTTCTTTAATGCAACAGGTGTGGGGTGTGAGTGTCATCTTCTCAGAGATGAGCTTCCTGGTTCATAATTTCCAGTCTAAGGTCCACTTAGTTGTCCCCTGTCCACCTTCCTCCCAGGCCCTGTGTCTGTCAGTGGTGGGGGTGAATCGTGTTCCCACCGCTGACTGTCACTGTCCTGAGTCCCCGCCCCTGCTGGCTGCCCTGCTGCTGCTGGACATGACCTTCCCTGGGGGTGATGGCTGCCAGCTTCCCCTTGTTGTGTATGGTGCTGACCAAACACAGGCCGAAGTCAGAATGTTCCTAGTTCACATCACAAGAGATTGATGCTGCTGAGTATGAGTGTGCAGGAGCCAGGTCAGACCAGGGCTGAGGGCTGGAGGGAGCTGTGGGCTCTGACATGGTGCTCGGCTCCCTGTGGGGCCTGTGTCAGGTTGGAGTCTCGGAGTCTCTGTGTTCTGAAAACGTAGAATCTTGTGAAAGACATCACTAATTTTACTTTAAATGAAGTCTTTCATCATGCCTATATAAGTAAAAAATTCTTTTTGTTTGAATAGAGATTTTTCACAAGCATAAAAAGATTGTCATGGGTTGGAGTCTACCGTAATGGCCCCGGTCAGCCATGGACGCTGGAAAACGGGGCAGTTTCACAATTACAGTAAGTTTTATTTAAATACACTCATAAGAAGAAAGGTGTAAAGGAACATAAGAATCACATTAGTGCATTTGATTTCAATTATAGACACGAAGAATGATGTTGAACGTGAAT
>NW_004567137.1:15294182-15295247 GCF_000260355.1 Condylura cristata
TAAGTTTTATCTATTTGGTAATTTGTTATATCTTAAATATTTATATTATTTTACATCACTGTTCTTTTCTGTTTGCTTTCTTTTCTCAGATATTTGCACATCAAATCCCCAAGCTAGTTCACCCCTGACCATCACCACAGACCCTGTGTTCTCCCCTCCCTCCTTTCTATCCCGCTCTCTGCCCTCCCCCTGCAGAATGTCTGCTTTATAGATGTCTGTTCATTTTTGTTTTGTGTTGTGTTTTTCATGTAATTATTTCCCCTGAGGCCTTATTTGATTCCCCTGTGTCCTTATATGTGTGAAACCATATATTGTTTTCTTTTTCCTTCTGTCTCATTTCACTCAGCATAATCCCTCTTTTGCTCCGTCCTTGTTGCTGTGAATGGCATGAGTTTATCTTTTTGACTGCTGACTAGTATTCCACTGTGTATACACCACATCCCCTTGCGCCAGTCAACCCTGCAGTAAGCACAGAGGTGCAGGTGTCCTAGGGATTAATGCATATGTGTCTTTTTGCAGATCCCCAGGAGCGGCATTCCTGGTCCTGTGTTAGCTCCATTTTCAATAGTCTGAGGAATCTCCATACAGCTTGTCATAGTGACTGGACCGTTTCTCACTCCCACTAATATGTGCTATTCCTTGGTAACATTCTTTTTCAAGAAATGCATCTTAAAATTGATTTTGACTTTATTCTAGTGACATTTTTTCTTTTTTTTCAAAATAAGTATTGAAGTGTACTATGTATAGGAACTTCCCTGGTTGTGCAACAGTTAAAGCACTGCAAAATGAAACTGTCCACAGCCACAGCAACACGAGTTTGATCAACTCTCAGGGAACTGACACAAATGGCCCAGCAGACCTCTCCTGTCCTAACTGCTGATTCCCTTCAGCAGTTTGCTTCAATAGTTCTGCATGTGCTGCTCCCCACTCTCTCTATGGTGAATCCTCTCACCCCTAGTCCTCACATCTGGTCTGCACCCCAGTTCTTGTATGTATAAATAAATAAACCTTTAAAAATGTACTATGCATAGCAAAACTGTACATTTGTCATATTTTTATTCAGCA
>NW_004567137.1:15298211-15304708 GCF_000260355.1 Condylura cristata
ATGCTCTTTAACAATTTTGATATTTTTCATCTGTTTGTGTTATTGTTTTCTTCCTTCCATTGTTTTAGACTAATTTCACTTAATTTTGACTTTTACATTTTTCAGTCTCTGATGCATGCTCAGATTTCTACCTTTTCCTTTGTGAGCAATTTGTGCATTTAAGACATTTGATTCAAAAGATATGATATTGCTATGATATTTTCCTTCTAATTCACATGACATTGGAAACCTAAATTCTGATAATTTCTTTGACTTATAAAATAAACAGACATGTCACTGAATTCAAAATGATGTAAGGATTTCCTTTTGTGTTTACTAACTTCTATTTTAGTTGAACTCTGTTAAAGAATATTCTTTGAAGCTGGAAATATTTTACAATTCTTTAAATACTGGCTAGAGTGACTAAGGAGTCAATCTGTGCTTTAAAATCCTGCCTTCCATCCTTCAATTTTTTGGTTAGGTGATACTTAGAAAAACTGACTGTCCCCTCAACAGTAACAGTGGAATTATGCCATACTTGCAACAAATATTCCTTTTAAAGTACAGACATTTTGTGAATAATAATTTGTTGACTATATTGTAATTAGGGGGATGAATCAATGTAAGAATAATTAAAAATATATTTAATATTTCAATCTTGGGATGGTGATATAATTTTCTAATTTGGAAACATCATTCCAACAAATAATTTTCTTTTTAAGATTTTTTTTTATTATTATTTATGCATACAGACATGGGTTACAGGCCAGACGTGCAGAGGATGAATGGATTCACCAGGGACAGAATGAGGAGCAGAGAAGCAGATGTACTGAAATACTCTGCTGAGGGGAGCAGTGAATGAGACAGGAGAGGTCTGACGCGCCATGTGGATCACCTCCCGCACTGGGGATCCAACCGGCACTGAACTGACTGCAGCTAGCTCGCAGTGCTGACTTTTAACCCACTGCACTATCAGGGAAGGCCCCCAAAAGATAATTTTTATCGTGGAAATTTAAGCAACTGTTCACAAAGTAAAGGTCTCAGAATGCAGAGAAATTGAGAAGAAAATTTAGGAACTGGTGATCATGGGACTATTATAATAAAGCTGAAAATGTAATATTTATAATAATTAGGCACATATACTTTATATATATATATATATATATATATATATATATATATATATATATCACTTAGGGGATTATGGTTTCTAAACCCATTTCTAAAATGGCTCCATTAAAATTGAATGGACATATGAAAGTATAAGAAAAATATAGCTAACACCAAGATTTTGTAACACTGTGCAACAGTAAAATATCTACTATACTCTTAACTAGACTTAAATGTTCAGGGTTTGTGGTTGAGATGGAAGCAGTTTAACAATGAGTTGGTTTTGTTCCCTGTTATCTTTTAGAATAGGAACACAGTTTCTTAGCAGTATTTTCAATGGACAAATCAAATAACACACTACAGGCTCAGTCTCCTCTGCTTGGAGGTGTGTGATGAGAAACTGCCTTCACAATAGCTGGGATTTCCTGTTCAGTGTAAGTGACACGTAGACAAGAAATCTACTTTTTTTCAGTGTTGCTTCTCTCTGCACCTTCACAGGAGAGTGTGTGTAAACCACAGATTGTTTTGTCCGTTCCCAATTGTAACCAAGTCTCCCACTAGAGGATACAGCACTCTTTGGCGAGAGGAGGTAGGTGTTCCTGCTGTCCTGTCTCTGCTGCCCATCATTGATTACTAATGCTGTGTGTAATCCAACCATTGATAGGGACTGGAATTACGGAGAACTCTGCTATCTTTACTGAATAATTTAAGGTGGGACAATAATCATATTATGAGGCATATTATAGATTAACTTAGTCAAGTTCTTTACTTTGGAATATTACTCAAGTGCACATATACAAGGATAATTTTATTTTTAAATCAAAGCAATTTTACAAGCAATCTCATCAGCATCATGAAATGGAATGGTTTATTTTGGACTTAGCAATCAGTACATTTATAATTCTATATATTATTTATTGTGTACCCTAACCTTTAAACATAGATTCTTAGAATTAATTCATTTAAGATTTAATCTAGCCTTTAAGCACAGATTCTTCGAATTAATTCATCTAATCAGTAAGAACAAATGTAATTACTTATATAATTTCTTTCTTAATGTACTTTCTTAATAGTAATAAGACCAATTTAATTTTTCATACAAATGCAGATTAAGTAATTCCATAAAATTTGAACTTACTTATAAACTGTCATTTTTTTTTTAATGACAACTAACAGTAAAAGATACACAATACTAACAAAAGAGACTCCTGTCTAAGGAATTCTATTATGTGGTCTAATTTTATATGAATCGTATATAATACTTCAGTATATCAGATAATAATTAAAATAACTTGACTTTTCATTGAGAACTTTAGAAAGGGCAGTTTGAATGTTAGGTGTTTTACATGTATAATATCATATGTGTTTTTATTCTAGTTTTACATTTATAATTCAAGTTGGTGACTTATGTAAATTTTGTATGTTTCAAATTGAGAATTAATTTCAGATTCCACACTTTGAGGAGCTCATTGATTCCATTATCAAATTATCTGATATATTCCAATATCAATACAATTACAATCCCTCTGGATGTTTGAATGAATAGTATAATCCTAAATGATTTTTAATTTATCATTTTATCTTTCTTATATTTCACATTCACTCATTAAATTAATGTATACAGTAAATGTTATTTCCAAATGTGTGCCTTGTCAATATTGTTTAGGATTTCAATATGCTGATGGATCACGTTATTTTTTACATAGTAAATATTCTTGAAATCTTAATGATTTCTTAAAAGTCTACATGCTTTGGAGAAAAATATAATTTTTTAACCACTAATCCCTTTACAAATAAATTAAGTCACTATATAAATGTCATTAGAGCAGGAAATTAATACACATACTAACACAACTATAACACACTTTAGAATATTCAATCTTGAATCATTAAAGTTAGCACATCATTTTTTCTTATGTAGCATTATAACAGTTAATCTAATAGCTTCTGAAATTTTTTTTGTTAGTGATGACTTTAAGTTAGTGTGAATGTTAGTACTTGTAAAATTTCCACATTAGCATTTGGTCTTCTATTGTTCAACCACTAGAATCATGTGAAAAATAAAATAATAGTTTTAAAATTATTTTATATCATGCAAAGGTTTTTTAAGCGATAAGGAAATTTTACTCAGGCTTGTTCATGATTCAACTGCAGTATGAGGTTATCGCTTTCCAGGCTCTGCCCATACGACAGCAGCCGGGCCGTGGCCATTCTGTGGGCAGTTAGTAAGGACTCACGTGCAGCTGTCAGAGCACCGTCCCTGAGACGACTCAGCTGCAAGAGTGAACTAACGCACGGAGAACTCCCCGGCACGGAATCTGGACCCAAGGGTGCTGCAAATGAAGGGTAAGAGCATGAACACCAACAGAATAACAGATAATCTCTGTGGACATAAATTTTCAAAATACTCTTCAGGATTTTCAAGGGAATGACAAGTACTGGCCTGCAAAGCTAAAACATTTACTTGACAAGCGTGTAATTGTTCTGGGCTGGGCAGTTGGGGTGTCTGGTGTAAGTTGAAGATTAAAACATGAATATACCACTCATCTGAAACGAGAGTGAATTATTGGGTGTTGGAGTCTTTGGACACAACTCACAAGATATAATTTCTGGCGGCCAGATTACAATGGGGGTGCGTGTCTGGGTTCCAATCTTCCACATGTGACTCCTTGTGCAGGCTGATCTTGGGTTTGCAAACTGTCAGCATTCGTCTCATCTCTTCTCAGTGTTTCCATTTCTCTCCCTGCAGACTCGCCCTCACCTCCAGGGATGATTGCTGTTGAGGTCCTGGGGATTGTCTTGTGGTCCACTATAGTAAAAATCATGGTTCTCAAGACTTGTAAGAAAATTTCTGAAATATCCAAGGGATGTTTAATGTTCTAAAAGAATTGTCAGTGACTCTCAGGTTCATAATATTTTGTAAAATAGCTCTGATTTATTGCATGATTTTAAATAAAGTATGGGTTGTTTTTTTCAATATTTGTCCAAAGTATTAATTTACAAAGCATACATTTATGAAAATAAATGGTTATTTTCATAAATATATTTATTGTATAAAATTGTGTTACCAAGTATACTTATATTTTCAATAAATATATAAAATCATAATAGTATTTAGAGGATTGTGCATATACATAAATTCTGATTTTTACAAAAACATGTTTAAGAGACTAAAATATCATATCAAGAAATATCAATTAATTATTGTGATATGTTAAAGTAAGTACCTTGTAAGTGGTGAATTAACTACTTATGTTTTAATTTATCCAAATTGTTTATGATTTTTAACTTTTCTTCCTAAATCAATTTTACTCAGGATCATTCTACTCTAAAGCAATAGACGAACTGAAATTTAGAAACCACCATAGATATTCAGAACAACATCAACTTTTATAAAGATTCTTTAAATGTTTTCTAGTATGATAAAGCTGGTGCAGAAATATTTGTCAACAATGACAAAATGTAAATTATTTCAAAATACAATTTATATTTTAAATACATCTTAATCTAGGCAGTAGACTTCTATCTCCAGTAGAGGTAGAGGTAGAGGGCTTGTGTACAAATTTATGTACCTGACTCACTGTTCATGTAGATTCTGTAGTTTGTAGCATGTCTGAATAACTGTCTCTACCTGTCCTTTCTCAATTTCCATTTCTCTTGCTGCAGACTTACCAGTGCAAACAGCTATGTTCATTGAAAAGTTCCTGGCGCTCATCTGCCTAGTGTTGATATGCATTATTAGTATTATTCTGTTAATGATCGCTATTTCCTGTAAGTAAATTTTTGAAATATACGGGAACTGTTCACTTCAGTGATCATCTGTGTCTTTAAGTATTTCATATTAAGGAAAAGAACTCTCATTTTAATGATTGCACTTGAATAAATGTGGAATGATTCTTCTGAATTTGTCCAAACTAAAAATAATTTCACAATTCAAAAACAATCTTTAGAAGGCTGAAATCACTCATTGAATATTAAGAATTAATTCAGGAGACTGGTGAAACTAAGACTTGGTAAAAGTCTGGTCCTTTATACCTTTGAAATATATTTTTTTTCCCAATTGTTCCTTACTTTATTCAGGATCCTTGTGAAATTAATTTTACTCCAGATAATTGTAATCCTGAGCAATATAACGATTTTCAATATAAGAAATTAATGTTATGATTGATTTAGATAAACATATATATATGACTTGCCTTATTTTTTCTAGATAATAAAAAAAAAAGAAGAGGAATGCATCATCCTAGGAAACAAGGAATCAAGCAGGTACACAGTGATTTTCAGAGTTGTGATCTCTGTACAATTCATATTTGTCTCTGTCTTACACTATGTAAAGATAAATAGTATTTCAGGGAAATGGATTTCAAAATTAGATAATGAATAAGTGTGTATCTCTGGGATATTTATTTTTCAAGGGTTTTCATTTGCATCTTTTGAGCATTAGACAATACAGAAGGCATTCTAAACATGACATACATTTCACATTTCACCATAGATCTTATTTTGACTTTTTGCTAATTATCTGTGAAAACTGTATGTGGCATTAAATCATGCAGGCAGAATTTATGTTTAAGACATTTATAAATTATCAATATAAGGCATGCATTGTAAAGATAAGGATTAAAGTTATACATTGTGAGTTTTTCGAGGAACATTAAACACCTCTGCCCACACCAGGAAGGACATTTCTTTAGTTCAGATTATGGGTTTAGGGAGAACCAAAATAGTTTGCTCAAGATTCATCCCGGGAGGTCTGGCCAAGGGTCGCGGAACTTGGAGGCCCTTATCTGTGTGCTGTTTGCTCGAGTGTGCTCAGCGCTTAGCACTCTGGTCATCATGACCTCATCATATCCCACAGACGTACCTGGCTGGGATTCTATTGTTTCTCCACATCTCCCCTTTTCTTTTTATATTTAATGAAGATGTGTAGGGTGAGGGTGTTTTGTTGATGCTTGCAAAAATATCATCTTTTGAGACAGGGTTATTTTAGAGTGAATCACAAAGCACAGATAAGCAAAACAAAAGCCGCACTTCCCAAACTATGAGTGAAACTTTGAACAAAAGCCTTGGGGTCTAAACCTTTAAGTGCATCAGCAATGCCATCAGCCAACTAGTCATGAGAAACACCTGGAGGTGTTGAAAAGTCTTAACAACTTTGTTAAGTTGACCCCAGGAAGGCGGATTACCTGGGGGTTCATGGTGATGTTTATGCTTTGTCTTGATCTGCAGGGCTGCCATCTCTTGCGTTGAAAGTCCGAGGGCTGTCATCTCTTTCTTGAGCTTTGGCAAGTTGGAGTGTGACCTACTACAACCCCAGGTCCTGCATTTCGGAAGAGGAATCCATTTTGTTCCACTGGATCCATCTGGGATGATACAAGCAGAACATTTGCTTTGGCAATTAAAATTAC
>NW_004567137.1:15305088-15307705 GCF_000260355.1 Condylura cristata
CTGTCTCTGGTGAAGCCTCTTACTCCCCCGAGCCTCTGGCCTTTACCCCAGTTCTTTATGCACAAATAAATAAACTTAAAAAAAAGAGAGAGAGAGAGAAATGCTGGGCTCTCCCTGGTGGCACAGCGGGTTGGAGCCCAGCACTATAAACTGACCTCAGCTGCTTCAATGAGAGTTCCATCTGCAGGCCCAGAGGTGATCCACCTGGCAAGGCAGACCTCTTCTGTCTCACCTGCTGTCCCCCTCAGCAATGTACTTCATCAGTCTGCCTACTCTACTCCCCACTCTATCTCTGGGTGAATCCTGATACCGCCCCTGCATCTCTGGCCTGTACCACAGTTCTGAATGCATAAATAAATAAAATCTTTAAAATGAAAAATCTATAATTACAAAGTGAGAAAAGTATTTTTCTCCTTTAGTGACCATGTGGCAAATTTAAAAAGTTTAAAGGAAACAAAGACTTTTGCCCACGAGGGGATGGGTAACTTCAGGTGTTTGATTTAGAAGTTATATTCTTTGTGTTCTGTATTGTATATGAACTGTATTAAAGTCCCTTTTCATTAAAGTTTTATATGTTTTGTCTTGACGCGGCGGATGACAGAACCCACTTAGAGCAGGCAGATTTGGGGCTTCAGGGGTGCCCCCTCTCTCCCTGTCCTGGAACAGATTTGGTGTCCTGTAACATTACAGCTGGTTGATTAACAAAAGCAACTATAACAAAATCAATATTGTAAGACAAAGCAGTACTAGAACAAGTTAAAAAAATAATCAGCATTCTTTTAGAGTGCAGACAAGTACCCAAATCTTATCTCTCTGCTATCTCATGTAAGGCTTCTATTCAGTTTCTAATGAACTACCTAAGTTTTCTATTGTCTACTCTTTAAATAAGGAACTTCACCTAAGTCTTCTATTCAGTTTTCAAGGAACTTTACTGTATCAGAATGAAGGCCATTAAGTAGCATTTAAGGTTTAAAGGGACTTTATTTTGGCCAATCATCACTGTGATAATATAATAATGTTAGCCTTAAATTTTATGAATTTATGTACCTATCTTAATTTTAATAGATCGATTTTAAGAATAATGCTATAATCTCAGCTGAAGGTGAAGGAATGGAGGAAGTAACTAACGCAGGCTTGAGCAAAACTAGACTAGCCCAGGCAAACAACCACCCCCGGCCCCAAACCCCGGAATGCAGGATAAGTTGAAGAGGGACAGTGTACACTTAAAATTGATTAGATAATGGGAATGGTGTGTCCCAGGCTGATTGGATCTGAGGCACCAGGAAATGAGACATCTATTCCTGGAAACCTGTCATTGGATGGTTGAACTGTGACCCAGGCTGTGATGTCTGTTAATCCTTGAATCCATTTGCTAAGTTGAATCTGTGCGGGCTTTGACGTATGTAACGGCCAACAAGGCCAATGTATTCCCTGACTTTCCTTTGGTCGGGGTCTTGCCTGAATCCTGCGTGTCGGGCAGGGAACGGCTTGACCCTGGCTAGCCAGCCCAATAAACTCTACTTTGCGAATTGCATTCTTGTATGACCTCTGTCTTTCGCGGTAATGAGTTCTCAGACCCTAACAAAGGTCAAAGGGACCCCAAACTGTTCTCAGAAAAAATAAAGATGATTGTAATCTCAGCCCAATTTATATGCTAATGTTATCTCACTGCTTGCTTGAAATGTACAAAATAAACTTTTGCTGACAGCAGAACAGGAAGACTTGCACCCAACTCGGATTCCTGTGTCTTCCTCACCACGGCTCCCCTTTTCCCATTTTTAGGAATCTCTGCGTGTTGACACCACCTCTCAAACCTTGAGACACTGACTGTCCTGCCCCCCAACAACCCTGACACATATTTTGACCTTTTGCTAATTATCTGTGAAAACTGTATGTGACATTAAATCATTCAGGCAGTGCTCATAATTATAACAGTTACACATGATCAAATTAAGGCTACATTGTAAAGGTAAGGATCAAAATTATACATTGGGAAGTGTTTTGTCCCAAGTTCTGTGACCGGCCTCAAGAAAGGAAGGCAGGAGGCAGAAAGGCTGAACAAGCAGAGTTTATTGCTCCTGGACAGCAGCTGAGACGGAGCCCCTAGGGTGGGGTCCGCAGCTACTGCCAACCCAATAAGGGGGAAGGGTCTCTTATATAGATTCTAAACTAAGATTCCAAAGGGGTGACTCATCGCTGTGTCCTTGATGTGAGGCCCAGTTCGCTGTCACCTTCAGCTAGTCCCATCCAGGTCAGTTTACTACCACTTTATCAAGCTTGGATGCAAGGCAAAATTCTTTACCGCACTAATTCAGTCCTTGTCAGTAAATCTTTGGTCACTCCCAACAGTAAGTTTTTGAAGAACATTAAACACAGTTAAGTAGAACAGTTATACGGGATCAAATTAAGGCATACATTGTAAAGATAAAGATCAAGGTTATATATTGGGAGGTTTTTGAGCAACATTAAACACCTCTGCCCCCACCAGAAAGGACATTCTTGTGTCCAGATGTTGGGCTTAGGGATAACCAAAAGAGTTTGCTCAAGCTTTATCCCAGGAGGTCGGGCTGAGGGTCACATAAACTTGAGACCCATGTTTGTGTCCTATTTGCTTGAG
>NW_004567137.1:15308880-15309784 GCF_000260355.1 Condylura cristata
TCCATTGTGATTTCAAATATGTCATTTATAGTTTTAAAACATGGATGCATGTTTGATGCTTTCCAGTTCAAGGTTTTCATAGAAAACCATGATTCTACATATGTGCTTTTATCTAAAAGACACCATGCTACTTAATTTTACCTCAAGGAAAATAGATTCTACATATTTATCATCAAGTAAAAAGACCCAGATCATTGCAAATTGGATCATAAACTGGACCCTCTCTTTCCACCGTCTTCACTTCTTTCCATTCTCCCATCTTCTAAAAAATAGTTATACATTTATATATTGTGTTAGGTCTTTACTCTTTTTGACTTAAGTATTGCTTGTGGGTAAAATAAATGTTCAATTTATTTTTGTGTGTGAAGACAGATTTCCTAACACCATTTGAATGAAACAGTCCACTCTCCACTGTGTGGTCCTGGTACTCTTGCCAGATGGGGTTTGACAGGATGCATTTGTTAAGTTGTTGTTTCCATAAGAACAAGTCCAGTTCAACCAAAATTGTGTTCAACGCAAATGCAGGTGACACAGCCTAAGTGCTGGTAGAGCTGGGGCATTATCTCACCCAATCCTGATTTTACATAAGTCGTGTCATCTTGCCTGTTCCCTCAAGATTATTTCTTTACCATTGTTGTCAAGTACTCAGTCATTTGATTATGATATGAATTCCTGTCAGTATTCCAACATGGCATTGATTTGTGTATGTGTGTTTAGAAGAATGTTCATAACTTTGCAATCAGTTTTCAAGTATTTTTTTTTCATTTTTGCTTTTACTAGGGTCATCTGGTCTCCTTTATGCATGTTGAAATATTTTCCATCAGCCAAGAATGTTCACATTTAATGTCATATCTTCCACCTAGCCTCATTTCTATAGTAATGCTCCACTATATATATATATATA
>NW_004567137.1:15310607-15311833 GCF_000260355.1 Condylura cristata
AAAAACTTCACAAATTACTATTAGGTTTTGATACATTTTCAGAGCACTGAAATTGGTATTTTTTGTCAATACATCCGCCTCCTTTAAGTCAGAGCACTTCATTTTTTCTCATGTGCCCAGTGTGTTTTACTGTAGTAGAATGTCGTACAATGGAAAGCATAAATTAATAAAACAGAGACTCTAAGTGAAAATGAAATAGCTATTTGTTATTAGAAAACTCAGATTAGTATAAATGCTTTAATTTCAGTTTTTGTAACATTTGTCTTCTCATAGAAGTTTTTGCACATCTTTTATAACATATAACTTAAAAAGGATCACATTAGTGCATTTGATTTCAATTATAGACCTGAAGAATGGTGTTGAATGTAAACAAAATCTTATTTATTGAAAAATGTTCAACTCAGTTTGTCTAATTCCCAACTTTTACACATATTCTATGAATATCGCCTTCATCTGTTTTCAAAATAGACTCTCCCCTCCCCCTGCAGAATGTCTCTGAGTTATAGTTGTTTGCTTATTTTTGTTTTGTGTTGTTGTATTTTTTGTTGTTTTATTGTTATTACTTGTTCCCAGGTCCCTTATTGGGTTCCTCTACATCCCTCCTATATGTGAAAGAAACATCTGACATTGTTCTTTTTTCTTCTGTCTTATTTCACTGAGCATAATCCCTTTTAGCTCCATCCTTGTTTCTGAGAATGGCATAAATTTATTTTTTTTTTTTATTCTGACTAATGTTACATGTATATACACCACATCTTCTTGAGCCAGTCAACTATTTTTGGGCATTTGGGCTGTGTATGAGTCTGTTTATATTAAACATCAATTAATGGCAAAGTCATAGCTAAAGAAAGTGGGCTGGAGGTTGCCAGGGACTTGAGGGGAGGTGAGAAGAGGAAATGACCATCAAGTTGGTTTAGTGCTGCCTTTTGGGTAATGAAAGCTTTCTAAATATTGAGAGTAGTGATGGTTAAAAACTGAATATTCTAAAATCTTAGATTTATGCTCTCTGAACAGACTGCATTTCTTTATTTTTTAAAGATCTGTTTATTTGTGCATGCAAAACTGGTGTGTGGGACAGAGTTGTGGGGTAGGAGGGTGAGATTTTCACCAGAGATAGAGTGTGAAGCTGTGCCATGTGGGTGAGCTCCCTAGTGAAGGACAGGGCTCAGGGCTTAGCTGTGACAGCGCTGAGACTTAACCTGAAAAGAGGATTCTTTGCTTGCTAT
>NW_004567137.1:15312868-15318687 GCF_000260355.1 Condylura cristata
CAATTATTATTGAAGAATGAATGAATGAATGGTGGTAATATTTCAGTTACTGGAATGATGATATAATTTAATGATTTTATTAGAGGATATCTAGATAGTTTACTTACAAAGAAAAAAATTGAATGTAGGAAATTTAAATACTAGGGAGAGATATTGAGAACATAAGTCTAGATATTGATCTTTGTTATAGAAAATTCAACAATATGATGAAGTGTGTTAGAGTAATTAGTGAAAAACATCACTAACACCTATTGGTTGTGGAATAATGATACTAATGACTCCATTATAATATAAATAATGCAATAAGGGTATAGGGAAAAAGTCTGAAGTGTCAAGATTTTTGCATCTTGCTTAATAGTAAAATTTAAGCATCTTCCAAGATATTCTTAACAAGGTGTTATCTTTTCAGCATTTATGGTTGCCATAGAAACAAGTTACAAGTATGGGTGTTCAAGTGTTTTGTTCCCTGATTTATTTCAGAGACATTTGAAAATGAGAAACCTAAATGCCACATGTAACTAACCCATAGTCTCCCATAGTCTGCAGGTGTGTGACGAGGTGACCTGTCTTCAGAATAGCCCAAATGTAACAATTTCCTGTTCAAGCTGCTAGTGACACATGAATGAGAAATCTACTTTTTCCACTCTTGCTTCACTCTGAACCTTCACAGGGCAGTTCTAGAGATCACAGACATTGTTTTTGATCACAGATCAGAAACAACAAGTGCTGGTGAGGATGTGGAGAAAGGGGACCCTCCTACACTGTGGCTAGGAAGCTCTGGGGGACCAGTCCTCAAGAAGACCAGTGTGGTGGTTTTTTCTCAGTCAAGGATGCCAGCTCCTAGCAGCAGAAGGTATGTGTTTCTACTGTCCTCTCTCTCTGCTGGTCCATCTCTTTTAATGGAAGGTTATGATGTTAGATGTGAGGCAATTGATACACAATTCATAATATGTGGTCAAAACCAGGAGAACCTTGGCATCGTTATTTGAACAATTCAGGTAAAACATAAGAAGAAATCGAAATATTTGAGGATTTTTTCAAAATATTTCAATTCTTTTCAGTGGTGATTCAATTATATGACATGTATACATAATTAGATTTGTAAATCACTGCGTTTAAACTAAAATTTCACCAGATCATGACAAAGAAGAGTTTATTTTAGAATTCATACTCATATTTGTTCTATGTACTTTTTGCATGTAACACAATCTTTAAAATTTGATTCTTAAAATGAATTCATTTCATCATAAAGGGCAAAGGCAATTCTTCATCTACTTACTTATAGTCAACGTAATAGATTTAATGCTAATAGAAATCAATGTAAGATGGTGTCCATCAAATGCTATTTTGAATTTAAAAGTATACCAAATGCTTTAAAAAATAAACAAGCATTGTGTAAAAACTAGTATACTAATAAAACAGATACCTGTCTAATAAATTAGGTTATATGGTATAAGTAGTATTAAATTGAAATAAGATGGTGGTTGTATCAAAATACTAATTAAAATAAGGCATGTATTATTGACAGCTTACAAAAGTCAGAGTGAGTATCATGTTTTACATGTATTACATCTTAGGTATTGTAATTTCCATTTTAGATTAGCAAACTAAAACTAACTTGATAGTATGCATATTTCTTATTTTATTTTTCCTTTTAATTTTTAAGGTAAAATTAAATGGTCATAATTAGTAAGTGTCAAAGTCAGAATTAATTCTAGATCCCACACATTACAGTCTATTGACTGACTTACTAAAAGTATCATATTTTATTTGTGCAGTTACTTTCACACTAAGGCAACATTCATTAATTTGGACAGTTACAAGATTTTGCTGGAAGTTTTAACTAACAATGGTATTCCAACAATTAGAGGCCCAGAAATGATGTATCATTTTATGTTTTTTTTTTATCTAGCTATTAAATTGATTACCAAGCTCTTGTATTACTTCAAATTGTGCAGTTTTAAAATATTTTTGTTTTATTTTCAGTACTTTTTAGGTTTTGGATAAGCCAAGCATGCCATTAACATTAGCCAACATATGAAGTCCCTTTAATTAAAAAATTTCTCAAAATATCACAATGATAAAAGATATTTTTGAATAAATAATGAGATAATTTATTAACACTTTATCCCCTTTTAATAATTAATAGGAAGTTATTAAATAAAAATAGTATAGAAAATGTTCACACTGTTATTACTTCAAATGTTCATGCTATTATTGCTTCAAATTCGTCTTTTAGTCATTAGTTTTAAAAATTGTTATAAAAACAGGTGCATCTTTTTTTCAAAGCCAACATTTTATTTTAGTTTAGTGATACAAGTGTTGCTAAGCTGCTGTGTGGAATATAACTTTAGAACAGTAAAGCCTTTATTGGTCACGAACTTCTGATTTTTGAATATTTTCTTTTCATTTTTCCAACCAATACTATTGTGTCAGCATAGAATACTTTTTAAAAAACTTTACTCAGTCATGAAACAATTGTTTAAAGTTCCCAGGACTTCAGTTTTTTTTTTTTTTTTCATTGCGGTAATACTGGTAACATCAATGTAGGTTGGAGAGACTGTCCCTCTTCCTGTGGTGTTACCTTAGTGCTCTAGGATTTCAGACCCCTCAGCTGTGTCATTCAACTGCAACATGAGTCCATCACTCAACTCAACTCCGCCCACAGTGAACTGGTCTGAGGCACCACTATGAACTTCTGAGAAACTCACCATGAGACAGACAGTTCCTGACTCACAGAGCAGCAGAGATGAACGACCACAGAGTAACCTATGCAGAGGTGAAGCTGGCGAAGGGCTCGAAGAGACCCCAAGTGAAACCTAAAGAGAGGAAAAGCTGCACCACAGTGACCGAGCAGGGAATAACCTACGCAGAATTAAATCTCCACAAATCCCGGGGTCCTCAGGAGAATGGCAAGTCCCGTCAGTGCAAAGGTACAACATTCATTTATACAAGCGTATTCTCGGGTGTGCAGAGGGGTCGAGGGGAGGAAGAATGGGGATAAACTGACATGTTTCCATTTGTGAGGATCAGAACTGGAACGTGGTATTGTAGTAGGAAATAGGATGGCTACTTTTTTCCAGGTATTGTTGTAACTTATAATTGTTGAAAAACAATTCGTGTTTGTTTTGTTTAATAAATAAGTGTGATATGTTTTGGGGAAAAGATTCCAGTGGGAGGTAGAGGTCCCATGTCCAGGTTTATGAACGTGACTCCATGTGCATGAAGATTCTCTTGTCTGTGAACTGAACACCTGTCTCAGTCTGTCCTTTCTCGGTCTCCATCTCTCTCCCTGCAGGCTCACCGGCTCCTCCCGAGAAGCGCATAGCTGGGGTTTTGGGATGCACCTGCCTTGTGTTGATATGCGTTACTGTAGCTGTGAAGGTTAAAATCGTAGGTAAATTTATGAAAGATTATAATGATTATCAGTGCCACATTATAATAAATATAATATTCCATAATATTAAGGATTACAACTATTATGTTAGTATATCAGTTTAAATGTTGAATGGCTAACCATAGTTGCTCAAGATTATAAATATATAGAATGATTGTAAACATTATTTTATATAGATTCATATCTCATGATTCAAAACCAAGCTTTAGGAGATTGAAAGACCCTACTGAAAACTATGAAATGATTTTTGAGATGTGGTAACCAATACTGTAGCAGATGAAGAAATTTGACTCTTAATTTTTGTGATATAGCCCCTAATCTTTATTATTTTAATAATTTTAAGGAAAGTCAACTTTATTATAGTATTACTATAACTTTATAAACATATGTTTCTATCTTAGAAATATTGTTGTATTGATTATTATTTCCTTAAAACACTAAGAATATTTATGAGTTACTTAATTTTAATTTTTTCTAGATACTAAAAATCCAGAGCAGAATGGTTTATCCACAGCAACAAAGAGCCAGAAAGGTACACAATGATATGCAATGATGCTGTACAGTTTATGTTATGTACATATGCTAGGGAAAAATAGTCGATTTTTTGGGTAGAACATGTATTATAAGATAAAAAAGAACATGAAAAATGATCATAGGAGAGGTTCAAATTAACCAACAATAGGAAGAAAATATACTTACAAGTCATGTGGCAAATTGCTGATGTCCTGCTGCTATTACATAAAATTAACAATTTTACTACTAAAATATGACTTTATTTACTGGTTGCCAGGACATACACAGTGGACATTTGGGGTGTGAGTTTGGTTTCTGTGGGGGCATAAGCTATGCATGAGCAGCTGCCCCTTCTCTGTGTGTGTGGTCTCTACCAGATCTGGGGTGTGTTATGTGCATGATTGATGATATCTCCGTGTGTATGATGTATTTTAGGGTATGGATCCAAATAGTTTAGGCAGTAATTCAAAATCTCTCTTCAGAATACAGTTGCGGCCCCTGCCCACAGGGGTGGTTCACCTACTCCAGCAGCTGCTATTACCCTAGTGCAGAGAAAAAGACCTGGAACCAGAGCGGGTCCGCCTGTCAGAGAAACAACTCTCAGCTGCTCCTCATAGACAATGACGAAGAAATGGTAAGAATTTCAGTGTCCCCACCACTAATGGAATAAGGAAGACATATTGTTGTCAATTGTATATTTATAGATCCGTACATATATCTGTACTAATGTGCAGTTTAAAGTTTACATAATATTCATTGTTTGACTTTAAGGATATTACTACTATTTTTGCACCTTTAGGGCACACTTGAAAAACCCAGCCCACGGCTTTCATAGAGAACCTTGTTTCCCACATAAATATACACATATATTTAAATAGACATTGTAGTTTGACTTTCATACGCATCAAGAAAGGGGAGCATACTTTGATGAGAGTTTAATCATCACATGAATGGAAACTGCATCTGCAGGAGAGATCATGAATAGAAGCCCCAGCCCCCAGTGCGCCCAGACCTTCACTTCCGCTGTCTGTGTATTTCACTACTGACGTGTAATTTCATGTTGGGAGCCAGGGGTGTGTGCTCTTGGGACATCAGTCCTGAGCCCCACAGCCACCCCGCAGGATGACCCAAGAGGCACAGTCTATAGTCTCAAGCATAGAAAGATGGTGTCTCCCCACTGGGACCTGCAAGCTGAGCATTGAGCTCACAGTTGTGCCCTTCCTGATATTGCCAAGGCTGTACCTCCTGATAGCTCCATGGTGCCAACTGTTACAAAGGCATCACCCTGCCAGAGATTGTAGAAATAAATGTGCTGCACCTGTTTGGGGTCTCTGCCTGCATCTCCACAGCCCCCTGGTCCAGCTTTCACTACCACTGCTGCCTGTCCTTAAGCTCACTTTCCTCCCTCAGATCCTGCTAGACTGGGCGTCCATGGCAAGGTCATCTGGCCAGGATGGCAGGGTCTGGGCTGTTGCCCAAAGGACACACACTGTTGGCTCCCAACAATTTCAAAGTTTCTTTTCTTGTTTGTGAGTTATGCAATCATGTGGTATATGCTTTTGTTGCTGCCCCTCACTCCCCTATAATTCCTCAGTAACCCTCTGCGTCATTGCAATTATCTGCTATTTGCTAATTTTTACTGCAGAATTTTGATGTAACATTTAAAAATCTAGTCTTTTTGATTTAACGGGGGTGGGATGAGAGTGTCCTATTCTCAGAGATAAAGGAGCTTCCTGGTTCAGTGCTTTCCCTGTTAGTGTCCCCTGAGTTGTTCCTTGTCCACCTTCCAGCCCAGCCCGTGTGTCTGTCAGTGGTGGGGGTGAAGCGTGTCCCCACCGCTGACTGTGTCACTGCCCTGAGTCCCCGCCCCTGCTGGCTGCCCTGCTGCTGCCCAGCCTCCCCTGGTGTG
>NW_004567137.1:15319158-15322619 GCF_000260355.1 Condylura cristata
ATGGTGTTGAATGTGAATGAAAATGATAAATATTGAGAAAGGACAGCTCAGTTTGTCTAACTGCCAAATTTTACAAATATTTATGAAAATTGTCTCCATCTATTTTGAAAATAGATGTATTGTATTTAATAAAATATAATAGAATACTTGTATTGTAGTTAATAGCATATGCTACTGTTTCTTGATTTGTCCCCACATTATATAACACCAGATTTATGCATTTTTCTTTATTTCAGGATAAGAGAATCATCACATGGTGACTGTGTTATGCTACAAAGTACATATTATGCAGAGGACTGCAATAAAACACATTTGTATTATTGCAAGCATAAGTTTATATAAAAAACTAAGTTTTGATATTTGGTTAATGTTGTATTTTAAAATATTTTATTTATACCTATTTAAAATCACTGTTCTTCTTTTTCTGTTTGCTTCCTTTTCTCAGATATTTTGCACATCAAACTCCCAAGCTAGTTCACTCTTGAACCTTCACCACAGACCCTTGTGCTCTTCCCTCCCTCCTTTTGATCTCTCTCTCCCCTTTCCTGAGAATATCTCTGTTTTAAGATGTCTGTTTATTTCTTTTTGTGTTGTTTGTGTTTCCATATATTATTTGTATTCCCTGATACCTCATTTGATTCCCTTATACCACTCCTATATATGAAAACATCTTTTTTCTTTTTCCTTCTGTCTCATTTCACTGAGCAGAATCCCTTTTTCCCTCCATCCTTGCTGCTGTGAATGGCATGAGTTTATCTTCTTTGATTGCTGAGTAGTAATCCACTGTAATCCACTAGTAATCCATACACCACATCTTCTAGATCCAGTCATCTAATTTGGGCATTTGTGTTGTTTCCAAGTCTTAGCTGTTATAAATAGCCCTGCAGTAAGCATAGAGGTGCAGGTATCCCAGGAATTAATGTCTTTTGGGTAGATCCCGAGGAGGAGAATTGCTGGGTCCTATGGTAGCTCCATTTTAATAGTCTGAGGAACCTCCTTACAGCTTGCCACTTCTCACTCCCACCACTGTGTGGAAGTGTTCCTTTTTTTATCACATGTGCTCCAGTATTTGTTGTTTTTAATATGTGCATTGCTGGGTAACTTTTTCAAGAAATACATTTTAAAATTAATTTTGATTTTGTTCTCATGATATTTTATTCAAAATAACTATTGAAATAACTATGCATAGGACCCTCCCTGGTTGTGCAAAATATGCATAGGACCCTCCCTGGTTAAAGTGTTGCAAAATAAGGCTGGCCACAGCCACAGCAGCATGAGTTCCATCCCTGCCAGGGAAGTGACCCAAATGGCACAGCAAACCTCTCCTGTCCTGCCTGCTGCTCCCCTCAGCAGTGTGTTTCTACAGTTCTGCTTGTGCTGCTCCCCACTCTCTCTCTCATGAATCCTCTCACCCCTAGTCGTGCACCTCTGTCCTACACCCCAGTTCTTATATACATAAAAAAATAAGCCTTTTTAAAAATGTACTATGGTTAGCAAAATTGTATAGATGTCATTATATTTTTATTCAACATTTAATTTGTGGTAATTGACCTTCAAAAAAAGCATATATGTGTCGGTCCCTTTATACATAATGCCAAACTCATAGGTAGGGGACGTGGATTGGGGTTGCAGGGACTTGGGGTGATGTGATGTGGAACTGACCGCCTGTAGGTTCTCTATTTCTTTTAGAGGTGATGGAGCCTTTTCAGTGCTCAGAGCAGTGGCATTTGCAAATTCTGAATATGCAAAATGGTTTTGATGTAGGCCTTTTCAGTGGCTGAAATGTATGCTTTGTAAGTTACATCTCAATAAAGAAGTTTTTAAAATCCTGTGATGATGTATGAGAGCATTTAATCTTCAAAGTAATTTGGAGATTAGTCAACTTTGCCACCTTTATTCTATCAATCTGTATCAACCTGAATCCTTTCTCATCTTGCCTTATTTCTTATTCTTTGTATTTGTACCGAAGTTACAGAAAATGAAGTTATGCTTCATTTTTGGTGCTGTAAACAGAAATACATCTGAAGTGGGCTTATTTAATTATTTGTAATGTTTTTGCTGACTTTATATATTAATTCTATCAGTCTAACATATCAATCTAGTTTATGAATACAGGAAGAATGAATCTTTATGTAAATGGCTATTTTATTATAAATAATCACATTTTGTTTCTTCTTCCAAGTGTAATTCATTTTCTTTTTAATTAGCTTATTTACTGACCAGAGTTTTACACCGAATAGTCAATAGAAATTACTGTGATTGAGTTCCATTTTAGGGAAAATATTTCAATATTAATCCTTAAATATGAAATCTATTAAAACTTTTTCATCATCACTCAAATTAGTATAATTCCACCTCATTCTTACTTTTGTATTTATTTTATAATTTGATGTTATATTTTTATTTATTTTGCATCAATTGGAATGATAATTTTTTTTGTAAAATGCTTATGAAATAAATTATACCTTTTGCTTTCAAATGTAAGATCATCTTGCAATTTTGAAGTAAAATTATAGTAGTAGTCATTCTGTGTGGTTTTATCATGTGTATATTTTATTTGTATCAGCACATTTTTCTTTCTTATTCACAAAATTAGACTCCATTTTAATTCACAGTTGCACATTTGACAGATCTGTCTCAAGGCTACAATAAAAAAGGATCCTGGGGCCTTCCCTGGTGGCACAACTGGTTAAAGTGCAGCACTAAGAAGCTAGTAGAAGCAACTTCAGCACAAGTTTGATCCCTGGTCTCAGGGTGACTACCAGGGTGCGCCAGAACCCTCCTGTCTTGCCTGCTGCTCCCCACCGTAGTGTTCTTAGTCAAACTGCTTGTGCTGCTCCCCAATCTGTCTCTAGTGAACCATCTCACCGCCCCTGCATTTCTGACCTATACCCCAGTTCTGTATGTAAAAATAAATAAATCTTTAAATAAAAAGACCTATTTCCTGTACAACTTTTTGGTGATTTTCATTTTCTAAAGTTTTATATTTTATTGTGAAATTAAAAGGTATTGATAATACTTGCTGATTGACTGGAGTAAATATTAAAAAGCAACAAAAAAAAACTCATTTTCTCATTAGTAATTTACGTACAAAAGACTTAGTTCTCAACTGTTCTCTTCAGTAGTGTATTCACTGTTACTTAGTTTTTACAATGAGAATACCTGTGCTTTGTACACACATACTGCTTAGCAATTTTGATCTTTGTCTTTAGTGTTATTTATTGTTTTATCCCTTCCTTTGTTTTAGGCTGATTTCACATAATTTTGAGTTTTACATTTTTCAGTTTCTTTGATGCATGCTCAGATTTCTGCCTTTGTGAACAGTATGTGCATTTAAGACATTTGATTTCAAAAGATACAATATTGCTTTCATATTTTCCTTCTAAGTCACATGACATTGGGAGCATAAATTCTGATAATTTCTTTGACTTGTAAAATAGACATGTCACTGAATTCAAAAT
>NW_004567137.1:15323784-15325200 GCF_000260355.1 Condylura cristata
TGCTGTGTGTGATCCAACCATTGATAGGGAGTCGAATTATGGAGAACTCTGCTATCTTTATTGAATGATTTAGAGTGGGACAATAATCATATTATGAGATGTATTATAGATTAACTTAATCATTCAAATTATTTCTTTGAAATATCACTCAAATGTACATCTACATCTACAAGGATAATTTGGTTTTTATAGCAAAGCAATTTTAGAAGCAATCCCATGGGCATCATGACATGGAACAGTTTATTTTAGTCTTTACAATCAGTACACTTACTATTCTGTCTGTTATTCATTGTTTAGCCCAGCCTTTAGACATAGATACTTAGAATTAATTCATTAATCAGAAAGCGAAAAAGTAATTCCTTATACATTTTTTAATCCTAATAAGACCAATTTAATTTTTCATACAAATGAAGATTAAGTAGTTCTACACAATTTGAACTTACTTATAAACTATCATTTTTTTTATTGACAGTAAATATTACCAAAAAGTTACACAACACTGACAAAAGAGACTCCTGTCTAAGGAACTCTGTTATATGGTCTAACTTGATGTAATCTTATATAATAATTCAGTTTATCAGATAATAATTAAAATAACTTGACTTTTCATTGAGAGCTTTAGGAAGGGTAGTTTGAACTTTAGATCTATTACATGTATTACAGCATATGTGTTTTTATTCTAGTTTAAGCTTTATTAGCCAAATTGGGAACACTAAATTTTGTAGGTTTCAATGTGAGAGTTAATTTATGATTCCACATGTTGAGGACAGCATTGATTCAATATCAAATTACATTATCTGATATATTCCAATATCAGTACAATCACAATCCCTCTGGATGTTTGAATCAATAGTATAGTCCCCTAAATGATTTTTAAATTATAGTTTTATACTTTCATATCTTTTGCATTTATTCATTTACAAAATTCATGCATATAGTAAATGTCATTGCCAAACGTTTGTCTTGTCAATATTGTTTATGATTTCAATAAGTTAATGGATCATGTTTTTTTATATAGTAAATACTCTTAAAATCTTAATGATTTCTTAAAACTATACATTATTTGGAGAACAATAACATTTTTTAACCACTCTTCTCTTTTAAAAAAGTATTAGTGACTATACAAAGGTAATTAAGCACAAAATTAATACATATATTAATACAGCTGTAACACACTTTAGAATATTCAATCTTTAATCATTAAAGTTAGCACATCTTTTTTTCTAACGTGGCCCTATAACAGTTAATCTAATAGCTTCTAAAATTTTGTTGGCGATGACTTTAAATTGGTTGGATGTTATGTTTGTAAAGTTTCCTCATAAACAGTTGGTCTTCTATTGTCCAACCAGTAGAATTTGGTGAAAAATAAAATAGTATTTTTTAAAAATTATTCTATATCATATAAAGTTTTTTTTT
>NW_004567137.1:15325375-15327243 GCF_000260355.1 Condylura cristata
GCACGAAAGCTCCCCTTCACCAACAGAAGAGCAGATAACCTCTTTGGAAATACATTTTCAAAATACTTTTCAGGATCTTCACGGGAATAACAAGTACTGATCTGCAAAGCTGGAACATTTACTAGAAGCGTGCAACTGTTCTGGGCTGTGCAGTTGGGGTGTCCGTGTGAGTTGAAGCTTAAAATATAAATACGCCACACTGATCCGAAATGAGAGCAGTAATTTTGTTTTAGCATTATTGGGTGTTAGATAGAGTTGTAGTGAATTTACGTTCACCAAAAACGCGAAGTAATTGCTGCCGGCCGGGTTACAACCAGGGATGCGGGTCTGGGATCCACCTCCCACGTGTGACTCCTGCGCAGGCTGGTCTCGGGTCTGCAAACTGTCAGCATTCGCCTCATCTCGTCTCCGTGTTTCCATTTCTCCCCTGCAGACTCGCCCTCACCTCCGGGGATGATTGCGGTTGAGGACCTGGGGATCCTCTTGCTGCCCACAGTCGTAAAAATCATAGTTCTCATCGCTTGTAAGAAAAACTTAGAAGTATTCCAGGGATGTTTAATGATCTAAAAGAATGTCAGTGACTCTCAAGTTCATATTTTGGAAAATAGCTCTGATTTTATTAAGAGTTTAAACAAAATATGGATTGTTTTTAAGAAGTTTTTGAAAGTATTAAATTTTTAAGCATATATTTTATTTCATAAATATATTTTTGTATAAAAATTGCATTCAAAATATACTTATATATAAAGTCATACTATGGGATTATGCATCTACAGATATATTCTGAATTTTTACAAAACCATGCTTAATAGACTGAAACATCATATCAAGACATGCAAATTAATTTTTGAGATATGTTAAAATAAGTACTTTAGCTTGTGGTAAATTAATTACTTATGTTCTAATGTATTCTTAATTGTCTATGTTTTTAATTATTTTTCCTAATGTAACTTTTGTTCAAGATTATTGTAATTTAAAGTAGTGAAATGAACAGAAATTTAGAATGTACAATAAATATATGGATTCAGGTCAACATCAATATTTATAAGGATTATTTAAATGTTTTCTAGTTACTATAAAGTTGGTGCAGAAATATTTGTCAACATTAAGAACGATCAAAGGTAAGTAATAATTTGAAAATTATCAATTTTAGTGTACTTTTTATTTTACATACTTCTTAAACAAATCACTAGAACTCTATCTCTTACTGGTAGTAGACACAATCTGTGTGTACAAATTTCTGTACGTGATTCCTTGTGCATGAAGATTCTTGTCTGTGAACTAAACACCTGTCTCCGTCTCCCATTTCTCGGCCTCCATCTCTCTCGCTGCAGGCTCACCGGCTCCTCCCGAGAAGCGCATAGCTGGGGTTTTGGGATGCATCTGCCTTGTGTTGATCTGTGTTATTGTAGCTGTGAAGGTTAAAATCGCAGGTAAATTTATGAAAGACTATAATGATTGTCAGTGCCATATTATAATAATGATTATAACATTTTATAATATTGAGGGTTAGAACTATTATGTTAATATATCAGTTTAATTAAATGTTGAATGGTTAATCATAGCATCTCAAAATTATAAATATACATGATGATTGTAGATATTATTTTATATAGATTCAGATCTCATAATTCAAAGTCAAGCTTTAGGAGATTGGAAGACCTTATTGAAAATGATGAACTAATTTTTTAGATGTGGTAACCAACACTGTAGCAGATGGAGAAATTTGACTCTTAATTTTTGTGATATTCCCCCAAATCTTTACTATTTTATTAATTTTAAGGAAAGTCAACTTTATTATAGTATTACTATAACTTTATAAACATATGTTTCTATCTTAGAAATATTGTTGTATTGATTATTATTTC
>NW_004567137.1:15330148-15340842 GCF_000260355.1 Condylura cristata
TTTTGATATTTGGTTAATGTTGTATTTTAAAATATTTTATTTATACCTATTTAAAATCACTGTTCTTCTTTTTCTGTTTGGTTCCTTTTCTCAGATATTTTTCACATCAAATTCCCAGGCTAGTTCACTCTTGAACCTTCATCACAGACCCTTGTGCTCTTCCCTTCCCTCCTTTCTATCCCTCTCTCTCCCCTTCCCTCCAGAGTATCTCTTTATAGCTATCTGTTTATGTTTGTTTTGTGCTTTTGTATTTTTCCATGTAATTATTTTTCCCCGATGCCTCATTTGATTCCCTAATTCCCCTCCTATATGTGAAAATATCTTTTTTTTTTCTTTTTCCTTCTGTCTCATTTCACTGAGCATAATCCCTTTTTTTGCTCCATCCTTGCTGTGAATGACATGACTAGTAATCCACTCTACATACATCACATCTTCTTGATCCAGTCATCTTATTTGGGCATTTGTGTTGTATCCAAGTCTTAGCTGTTATAAATAGCCCTGCAGTAACATAGAGGTGCAGGTATCCCAGGAATTAATGTATTTGAGTCTTTTGGGTAGATCCCCAGGAGGAGAATTGCTGGGTCCTATGGTAGCTCCATTTTAATAGTCTGAGGATCCTCCATACAGCTTGCCAAAGTGGACCACTGCTGGACCACTGCTCACTCCCACCATTGTGTGGGAGAATTTCTTTTTTATCACATCCGCTCCAATATTTGTTGTTACTAGTTTTATTAATATGTTGCATTCCTGGGTAACTTTCTTTTTCATGAAATGCATCTTAAAATGATTTTGATTTTGATCTAATGGCATTTTTTTTTCTCAAAATAACTATTGAAATGTAGTATTCATAGGTCCCTCCCTGGTTTTGCAGCTGGCTAAAGTACTGCAAAATGATGCTATACACAGCTGCGGCAGCGTGAGTGCTAGCCACTGCCTGGGAGCTGACCCAAAGGCCCAGACACCTCTCCTGTCCTGTCTGCTGCTCCCCTCAGCAGTGTATTTCTATAGTTCTGCAGGTGCTGCTTCCCACTCTCTCTCTGATGAGTCCTCTCACCCCTAATCCTGAACATCTGGCCTGCACCCCAGTTCTTGTGTGCATAAAAGAAAAAAAAACATTTAAAATGTACTATGCATAGCAAAATTATACAGATATCTTTATATTTTATTGGCATTTTATTTGTGGTATTTGACCCTCAAAAAAGCATATATGTGTCGGTCCCTTTATACATAATGCCAGACTCATAGATACCGGTTGTGGATTGGGTTGCAGGGACTGGGGGTGATGGGGTGAGGAACTGGCCACCTATAAGTTCTCTATTTCTTTTTGGGATGATGAAGCCTTTTGTGTGCTCAGAGCAGTGCCATCTGCAAACTCTGAACATGCTAAATGGCTTTGATGTATGCATTTTCAGTGGCTGAAATGTATGCTTTGTAAATTTTGTCTCAATAAAGTACTTTTTAAAAATCCTGTGATGATGTATGAGAAAATTTAATCTTTAATTTGGAAATTAGTCACCTTTGCCACCTTTATTCTTTCAATCTGTATCAACCTTAATCCTTTTTCATCTTGCCTTATTTCTTATGTGTTATATTTCTACAGTTATAGAAAATGACATGCTTTTGTATGGCATCTTATTTTAAAATGTCTGAAATGTCTGTAGCAATTTTTGTTTTTGTAAACAATAATACAGCTGAAGTGGGGTTATTGAATTGTACATAATGTTTTTTTGACTTTTTGTACAATTCTATCAGTCTAATATATCAGTCTAGTGTATGAATATATGAAAGATGATTTATTATGTAAATGGTTACTTTATTATAAGTAGTCACATTTTGTTTCTTCTTCCAAGTGTAATTACTTTTCCTTTTTAATTGGCTTATTTACAGACCAGGGTTTTACATCCAATGGTCAATATAAGTTACCATGACTGAGCTCTACGTATTCGCATTTTAGGGAACAAGATTTCAATATAAATTCTTAAATATGAAATCTATTATAACTTGTTCATCATCACTCTCAAATTAGTGTAATTCCACCTCATTCTTACTTTTGTATTTATTTTATACTTATGTTATATTTTATTTTGTATCAATTCAAAAAAGGAATTTTCTTTGTAAAATGCTTGTGAAATAAATTATCTTTATTGCCTTCAAATATAAGATCATCTTGTAATTTTAAAATAAAATTATAGCAATCATTCTGTGTGGTTTTACCATGTCGATATTTTATTTGCATCAGTACATTTTTCTTTCTTATTTACAAAATTAGACTCCATTTTAAATTATAGCTACACATTTGACAGATTTGTATTAAGGCTACAATAAAATTCCCTGGTGGTGCAACTGGTTAAAGTGCAGCACTAAAAAGCTAGTAGAAGCACCTTCAGCACAAGTTTGATCCCTGCATGGCACAGCACACCCCTCCTGTCTTGCCTGCTGCTCCCCACAGCAGTGTACTTAGTGAGTCTTCCTGTTCTGCCTCCCACTCTGTTTCTGATGAACCATCTTATTGTCCCTGCATTTCTGACCTATACCCCAGTCCTTATGCATAAATAAGTCTTAAAAAAAAAAAAAAACCTACTTTCTGTACAGTTTTTTTTTTTGTGATTTTGATTTTCTAAAGTGTTCTATTTTATTATGTAATTAAACTGTATTCATAATACTTCTTTTTGACTGGTGAACCTATTAAAAAGCAAAAGAAAAAAAAAAGGCAAAGCAAAAGAAAAAAAAAAAGGCAGTTCCAGGTTCCATACTCATTTTCTCAAGAGTTATCTAGACACAATTGTTCTCTTCAGTAGTGTATGTGCTGTTATTAAGTTTTTACAATGAGAACGAGAATACATGTGCTTTGTATACATATGTGCTTTTTAACCATTTTTATCTTTTTCATCTATTTGTGTTTATTTATTGTTTTCTTCCTTCCATTGTTTTAGACTAACTTCACTAAATTTTGACTTTTACATTTTTCAGTTTCTTTGATACATGCTCAGATTTCTACCTTTTCCTTTGTGAGCAGTATGTACATTTAAGACATTTGATTTCAAAAGATATATATCACTTTCATATTTTCCTTCTAAGTCACATGACATTGGGAGCATAAATTCTGATAATTTCTTTGACTTGTAAAATAGACATGTCACTGAATTCAAAATCATGTAGGGATTTCCTTTTTGTGGTTACTAACTTCTATTTTTGTTGAACTCTGTTAGAGAATATTCTTTGAAGCTGAAATATTTTTTACTTCTTTAAATAATGGCTAGAGTGACTAAGGAATCAATTTGAGCTTTAAAGTCCTGCCTTTTTCATCCTCCAATTTTTTGGTTAAGTGATATTTACAAAAATGGACTCTTTGTCCCCTCAACAGTGAGACTGGAATTATGTCATATTTGCAACAAATATTCCTTTTAATGTACAAACTTTTTGTGAATAATAATTTGTTGACTATGTTGTGATTAGGGGGATGAGTCCATGGAAGAATAATTGAGAAATTATTTAATATTTCAATTTTGGGATGGTGATATAATTCAATATTTTGGAAACATTTATCAAGAAAGGGACAATTTTTATCATGGAAATTTAAGCAACTGTTCACAAATTAAAAACCTGAATGCAGAGAAATAGAGAAGAAAAGTTTCAGAACTG
The DNA here is from genome assembly GCF_000260355.1 of Condylura cristata. Classification (NCBI taxonomy): domain Eukaryota; kingdom Metazoa; phylum Chordata; class Mammalia; order Eulipotyphla; family Talpidae; genus Condylura; species Condylura cristata. The sequence goes on from NW_004567137.1 coordinate 15,333,791, forward strand.
GTCATCATGGGACTGTTATAATAAAGGTCAAAATGAAATACTTACAATAATTAGTCACATATAATTTTATATATATATATATATAAACTTAGGGGATTATGGTTTCTAAACCCACTTCTAAAATAGCTCCATTAAAATTGAACTATTATACTCTTAAACATTCGGGGTTTGTGGTTGAGATAAAGCAGTTTAACAACCAAGTTGTTTAAGTCTTTTGTCCCCTGATAATCTTATGGAATAGAAACACAATTTCTTGAGGCATTTGCAATGGACAAACCAAATAACACACTACAGGCTCAGTCTCCTCTGCTTGGAGGTGTGTGATGAGAAACTGCCTTCACAATAGCTGGGATTTCCTGTTCAGTTTAAGTGACTGACAAGAAATCTACTTTTTCCAGTGTTGCTTTACTCTGCACTTTCACAGGGGAGTCTGTGTAAACCACAGATTGGGTTTGTCTGTTTCCGAGAGTAACCAGGTCTCCCTCTGGAGGATACTGCAGTCTCTGGCCAGAGGAGGTATGTGTTCCTGCTGTCCTGTCCATGCCAGCCCATCATTAATTACAAATGCTGTGTGTGATCCAACCATTGATAAGAAGTAAAATTATAGAGAACTCTGCTATCTTTATTGAATAATTTAGGGTGGGAAATAATCATATTATTAGACATATCATAGATTAACTTAAATATTCAAGTTCTTTACTTTGGGATATTATGCACATCTACAAGGATCATTTGATATTTAAATGAAAGCAATTTTATAAGCAATTCCATGAACATAACAACATGGAACAGTTTATATTGGACTTTGCAATCAGTACACTTATAATTCTATATGTTATTCATTGTGTAGCTCAACCTATAAACATAGATTCTTAAAATTAATTTATCTAATCAGGAGGAGCAAATGTAATTACTTATATACTTTCTTAACCCTGATGAGACCAATTTAATTTTTCATACAAATATGATGAAGTAACTTCATAAAATTTGAATTTGCTTATAAACTCTCTTTTTTTTTTTAATGACAGTAACAGTACCAAAAAGATACACAATACTGACAAAAGAGACTCCTATCTATGGAATTCTCTTATATGGTTTAACTTATTGTGAATCGTATATAATACTTCAGTATATCAGATAATCATTAAAATAGCTTGACTTTTTATTGAGAACTTAGAAAGGGCATTTTGAATGTAGGTGTTTTACATGTGTGACATTGTATGTGTTTTTATTCTAGTTTTAGATTTATAAGCCACATTGGTGATACTTTGTAAATTTTGGAGGCTTCAAAGTAAGAATTAATTTCAAACTTTGAGGAGCTCACTGATTCAATTATCAAATGACATTATCTGATATATTCCAGTATCAATACAAGTACAGTCCCTCTGGATGTTTGAACCAATAATATAATTCCCTAAATTATTTTTAATTTATCATTTTATCTCTTTTCTTTTACATGCACTCATTTATCAACTTTGTGTATACAGTAAATGTTATTTCCTAATGTTTGCCTTGTCAATATTATTTAGGATTTCAAGAAGGTAATGGATCACATATTATTTTTTGTATTGTAAAAATTCTTAAAGTCTCAATGATTTCTTTAAAATCTGCTTTTTTCTCATGCTTTGGAGGAAAAATATCATTGTTTTAACCACTTGTCCCTTTTAGAAACAAATGTTAGTCACTATACAAAGGAAATTTAGCAGGAAGTCAGCACATATACTAACACACTGATAACACAGTTATCTTTAATTATTAAAGTTATTACATCATTTTTTCTAATGTAGCACTATAACAGTTAATCGAATAGCCTCTAAAATTTTGCCGGTGATGACTTTAAATTGGCTGGATATTATTGTTTGTAAAATTTCCTTATTAACACTTGTTATTCTATTGCCCAATCAGTGGAATTAAGTGAAAAAATAGAATAGTACTTTTTAAAATTATTCGATTATCACACAGTTTTTTTAAACTACCTGGAAATTTTAATCAGACATTCATGATTCAACAGCAATATGAGATTACTACTCTCCGTGCTCCGCCCACACGACTGCACCAGGGCCCTGGTCATCCTGGAGGCGGTTAGTCAGGACTCACCTGCAGCTGTCAGAGCACCGTTCCTGGGACGACTCAGCTGCAAGAGTGAAAGACCGCACGGAGAACTCCCCGGCACTGAATCTGGACCCAAGGGCGCTGCAAATGAAAGGTAAGAGCACGAAAGCTCCCCTTCACCAACAGAATAGCAGGTAACCTCTGTGGAAATAAATATTCAAAGTACTTTTCAGGATCTTCAGAGGAATAACAAGTGCTGACCTGCAAAGCTGGAATATTTAACTAACAGGCGTGTTAACTGTTCTGGGCTGTGCAATTGGGGTGTCCAGTGTGAGTTGAAGCTTAAAATATGAATATGTCATTTTAATCTGAACGAGAGGACTGATTTTGATTTTGCATTATTGGGTGTTGGAGTCTTTGGCAATAACTCAAGGAGTATTATGTTTACAGAAAATGTGATATAATTTCTGGCGGCCGGATTACCTCGGGACATGAGAGTTCGGGATCCACCTCCCACGTGTGACTCCTGCACAGGCTGGTCTCGGGTCTGCAAACTGTCAGCATTCGCCTCACCTCGTCTCAGTGTTTCCATTTCTTTCCCTGCAGACTCGCCCTCACCTCCCGGGATGACTGTTGCTGAGGACCTGGGGATCCTCTTGGTGCCCACAGTCGTAAAAATCATAGTTCTCATTGCTCGTAAGAAAAACTTAGAAATATTCCAGGAATGTTTAACGCTCTAAAAGAATGTCAGTGACTCTCAAGTTCATATTTTGGAAAATAGCTCTGATTTTACTAAATGATTTTAACAAAATATGGACTGCTTCAATATTTGTCCAAAGTATTAAATGTACAAAGCATTAATATAAATTTAATATTTTATAAAAATTACATTACAAATTATACTTTTAACAAATACATAAAATCATACAGATTATTTAGAGGATGAGCATATACATATATAATTTGATTTTACTAAAATATTATTAAGACTCTAAAATATATCAAGAAATGCAAATAATTTTTGAGATATGTTAAAGTAAGTACTTTAGTAAGTGATGAATTAGTTACTCATAGTTTAATTTATTCCAATTTGTCTACAATTTTTAATTTTACTCCCTAATATCAATTTTATTTAAGATTATACTAATTAAAAGCACTAAGATCTTTCATAATGCTTATTTCAATGTTTTCTAGTTGCTATAAAGCTGTCCCAGAAATATTCATCAACGACAACAAAAGGTAAATAATGATTTTAAAATGCAATTTGTATTTTATATACATCTAAACTAGGCTAGGCAGTTGACCTCCAGCGGGATGTAGACGGCTCGTGTCCATATTTATTTATGCAACTCCTGTGCATATAGATTCTCTTGTCTGTAAACTCTTTAAACAACTGTCTCTGTCTCTTATCTCCCCTTTCTCAGTGTTTCCATTTCTCTAGCTGCAGGCTCACCAGCACCTCCCGAGAAGTGCATCGCTGGGCTCCTGGGCTTCATCTGCCTTGTCTTGATATGTGTTATTGCAGCATTGATCCCTACTTACTTACACTGTAAGTAAATTTTACAAATATAAAGGAGTTTTTTGCTTTAGTAATCATCTGTGACTTTAAATATTTCATATTTAGGAAAAGAACTTGCATTTCAATGATTGCATTTAGAGTAAATGTGAAGTGGTTATGCTTAATTTGTCAAAATATGAATAATAGAATGTACAGAGTACTCTATACATTCAGATTTCACAACTCAAAAACAGTCTCTAGAAGGCTGAAATCACTCACTAAGGAATGAGAATTAATTCAGGAGACTGGTGAAACCAAGACTTAGTAAAGTCTGGCCTTTTATGCTTTTGAAACATTTTTTCCCAAATGTTCATTATTTTATTCAGAATACTTGTGAAATTAATTTTATTCCAGACAGTGTAATCCTGAGCAAATTTTAAAGTAAGAAATTAAAGTTATGATTTATTTGGATAAACATTAGTATTTATAAGACTTCCTCTAACTTTTCTAGTACCTGAAACACAGAATGTGAATGCATCATTCCAAGAAACAGGGGATCAAGCAGGTACACAGTGATTTTCAGAGCTGTGCTATCAGTACAATTCATATTTGTCTCTATCTTACACTATGCAAAGATGTAAATACTATTTTGGTGAAATGAATTTCAAAATCAATTAACAAAGAAGCAATAAGTATAGTGTTCCTTTGTATACAACAAAGAGAATATTTCCTTCAATTATCATACCATTGTTGCCAATTAGTTCAAATGTCTGGTGATAATAAGTGATATAAGATGTATAATAGGAGAAATAATAGGTGAGATATAATTAAACATAGTTGTGTTCATTGACATTGAGGACACATATAGAGTCAATATATTTTGTGTATATTTGCTCTACATGACTCATAACTTAGGGGATGTAAAGGTGATCTTTTTCTCTTTCTCAGGGACTGTGTGGAATTTTTTTTTTTTAATATACATAACAGCCTGTGAGATACAGAGCTATATAGTTAAAATGTCTTATTCTTATACCTTTCTATACAAGTAAAACCATTCTCCTTTTTGAAAATTCAAATTGTTTTGGGATGATAATTCATAATCTTCTTCAGCCAAACACTGTGGCCCCTGTCCCAAGGAGTGGCTGACATACTCCAACAGCTGCTATTATGTCAATCATGAAAGAAAAACCTGGAAGGACAGCGAGACAGACTGTGCTTCTAAGAAGTCTCACCTGATCCACATAGATGACCAGGAAGAAATGGTAAGATGCTAAGTGTTTCAAATATTTTATTAAATGTAATTTCATCAATATTATATGTACATCTTTTGTATATATTTGCAGCTTATATTAGAACCTGTTCATATTCCATTGTTTGATGTCAAATATGTAATTTATATTTTTATAACATGGATGCATGTTTGATAATGTCCAGTTTGAGCTTTTCATAGAAAACCATACTTCTAAACACATCCTTTTATCTAAAATAAGCCTTGCTACTTAATTTTACCTCAAGGAAACTAAATTCTACTTACTTATCATTAGGTGAGAAGACCCAGGTCATTGCAAATTGTGTATGAACTAGAAGTTTCCAGCCCTCATCAGACCCTCTCCTTCCACAGTCTTCGTTTTCTCCACTCTCCCATATTTTCTTCTAGAAAGTTTACATTTATACAATATGTTAGGTCTTTAATCCACTTTGACTTAAGTTTTGTATATGGGTAAAATAAATGTTCAATTTATTTTTGTGCATGATACTATTTGTGAATCAAACAGACCACTCCCCAGTGAGTGATCCTGGTACTCTTGTGGGGTCAGGTATTTATGGATCCATTTGACTTCTTGTACCATTTGTTTTCCCACAGACGTTTTTGCGCATCTTTTATATCTTCCCGTGGGTTGGAGGCTGCTACAACACCAGTGAGGGCAGATGGGTGTGGACAAATGGCTCCAATTTATCTTCCAAACTGTAAGTTTCTTCAGAACTCTTGTGTTTTATGACTTGAAGGAATTCATCTGAGCAAGAAAAAGCAGTATGTGAACAGATATGTAAACAAGTGTTTGTTGTCATCGAAGATTAACAAGTAGATTCAGATTCAAGTATGTAGTTAGTAGTCTAAAATACGCTAATTACTCAACATCTTGTTCTGTGTTGCCAAGATTAATTATGTATTGCATTCTATATTTCAGGCTCACAACACCTCCTTCGAGTGGCAAGAATTGTGCATATTTCAATTTTCAAGATAAGGAAATTTCTTCTGAATCCTGTTCAGAAACAAGAAAATACATATGTAAGCACCGGCTGCATGAGCTAACCTAAATTAAAATTTATTTATTTATTTATTTATTCACACAGAACTGGGGTACAGGCTAGTGGTGCAGGGGCAGTGAGAGGCTTCACCAAAGACAGAGTGGGGAGCAGAATAGGCAGATGAAGTACACTGCTGAGGGGAGCAGTGGGCAAGACCAGAGGTCTGCTGTGCCAGTTGGGTCAGCTCCCTGGCTGGGGGATCAAACTTGCACTTAAGTGGCTGTTGCTCGCTTGCAGTGCTGCCTTCAAACCCACTGAGCCACCAGGGAGGCCGCTAACCTAATTTGTATGTCATTCTCACTGTCTGTAAAGAACATGCTTCTAGTTTCTTCAAAAAGTCACATGATTACTTTTTTTTAAAGATTATTTTTAGAGCAGTTTTAGATTTACCATATTTAAGGGGACCCCACAGAGAATTCCTACAGCTCCCCGTGCCTACACAGACAATTGCTCCCCCACTAAAAACATCACTAATCAAAATAGTTCATCTGTTATGAGGATGAATCTACATCAATTTACAATGGTCACTGAAGTCCTGAAGCTTCACCCTTAGTGTTGCAAAATTATTTTTAAATCATTATTCATATAAACTAGGTACACATTCTATATTTATCAATCAGTTGTTGTTTATTAAAACAAATCATTTATAAATTATAAATTATGATCAATAACTTATTCCCAAGTGTTCAATAATATAAACTACTCCACTCCTAATTTCAAATCAATTGATTTGTTTTAGCCTTGAAGCTTTTAATAATAAAGGTCCAGCCACCCAGGCTAGGGAGTTGTGTGTCCAAGTTTAATGAGGAGACAGAAACAAGGGGAAGTTTGATATAAAGAATAACTCACTACACGTAAGGACTAGCTTCCAGAGAGGGGATAAAAGAAAATTACAAAGTGCCCCTTGGAGCTTAGGGAGAGTACCCGAAGAGGAGCCACTTGGATCCCCGCTTTCTCTGAGGACAAAGCTTGGGCTTCACTGAAGAAGATGTGGCTGCACAGTCTCTGGCTGACTCGGGAGAAGAGCAACTCTGCAGTGGCGACTCGCGTTAGTGAGCGTGGACTTCGGACGGGGACGGACAAGCAGGAAGATTCCCGGCCAGAGTGTCAGCAGGCTGAGGTGGAGGCAAGGAACTATGTTTGGGACTGAGGACAAATCTTGCCTGCATGGGAGCAGCTCGGACTTCCTGCA
>NW_004567137.1:15341202-15343004 GCF_000260355.1 Condylura cristata
AGACCTCTCCTGACCCGCCCACTGCTCCCCTCAGCAGTGTATTTAAATTGATCTGCCTGTTCTGCTTCCCACTCTGTCTCTGGTGAATCCTCTCACTGCTCCCCCACTTGTGGCCTGTACCCCAGTCCTATGTGCAAAAATAAAAAAAATAAAATCTTTCAAAAAATATATTTGCTAGAAATTGGTATTTTCATGGCTAACAATCAGTGCCTTTTAGTATGTTTTTGTCCATGTCTATTTTCTCCTCTAGCAGAATTCAGATATTTTGGAAAATATTGTTTATTTATTAAATTTTATATCTCCCCCTTCTGTCATTGTTTACTATAATTGGAAAAATACATTGATGAAGGAAATAAAATGCAAAATAAATAAAAGTGATAAAATATATGCATGTGTCCAAAAATTATTGATATTTTAGCAAATTTGGTAATAGATACTGATTCAGAGATATTTATACCATAAACTAATGCTAATAGAGAAAAATCATAAACTGGATTATTATTTGCAAAATGAATTATTTAAAATGTTCTCTTTAAATATATATTTTTAAAAGATTTGTTTATTTATGTGTATAAGAGCTGGAGTGTAGGCCAGAGGGGGGGGCATGTGGGAGAGAGGATTCTCCAGAGACAAAGTGGGGAGCAGAACAGGAAGATCTACTGACACACATTGCTGATGGGGCACAGTGGGTGAAACAAGAGGGGTCTGCTGTGCCATGTGGGTCTCCTCCCTGGCTGGGGATTGAATTCCTGCTGTAATGGCTGCGGATTGCTTTATAGTGATGAGACTTAACCCTTTTTTGCCATCAGGGAGGCCCTGACTTTCCTAAACAAGACTTGCATACATATAAGGAAAATATATGAATGTTTGTAAGTAATTTCATGTAATATAGAAATTGTAACTAAACTTGTCTTATAAACCACCCAAGATTGCATTGATAAAAAAAGAAGAACATTTATTTTCATTTATCTATGTTGTTTATTGCACATATGGGCTTGCTACATAACATAGATTCAGCTCAGATCTTTTTTATGTGTGTGTGTTTTATCCTCTGAGCCGTGAGTTACCTGGTATGTGACCTTCTCACAGAAGAGATGGATTAGCAGCTGTTAGAAGAGCAGAAATGTGTATTTTCTGTCTGGGCTCAGATCACCTAAGCTGTCACTTTTCAACTCACAAGACATTGTCAGGTGTTGTCTTATGGACAAACCCATCTTTCTTGTCTTTAAAATATCGTCTTTAATCTACCTTACAAGCCATAAGAACATTTTCCCATAGTTTATGAGATATGTAACCTTGTAAGCAAAAGAGAAATATTGGCAAATAGAAACAAAAATAGTTCTTTTTGAAATTAGCATATAGGTTGTTGTTTCCACTGTGCCCAAAGTTCTCGCCAGGTTGTCTTGTATGGTAGTCAGACTGTTGTACCACAGCTCTCACCAGACACTCCACCTCTGTGCAAAGGGGTAACAAGGAGCTTGGTATAAGGTGTAAGAACATGGACAGGAAACCAGGTCACTTCAGTGTAATTTCTTTTTTTAAAGATTTATTTATTTATGCATACAGAACTGGGGTACAGGCCAGAGGTGCAGGGGTGGTGAGAGGATTCACCAGCGACAGAGTGGGGAGCAGAGCAAGCAAATTGATTAAGTACACTGCTGAGGGGAGCAGCGGGCATGTCAGGAGAGGTCTGCTGCACCACGTGGTCACTTCCGGGGCAGGCCGGGATCGAACTCATGCGGAAGTGGCTTAAGCTTCTTAGTGCTGTGCTTTAACCTGCTGCACCACCAGGGAGGGCCAGG
>NW_004567137.1:15344049-15345270 GCF_000260355.1 Condylura cristata
AAGGGCACTTGTAGACAGTTGAGATGTAGATAGTTCCATTCCCTAGAGGAAGCAGTATGGAGGTTTTAAAAATGTGCAACCCCACACTGATAAAGGGAGGGAGTCGTGGAGCAGGCTACATAACGCAGGGTGCTGCTCAAGAGCAAGATCCTGGCCTTTGTCTTGGTAAACCAGTCATACAGCATTAGTCATGTGAGGAAGCAGTAAAGGAGAGGGGAAGTAGAAGCATCAGGGGAAGGGTGGAACTGTACTTCTCATCTGCTGATAGCTTGGTATGTAGGTCAAGTCCTGACTCTCCAGTCAGAATTTCAATCTTATCAATAAGGCATTCCACTGACCCATTCCTGGGGTCCTTCCTTATATGTCAGTCAGTGGTCCTCGGGTGTTTCCGGTCAAACCTGATGTATGTCAAGAGTAGGTTTATGCATCGTGCTCAGCCCCCTCCCTCCTCGCCCCCCCGCAGGTGTTCCAGGTCATACCTCATGATGCGGACCCTTCCCAGGGAGGTCAGCTTTATACCTTTATTTGACGTGGAAGGTGCCTAATAGGGTTGGGCTGCTATGGCCAGGCAGTTCTGATCTTGCCTTAGGAATACAGAACTGGAAGTAACAAAATGGAGGCTGAAAGAAAAGGACGGACTCTGTGAGTCTGTTCACCAAGAAGTACCAGTCTTTATTTCAGAACTGAGCTTATATACACTAAAAAAAGAGGCACTGTGGCCTATGCCCATTGGCCAGGTCCCGGCCAGGCAGGCAGAGAGTAATGAAAAAATTATTTACGGGAAAAGAGCCTATAAGCAGGGGGTACTGGATCTATAGCCATATATGGTGGTGGAAACAGCCAGACCCAGACAAGGCCATGGACTTCTCCTTATCAGCTGGGGCCCAGAATTGCAAAGTAAGCCAAACTGCTTTCCTTCAGAGGCTGGATAAGCTGCCTAGGTTTAGCAGACCTACAATCCAGCAATTCCACTCTTAGGTCGCCACCTGAAGAACACAAAAATTCTAATTTAATGGGAAACTCGCACTCCCATATTTATTGCAGCATTAGCTACAATAGCAAACTATGGAAACAATCTCAGTGCCCTTATATGGAGTAAAATTGCACTTATGACAATCGGTATTTCATATGGTGGGTTTGTGCTGCTCTATGCTCCTTTTAATTCTGTAAAAATTGTGTTTGTTGTGATAATTTATTTAAAACTGAATGTAAAAAAATAAA
>NW_004567137.1:15346370-15430852 GCF_000260355.1 Condylura cristata
TCTTTTTAGGATTTATTTATTTATGCAAACAGAATTGGGGTAGAGTCCACAGGCAAAGTGGGGAGCAGAAAAGGTATACTGCTGAGGGGAGCAGCCAGTGAGACGGGAGGTCTGCCATGCCATGTGGATCACCTCCCAGACAGGGAATCGAACTCACACAGAGGCAGGTGTGGCCAGCTTGCAGAGCTGCATTCTAGCTGATTGTGCTACCAGGGAGAGCCCTGCTCTCAAATTATATACAACTTGAATGAGGTCTGTTTTATGTAACATTTTCAACCTACAAAATATATTTTTTAAATTTTTAATAATTTCTTAGAACCTCACAATAATTTGAGATCAAATATCATTCACATCATCTCATCTACTTCTTACACATAAGCTTAAATCACTAAGTAATGGTGATTTAATACAAGAAAATGCCATATGCGCTAATCACTATTCCTTGAGTTTTGGAAATTCAGTCTTTAGATGTGAATTAATATAAATTTTGTCACAAAATATAGTGTGTGCTCTACCCTTCCCACACTGACATTTTAATTTTAACATAATTATTCTGAAATTATTCCAAAATTTCTCAAAAATCTCACTTTAAATAATTAAGGATATTGTTATCATCGATTTGTTTGTTTCTAAACAATTTTTTTTATTTCTCCAACTAAAAACATCATGTCAAGCATAGAATACCATCTTAAAAATGACTTATTCTGTCATAAAACTCCTGGTTAAAGCTGTAAGGAAATTCAAAACAGCCTTCCCTCATTTGAAAGCAATAGGAGAACTCAGCCCACATCCCGCCCACACTGACTACACCACTACATCTTCTCACCAAGTACAATTTACTGTGTAGTCAAGCTGCAAGGATGAATAGCCAAAGTGTAATCTATTCAGACCTGAAGCATGCAAAGAACTCAACAAGACAGCAAAGAAAACCTGAAGACACTGAAAGATCCATTTCAGTAGCCAACCAAGAAATAACCTATTCAGAATTTGACTTTCAAAATGCTTCTCAGGCTCTTCAGGGGAGTGACAAGACATACCGCTGCAAAGGTAAAGTGTTTACTAGACACACAGTGTAATTGTTGAGGGATGGCTGTGGTGTGCGTAGGGAGGAAGCTCGCTTGTCTCATTTGTGAAGATCAGAATTTGAAGTTGGAATTGAAGATTCTAATGTGAAATGTAAAGACTAATTTTTTCAGACATTGTTGTCATTGAGTAACTACTCATGATTATTATGTATAAAGAAAATACAATGGTGTATGATGGGAGAAATATTATGGTGGGAAGCATCGGTCTGAGATCCAAGTTTATATATGGGATTCCCTGACTTCATCTCTCCTGCTCAGTGTTCTATCTCTCTCCCTGCAGGCTCACCAGGACCCTCTGAGAAACGCTTTGCAGGGATCTTGGGTATTATTTGCTTTGTCTTGATACACATCATTGCAGCAGTGGTCATTATTAGGTCCTGTAAGTAAATTTTGGAAAGACTATAAGAAACATTCCACTTAATGATAATCAATCACTCTACATATTTCATCATATTAAGGAATAAAACTCTCATTTTAATATGTTTATTTAGACTAAATGTGGAAAGTTATTCAGAACTTGTCAATAGTATAAATGACAATGAACATAGAGAACAGTTTTTGCATATTGAAATTTTGTAATTCAAAACATGCTTTAGGATACTAAAAGACCTTTTTGAGAAATACAAATTATTTCTGGGGCTTTGCTAAGATAAGTATAAACTAACAGAGAATATGGTTTCATCTTTTGTACTTCTGAAATAGCTTTCTTCAAAAGCTCGATACATTTTTGTTTTCTTGGTTAAATCAATTGTACTGCAGCTCATTGTAATTTAAGTCAAACTTCAAACTAAAAACTAATTTCCTTAGAACACCTTTAATGTTTATCAGGATTACTTTTTTTTTTTTCTTTCTAGATGCTGAAACACCAAAGGCAAAAAATTCATCCCTAACAATGACCTCAAAAGGTATATAATGATTTCCCAATTTCTGATGTTAATACAGTTTATATTTTCTCACTATGTTAGAGAAGGGAGAAATACAAAAAATTGAATTACAAATTTAGATCACAAGTAATGATTGTTAAAATGGTCATGTTATACAATAATAAAGATAAACAGTCATTTAAAATCATCTTACTCATTGTTGCCAATTAGTTCAAATGTCCTACTGTTCCAAGTGAGTTAAATATTTCCATTCAAAACAGTATTTTGTTCACTAGATATTCAAAACATGTAGAGAGTAGTTTCACTTGTAAGTTTGTTTGTATAAGCCCAATCCTTAGGAGAGAGTAACTGTTTTTCTCTGAGTGTCTGTATGTGTCTTTTTCAATGTACCAGCTGAGCTGTCAGGAGGCATAATTATGCTATTTTATGTGTGTGTGTGTGTGTCTACACCCATGAAAATTTAATGATTTTAAATTCTTTTAAAAATTCATCTTGAATTTTGGTAATAATTAATAGTCTTTCCACAGCATATTCTTGTGGCCTTTGCCCAAAAGACTGGATAACATACTCCAACAACTGCTATCACATCAGTAATGAAAAAAAACCCTGGAACGAGACCATGACAGCCTGTACTTCTAAGAACTCTCACCTGCTCTGCATGGATAATCAGGAAGATGGGGTAAGATTTAAAATATTTTATTAAAATATTATTTTGGTCAAAATTATACTTACTGATTGCATCTATTCTTGTGGGAATATATGTAGTTTTACTGCAAAACTTGATACTCTGTTGTTTGACTTCATATTGTTTTTCTGTTTCACATTGTGAATGCACATTTGGTCATTTTTGATTCTAGTTTTTCATAGAAAACCGAGTTTCTATAGATGCTTCAAGTAAACTGTGCTGTTCAGTTTTACCACACATCAAGGAAACTAAATATATGATGATTTAGTTTCCTTTAATTAAGTGAAATAAATCCAGGCAATTACAATTTACAAGTGAACAAGAAGCCCCAAGCCCCATTAGTGCCACCTGAGTGCATTCTGTTCACTTCTCTGTGCTCAGTAACCACTGCGCTATCTTGTCTGCTATCTCTACTTAATTTTGAGGATTACATAAATGGAAAATGGATTTTATGTATTTCTTTTCATGCTCATGTGAAATGTGCAGTTCCTCCATAATTTTGCATTTATCTTCAACTTTTCATTATCACTGCTATATAATATACTAGCATGACACTTCTGTTATGCTTAGACATTTAATTGGTGGGTGTGCTGAATAATTAGTTTATGATATTTCTCCTGTATGACCTTCTTCTATATACTACATTGTGTTTGTAACAATATGCCTATTATGAATAAATATGTAGTATATAATACATTATATTTGACAATATAAATATTATATTTAAATACTATAATAATCTACAAATGTAATTACATTATAATAATAGCTACAATTAAATAATTTATGTTGCATCAAATGTACCAAATAACTTTGCTGGATCATAAATATGGATATATGTTAATTTATTAAATTGCCCGAGTGTATAAATTTTTTTATGAAAGTATACATTTTAGTGTCTGATTTTTTTTTACCTAGAAGCTGTTGTTATATTGTACTTATGATTACTTTTTATTTTGTGAACTATAAGTAATATGTTTTCACCGTGATTTAACATTTTTACTCTACTGTTATATCCATTAATGATCAAAACCTACTAATGTATTAATTTTGCATTTTGATTTCTTCATATGTCCTGAAAATAATTCTTTTTTTTTCTACATCTATCATTTGCAAATATTTTGTCTAACTCTTGTGATTTTTCTTTTCCCTTGCAGGAGAAGAAGTATTTTATTTTGATTAATTACACTCATCATCAGTGTTTTCGTTTATGGCTAATTATTTTTGGCATTGTTTCTAAAAAAAATCTTAAGTCAAAGACTTTTTGCATTTTTTATGCTATGACATCTTAAGGCTTACACTTCGCTGTACAAACTATTGAGCTTATTTCAGCATATAGTATGAAGGATACAGAAAATTATCATTATGTAATTGTTATTTTGTATATTGGTAGCCAACTATTTCAACAGCATTGATTAGAAAGACTACTTTCTTCACTTAGTGAGTCTTCATCTTTGCTGAAATCTGTATGTCATATATGTGTGCATATACTTGTGCATTTTCTAATCTGGATCTGGTTGGTTATCTACTTGAATCCAACCCATACTTTAAACACTGTCTAACTTAAAATAAGTTTTATTATTTTATAGTAGTAACCTTTCAATGCTGTCCTGTGTGTGCCAGGTATTTTCATGGGTATTTCCTTTTTATCCGTATCTTTTAAATTTTTTCTTGCTTTTTAAGTGAAAACATTTATTTTATGTCTTTCTTCTCCTGAATTACTTTGTTGATTATAGTTTGTATAATCCCCCACTCATTTGGTGAATGGCATGAGTTAATCTTTCATTACAGCTGAGTATTAGTCTATAGTGTGTGTGTATATATATATATATATATATAATATATATATTATAAAATGTTGTGATGAACACAGGTGTGAATTCATCCCTTCAAATAAGTGTTTTGTATTCTTTGAGTAGATATTATATGGTAGTTGGATTTACTGTTGGTGTGAATGTAGACTGGTCAGACCTGTATGGAAAACAGTATGGAACTTTCTCAAAACTTCATATCACACATTAAAAAAAAAAAAAGCTTTGCTTTTCAATTTTTACCACACATTTTAATCATGATCATTAAGATTAAAATTAAGTGAAAATAATCAGGTGATTACAACTCAGTGATGCTGGCAAAGCTATACCTTTTCTCTAAGCCCTGTTTTACTTCTAACAGGAAATATTTTGTGTATTCTCAGTTTACTATTATTCAGTATTAAGTATTTTCTAAAATATTGTGCTTATTTGTTTCTATTTTGAGCTCTATATCTTCTAGAAATGCAACAAGATTGTTTAGAAATTCACATGCTTCATATAAGTAATTGTGAAATTCTATATGCCAGCTGTGTCTCAGTATTCCACAGTTTATTGATTTTCTTTTGAGCTGTTCTCATATTTGTTTTTTCATAGAACTTTTTAAGCACCTTTCAAGTTTTCGCATGGGTTAACCTTGCCCAAAGAACCTATAGTTATTCACAGACATTGCCATTGGACTCAGCTTTCCCTTCCAATCCGTAAGTAGTTTTTGGGAACTATAACATTGTATTCCTTAAACGGCTTACTCATAGTAGTAAAAACCAATATGTTAATGATGCTAGAGCATAATTGCATACTTAGTGATTTTTGGAATCATCAGGACCATTGAAATGGTTACATTGGAAATATTCCAATATAAATTGGTATTCTAATATAAAGTCCAATATAAACCTACAGTGAAAATATTCAGCCTTAGATATAATTATTTGTTCAGATACATTGTTTAGTGTTTAGTCAACACAGTATTAGCTAATAACTAATATTAATTCATATTACATGTTATGGCTATTGATTTTTTGTTGTTTTCTTCATTGCAGCATTTTACAATCTTCAGAGAAGAATAAGTTTTGTCCATATTTTGATTTTCTTACAAAAAATGTTTCTTTTGACTTTTGTGTAGTAGAAAAACTTTATATCTGTAAGCATTGGGCACATTGGCTTCCCTGAATTTAGTTAATACCACTCATCATCTGTAAAGTCCACATTTCTAGCTTTTGGCTACTTTCTTAGAATTTTATATTAAAATATTTTATTTTATATATATTTTACGTCAGTCTTCAATTTCATACAATGCATGTTTTATCATTTTTTATATGGGACCTCAGAATCCCCACCAATTCACCCGTAGACCATCACGATAGCCCCTTGTGCACTTCCCACCCCTGTTTGGGTCCAATTTCCTCCCCCCCAAGAAGTCTCCGGTTTATAGTTTCCTGTTGACTTTGTTATTGACTTTTGTTATAATGACTTTTTTCCCCACCCCTTACTTCGGTCCCCTACATTCCTCCTATAAGATAAATCATCCAGTATTTTTCTTTTTGTTTTTCTTTCTGGCAAATTCATCATTTTTAGAAAACTGGGAGGTTGGCGCTGCTATTTTGCCCAATCCCCTGTTCCCACACAGCACAGCTTCCCCCATTAACAACATCAGTACCAAGATGGCACATCAGTTACGGAGGAGGGATCCACATTGAAGCATCACAAACATTCCACTTCCCAGTTTACTGAGGCTTTGTCAGTGGAATAGTATTTATTATAAATCTTCATATTAGATATATGGCTAGTCCATGTAACACATATTTTGTTGTTTATTAAAATAAACCATGTGTAAACTATAAATCCTAATGACAAGAACTGTTACTTCTTCAAAGCTGAAAGGTGAGTAATTCCACTCTATTTTCTCATCAATTGATTTGTTCTAGCCCTTGGCATTGTTGATGATGAAAATTACACAACCTAAGCTAGCAAATGTTAAGTCATAGACAAATCAGAAGACACAAGAGTGATTAACTATTTGAGGCGGACAGATGTCAGGCTGGTCTGTGGAGCAGGAATACCTCTGCCAGCGTGTCCATGGGCAGAGGCTGGCGGGCAGACACTGTGACAGACTGACCACGGTCACCGGCGAGAGTGAGTGCCCGGCAGGACCTGCACACGTGCCCTGACACCTGTGAATCAAACAGCCACACAAACACCAGGCAGTGGCGAAGAAGCCCCTCTTCTCTGCCAGGTCTCCCTGGTGCTTTTCTTGGAAGATTTATCTATTTTTTCATACAAGAACTGGGGTTCAGGCCAGAGGTGTGGGGCTGTGATACGATTCACCAGAGACAGAGTAAGGGGCTGAACAGGTGAATGAAATGCACTGCTGAGGGCAGCCCCAGGGAGGCAGAAGAGGTCTGCTGTGCCAGGTGGGTCAACTTTCTAGCAGGGAACACTACTTCAGCTGCAGTAGCTGAGGAAAGCTTCACTTAACCCCCTGTGCCATCAGAAAGGGCTCTTCACGGTGCCTTTTACAGCAAAACTTAATGTCCTGTGTGTCGAAGGCAGAAGAGTTTCCACAATCAAGTTCCATGATCTCAGAACAGGACATGGAAGTACAAATTTGGAGCTGAGAGCAATAATTTATTCACTGGAACTCGGCTTACTTTGTAGGCCACAACCAGGAGTTGCTCTATAAGAAACTTTTTGTTCTGCCCATTCCCTTGGAGAATGTGAAGGATGGTAACATAACATCTAGGGAAAGGGATGTTTCAGGTTCCTGCCCCCATTCTATGAAGGAGAGGAGGTGGGCAGGGAGGTGAAGCTGGAGATGAGACCGGCAGAAGGGTGGAGAGAGAGCAAGAAGACTTGGGGAAGCAGAAGAACAAGTGAAAAAGTCATGCTGGCTTCTTGGCCTTGGACTGTATCAGATACTTCGGTGACAGAATCCATACACTTGAAAGGACGTGGCTGAGAGACCATGGGGAGGGTAACAGCGGCAGCCTTGATTTCGATTTTGACTTTGTTCTTTTCCCTCTAGACTTGTACGGCCCTTCTGTCCCTTTCCTGTGGGTCCCCACCAGACAGTACCATGGACTTGGTAGGCTTTTTGGTCTCAGCAACTCTGCTTTGAGCCAACCCTGTTTGTCTGGGCTTTTACCGGCAGGGCATGGGTAACTTTGGTGCATGATTTGGAAACTATATTCTTTCTCTTCTCTTTATTGCCTACTAGTTGTGTTGATTTTTTTTTTCCCCAGTGAATGTCTTATGATCTAGATTTTATTTTGTTTTTATATTGTGCATGGAAGAACCTATTTAAAGCAGTTATCCCTCACCCTACCCTGTAGCAAATAACACCAAAGTGTACCTTCTGAATATGTCCAAATAAAATATTATCATGGTTATATTTATATTAGATATGATAGGAAATTTCATAGGTAGTCATCACATCTTTTAAAAAGTGTCATTATTTTGAATGGGTCTTGAGCGGGCCAATGTACCATATCTATCATGCTGATAAGGGCCTAGAGCATACACCTCTAAATAAAAAGAAGGGGAGAGGAAGAAAGAGAGAGAATTTGGGGGTGGTATAACCAGTCAAAATGCATGAGAGACAGGAATATGTGAAATAACTAGTCAGCACTTTGAAAAATTATCAGGAGAGAATTTATCAATATGATCTAATGGAACTATCCTGGAGAGATTAGAGCTACTGTAAAAACAGTCTTTCAATGACTCTGAGTAATCAGTGTCTTTTAGGTTTTTCTGTTGTCTCATTTTCACCCCTGTTGAGATTCAGGAATTTTAAAAGTTACCTTGTTTTATTAAATTCTCTTGCACTCCCTCTCTATCAGTTTTTATTATCATGTTTAGAAAAACACTTGTGGGAAGCATAAAATATTAGTAACAAGAAGCATTAAAAGCTAAGAGCATTTATATAGCTCACACAGCTAGTTATTGATAACATTCAGGAAAAATTTCATAATTTCACAATGATTCAGAAAAATGCATGCCCTAATTCTGTTAACAAGCCGAAGAGCTGACCTAGCTGATTACTATTTACAAAATAAATATTTCCTAGACTTTCATTTCTTTTAATACAAGCATATTCTGTACATTTGCTATACTTATCCTCTATAAAAGTGCATAGACGATATATAATTAATCTTGACTAATCTCATACAATTTCTAAGTTATAGCTGTAACTAATTGCTAACTATGTGTGGTAAACAACCCTGATCTCACTGACATTTAAAAATAAGTGTTTACGTCTCAGTCGCCCATTTGTGGTTTGACTGTTTAGTTGGTGTGAGCCGGACAGGTAGGAGCTTCACTTCAGACTACAGTCGGCCCAGGTTTTGTTTTTTTACATGTATTTTGTTCCTTGAGCACTGAGCCAACAGGTACATGACCTTCTCACAGGCGAGGTTAGCAATGTGTGAGGGACAAGCAGAAAAGTGTTACTTATGGCCAACCTCAGGACTCAGGCCGTCACTTTCCCATTCACGTGATGTTCTCAAAATAAATCACACAGTCAAATAAATGATCATTGATTATATACCAGCAAGCTCTACTCACTGTGTTCAGAGGGGAAAACTAATCTTATCTACCACAATAGTCATTGGAATGGTTTTGTCCGAGTATTTTGTGAGAAAAATGACTATTAAAATGGAAAATGGGGAAAAATAGTAGCTCCTTCATTTCCCATGTAGGTTATGACTTTCTCTGTGCTAAAAATACTCATGAAGTTGTCTTCTGTGCTGGTACAGTTATACAGATGCTCTCATCAGGGACCTGGATCAATGTACAAATAGGGAACCAGCATGGTGTGAAGTCTCAGGACATAAACTAGAAGCATAGAGTGGGGTGGGGTGGGCTGAGGGGTCACAACTGGGGAAGGAAGAGCAGAGACATAGTGATGGTTCAGGGGTGCTGTGGTGGTGGGAGAACTAAAGGACTATCCTGCCCAAAAAGGAACAATGATATCAGAAATATAAATAATAATAATAAAAATAAACTTTAGGCCTTGAACAATGAAATTGAATCCTTTGAATGTAACTCTACCTGTATCCTATTAACACTGTGACTTAATTGTATGACATTTCTGGCTCAGATTCCTCTCATAAAATATGATGGAAATAGTATCCTATAAACATAATTTGCAAAACTACCTGCAGATTATTATTATTATTATTTACACTTGAAAAGCATTAGAGTACAATTTAGTGAGGTTAAAAATGACACCCCCACTCCTGGCCCAGCAGACAGGTCTGGGAGGCTTTCATAGCTAAGGGGTTCGATAAGGCTGCCTTGGGGACTGGGCAGTGAAATCCAGCACCATGACCAGAAAAACTAGCCCAGC
This sequence comes from Condylura cristata, assembly GCF_000260355.1. Lineage (NCBI taxonomy): Eukaryota > Metazoa > Chordata > Mammalia > Eulipotyphla > Talpidae > Condylura > Condylura cristata. The sequence continues at coordinate 15,356,177 of NW_004567137.1, forward strand.
TCCAGGGACGCAGGAGCAGAGACCAGGACATGTTCCTGTGACAAAGTCCAGTGCAGGAGACCAGGCGTGCCAGCAGCTAACTGGTGCAAACCTGCACCCCAAGTTAAAAAGCCTGAGAAAACGGGGTCATAGAGAGCCTCCAGTCTTCCTTCCCCAGCAGGCCTCCACTGCTCCTCCTCTTAGCAGTGTATTTCAGTAAACCCACCTTTTCTCTTCTCCACTCGGTCTCTGGTGAATCCTTTCACACACACCCGACCCCACCTCCCACATACACACCTTAGGCCTAACCCTGATCTCCCCACAACAAAAAGTACAAAAAGCATTTCTGGCCACATAAGTACTGACTAAATCACACTTCTTTTTCCTGAAATACTCTTCACCTCCATCACCAGCCATGTGACCATAACTGTGGTGTCCTCATAGGTCTGCTCTGAGGAGTAAATGATATAATGATTAAGGATCCTTAAAGCAAAGCTTAAATCCACTAAGTTCTTGCTACATGTGACTTATTCACATCTTGTTTTCCTACATGTCGAATATGTGTGCATCCTAGGAGGACCTGAAAGCTAAATATTTGTCTTTTTTAACCTATCTAATACCTACTGTTTACCTACATTAGTTACAGCCGGCCATCAAAAAAAAAAAAAAGGTCTTATTAAACGATTCAGCAATTCAGTCATAGATATTGAAGATATTTGCAAAGAAAGATTTTTAAAAATTTCTACACATTATGTCTGCACAATTAATGAAACTAATTTCTTGCCATTCATGTACCCCATAATTTAAATCAAGTTGCAATTATTGTTCTTTTTCTCTCTCTCTCTCTCTCTTTTTAAAGATTTATTTATTTATGCATATAGAAATGGGGTACAAGCCAAAGGTGCAGGGGTGGTGAGAGGATTCACCAGGAACAGAAAGGGGAGCAGAACAGGCAGATCTATGAGGTACACTGCTGAGGGGAGCAGCAGGCCCATGAGGAGAGGTCTGCTGGCCATGTGGGTCACCTCAGGGGTGGGGGATCGAACTTGCACTGAAGCAGCTGGGGCTGGCTTGCAATGCTGCGTCCTAACCCGTTGTGCCACCAGGGAGGGCCCAAAATTTATTATATTTTTGTTGAAGCAGCGCAGAATTTATGTTCTTTATTGGCAAATAGTTCTAAGAGGGGAGGGCTGAACTGGTATCTAATGTTCCAATTTAGTAATCTGAAAACTTGTCTTCTTGGTTATTATTGAAGGTAAAGTTACAGATGAGACATTAGCATTCAGAACTGCTGTCCTTGCATTTTTGAAGTTCTTCTCCTAAGGACAAGTACTACCTATTTTAGTTTCTCCAAAGATAATAAATATGTAAATTTCCAGAATGGTTCTGACTTGAAAAAGGACCATAGCCTAATTAAATGAACCCAAAGTCACTCTAAATAGGAGATTGATGTTTTTGTTTCCTAATTCACTTTCTGTTCTAAATGATCTATGTCAATATTGCCCAAATCCTCTCAGAATTTATGGAATAAAGTTCAATAACTTCAACAGCAAACTGAAAATAAAAATAATACATACAATAAAATATGACCAGAGAGGAACCTTGAATTTAAGTAAGTATATTGAAATCAAGATTCCCAGAGGTAAAATAATTACATACCTCTTTCAAATTTTATAAAAAGACATTTATAGCCAAGGAATCTGGATTTCTGCTTATGGTATCAGTAAGTGCTTCCTGAACCCTGCCACTGTAACAATAATAAATTCTGGTCAAAGTGCAGTGTGCTTTGAGACAGTGGTGGGAGGCAAGTAGAAATCAGAATTTTGACAAATAGAAAGTGAGGTGAGAAGAAAGAAATGACACCAAGAAAAAAATAAAATTATAATGATATTTAGATCAATAGCTATGCATATACTTAAATTTAAGTTTATATTTAAATTTATATTTAAATTTAAGTTTATATTTAAATTTGTATTTAAATTTAAGTTTATATTTAAATTTAAATTTAAATTAAATTTAAATTTAAGTTTATAACTATGCATATAAGTAAGTTAATTTTTACTCTTGAAAATTGGCATTGTTTTTGAGTAATAATTCAGAAGTTTTCTTCAGTATATCCTTGTGGTCCTTGCCTGAATGAGTGATTTATATTTTCCAACAGTTGCCGTTATATCAGTAATACCTGAAAAGCCTTGGGTGAGTATCTGACAACCTAATCTTCTAAAAGCTCTAACCTGCTCGATTAGATCATGAAGAAGAAATGGTGAGTTTCTACATGCTTCAGATTTACTTGAATGTTTCTTCAGTCCATGCTAATATTTATGTAACTTATTCATCCTTTATAAAATCTGTAGTTTATTTTAAAGTCTTTTAATACCGATTGTTTGAATTTAGTATTTATTTGTATTTTACACTACCAGTGCTCAGAATCCATTCCTTGCATTTCATCTAAAATAATGTCTCCATAATCTCTTTTTTCATTTATTTTTCTAATTAATTGTATGATGCCTCAAGGAAATTGAACATATCATGGTTGCACAGCTTGATCAGAACGAAAAGAATTACACAATTACAAATCAGATCATGAAATGCTAATCACTGAAGTACAAATGAGATCATGTATTTTCTCATTGCTTCTCTTCAATTCTTATTAATTACTATCTTTACTTTCAAAATTATAGATCTCTTTAACTTTTTTCAGCTCTCTATACATGGCATCATAAAGTATGCATATTTGTGTCCATTCCTTTCATCCACCTAGGATATTTTTGCAATTCATCCAACAGCTACCTGAGCCTGTAGCTAATTTTCACTGCTAATTTATATAGATATAACATTTCAAAATCTATTCCATCTGATATCTTTTGTTGAGGTCATTTGTCTTGAACTCTTGGGACTGATGACACCTCCTGGGTTGAGTACTTATGGTGACAATGTCCTACTTGATGGTACCACATTTTCCATCCACACATCTAGTGGGACAAAATGACCCACTTCCTCTGGCTGCTTAGTATTAATAAATTACTGGGCAAAATTTACCTGGTGTTCATTTATTTGTGTAGAAGACCTGTAGGCAAGAGGTGGGGGGTGAGAGGATTCACCAGAGACAGAATAGGGAGTAGAACAGGAAGATCTATAGAAATACACTGCTGAAGGGAGGTGGGAGGCAGGTCAGGAAAAGTCTGCATGTGCCATGTGGGTCAGCTCCCTGGCTGGGGATCATACTCAGGCCACAATAGTGATAATAAAGCCTCAGCCATCAGGAAGCATTAACCTGGTGTTTCTAAGTAGGAATCCCTTCATTGTCCAATAATGGTTTTACCTTATGTTGTAACAGTTTTTCACATACTATAGTGTTTACCAGTCCATGTTGTATGGTACATGTTTCCATCTTTTTATGTCCATCTTTGTATGCCTTGAGAGTTAAAATACAGTTGAAAATGTTTAGTATAATTAGTAGCAAATCTTATTAAATACCAAAGAGGATGCAAATTAGTGTAGTTTCTGTGGAAAATGGTGTGGAGATTTCTTAAGAAAATAGAAATAGGAATTTTGTGTGACCCAGCAATAGCTCTATTAGGTATCAATCCTAAAAGAATGAAAACTTCAATACAAAAGGATCTCTGTATGACTATATTCATAGCAGTACTTTCCATAATTATCCCATCATGAAGCCAACCTAAGCACCTCCAATAATGGATAAATTCTGGGATATATATCCAATGGAATACTACACCGATATTGAAAAGATGAAATATTGACTTTTGGAACAAAGTGGATGGATTTTGAGGTGATTATATTAAGTAAATAATTCAAAAAGTGAAAGATATTGGAGGCTTCACTTATCTGTGGAATATAAATAAACAAAAACAAACACAGATGAAACACAAAGAATAATTTTGGGTTTAGTAAAGATAATTAAACTGCTACCAGGAGAATGGGGGAAGGGCAAACAGAGAGGGGGATGGGCTATAGACTTGGGTGATTTGTGGAGGTAAATTATGCACATATTGTGAAGCAAAAAGATAATCCCAAATTAAAATTAAAAAAAGAAAAAAACAACTTATGAAGTTGAAAAAAGCTGTTTATCAGATAATACTATTATTATAATAATGACTTATTAAGAGTATAAAGAAGTATGTCATGTCAAGAGTTAACCAACGTCTAAATATAGAATTAAACACCTCAGAGAGTCAGAAAAAAACCTCTACATTTGTGATTGAGATGGAAGTTAACAACATGCGTGGATCCAATATTTTTTTAGATTCTGAGAACAATTTCTCAGAGACACTCATCCATGGACACACTCAATGACATACAATGAGCCATATTCTTCTAGAATGTGGAGATGTGCAATGAGATAATCTGTCTTCAGAATAGCCCAAGTATAACAATTTCCTGTTCAAACTTTAAGTGACATTTTGATGAGAAATCTACTTTTTCCACTCTTGCTTCACTCAGCCTTCACAGACCAGCTGTGAAGATTTCAGATACTGTTTTTTTTCTTGTTTTTGTTTATAGGGTAACCAGACCCCCACTAGAGCATGCATGACTTCCTGGCTGACAGCAGGTATGTGCTGCTGCTCTCTTACCTTTCTGCTGTCTCTACTCTCCCTAAACTTTTAATAGGAGATTACAAATGGTTATGTTCTGTGACAACTAATACACTATTTACTATCAAACAAAATAAAACACTGATATCTTTATTTGAGTAATTCAAAGCATAAAACAAGAACAGTATGATATTCAAGGATTTCTTAGCATATTCACATACTTGCCAGTAGAGTATTAAGCTAATCAAACATACTTGCATAATCAAGTTTGTAAACAAATGCAATTTACCCCAAAATCCCATACACAACATGGTAATAGTTTATTTTGGAATTTTAAAAATTTATTCACAATACTATGATGATTCAGAAAGATAGGGTCCCATTTCTTCAGGTATATTTACATTTACATAACATTCCTTTACAATTTTAATGATTTATCAGAACTCTGAAATAATTAGAGATAAATATAATCTCCTAACATTTCATCCCATTTTAAAAATAAGTTTAAGGCTAAATAAAAGTTAACTTGTGTAGGAAATAAATATATACACGAATACTCCCATTGCCCCAACTTTCGAGTGCTCAATCTTTAGACATTCTTGGATTTAAAAATTGTTGTAATTTTATTTCTTTTACAGCATTTCCATTTTAACACATTTATACTACAGTGTAAAATGGGGTCTGAGAAATTACACTTTAAATTAATAAGGATAGTAATATTAACAAGCTTCTTTAGTCTTAGGTAATTGTTTGCACTTTAGCAAAGGGTAATGTGTCCAATATTGAAGACCATTTTAAGAAATACTTATTCGGTCAATATCAGGAAACACCTGAACACAGCTCTGAGACTTTTACATCGTGCAATTGCATCAGAGTCAGAAGCTCCTGCCACACTCCACCCCATTGGCTGCACGAGGGATCTTGTCATCATGTGCACTATTAACTACCTTAGTTCAGTGATCACAGAGCAGAGCTGCAGAGATGAGTAACGAAAGGGTAACCTATGCAGAGCTCAGTGTGGCAAAGGACTCCAATCGACACCAAGTGAAACCCAAGGGCACCAAAATCTCCATTCCGTTAGCTGAGAAGGAACTAACCTATGCACAGTTAAGTCTCCAAAATACTTCACAAGCTCATCAAGGGAATGGCAAGAAGAACCACTGCAAAGGTAACATATTTAGTAGAGATGCAATAGAACTGTTCGAGAATGTGCAATGGGGTTCAGGTGTGAGGGAAGGGTAGGAGAATAAGCTTACGCGTTTTTCATTTGTGAGGGTCAGAATTTGATGTTGGAGTATGATACTCTGATAGGAGAGCTAATGGCTAACTTATTCCAGGGATTTTACAACTCATGGAGTATTATGTTTACTGAAAATACAGTGGTATTTCCTGGGAGAAAGGTTACAATGGGAGATAAAGTTCTGGTGTCCAAGTTTATATAATGACTACTGTGCATGTAAACTGTCTGAACAACTGTCTCCATTTTCCTTTCTCAGTGTTTCCATTTCTCTCACTGCAGGCTCACTAGCACATCCAGAGAAATATATTGCTGGGCTCCTGGGCTTCATCTGCCTTGTCTTGATATGCGTTATTGCAGCATTGATCCCTACTTACTTACACTGTAAGTAAATTTTGCAAATATAAAGGAGCTTTTCAGTTTCATGATCATATGTGACTTTAAACATTTCATATTAAGAAAGAGAACTTGCATTTCAATGTTTACACTTCGATAAATTGTAGAGTGGTTACGCTGAATTTGTTAAAATATATATAATAGAATGTGCTGAGTGCTCTATACATTCAGATTTCACAACTCAAAAACAATCTTTAGAAGGCTGAAATCACTCACTGAGGAATAAGAATTAATTCAGGAGACTGGTGAAACCAAGACTTAGTAAAGTCTGGTCCTTTATGCTTTTGAAACATCTTTTTTCCAAATGTTCATTATTTTATTCAGGATCCTCATGAAGTTAATTTTACTCCAGATAATTGCATCCTGAGCAATATAGCAAATTTCAAAGTAAGAAATTAAAATTATGATTTATTTAGATAAACATTAATATTTATAAGACTTCCTCCAACTTTTCTAGTGCCTGAAACACAGAATGTGAATGCATCATCCCAAGAAACAGGGGATCAAGCAGGTACACAGTGATTTTCAGAGTTGGGATATCAGTACAATTCATATTTGTCTCTATCTTATACTATACAAAAGTAATTTTGGGCAATTAATTTCAAAATCAGGTAACAAATAAGCAATGAATATAGTGTTCCTTTGTATACAACAAAGAGAATATTCCTTTCACTCACCATACCAATGTTGACAGTTGGCTCAAATGCCTACTTATAATAAAAGATATAATATATATCAATAACTGGAGAGATATAATTAAACATGGGTATGTTTATTGACATTGAAGACACATATAGAGTCAATATATTTTGTGTAGATTTATGCTATACATGCTATAAATTTGAGAAGCTGATCTTTTCTCTTTCTCAGGGACTTTTTTTTTTTTAATATACATAGCAGCCTGTGAGATGCAGAGCTAAATATTTAAAATATCTTATGCAATGCATACAAGTAAATCCATCCTAATTTTTGAAAATCCAAATTTTTTGGGGGGTGATAATTCATAATCTTCTTCAGCCAAACACTGTGGCCCCTGTCCCAAGGAGTGGCTGACATACTCCAACAGCTGCTATTATGTCAATCATGAAAGAAAAACCTGGAAGGACAGCGAGACAGACTGTGCTTCTAAGAAGTCTCAGCTGATCCACATAGATGATCAGGAAGAAATGGTAAGATGCTGAGTATTTCAAATGTTTTATTAAATGTGATTTCATAAATATTACATTTACAGTATTCATCCATGTTTTATATCTATTTTCAGCTTATATTAGAATATTTTCATATTCTATTGTTTGATGTCAAATATGTCATTTATATTTTTATATCATGGATGCATGTTTGATACTGTCCAGTTTGAGCTTTTCATAGAAAACCATGCTAAAATAGACTTGCTACTTAATTTTACCTCAAGGAAACTAAACTCTATATATTTATCATCAAGTGAAAAGATCCAGGTCATTGCAAATTGGATCACAAACTAAAATTTCCAACCCTCACTAAACCCTTTCTTTCCGTATCTTCACTTCTTCCCACCCTCTCATCTTCCTTCTAGAAGTTATACATTTATATATTGTGTTAGGTCTTTAATCCATTTTGATGTAAGTATTGTATATGGGTAAAATGTTCAGTTTACTTCTGTGTGTCAAGATAGTCAGAACTCCTGATACCATTTGTGAATGAAACAGTCCACTCCCCACAGAGTGGTCCTGGTACCCTTGAGGGGTCAGGTATTTCTGGATCCATTGTTAAGTTGTTTCTTCCTTGGAAGAGTAAGGTCTTGGGGTTTCATATCAGTCCATTTCAACCCAAACTTGTGTCCAAGACAAATGCAGGTTCTCTGTGTGGTGACACAGCCTAAGTGCTGGTAGAGCTGGGGCTTTATGACTCCTAACCCCTGATTTTCACATGTCAATTTACCACCAATCTTGCCTGTTCCCTCAATATTATTTCTTTACCATTGTTGTCAACTGTTTAGTCATTTGATTATGATTTGCATTTCTGTCAAGACTCTAGCATGGCATTAATCTCTGTGTGTGTGTTTAGAGGATTGTTCATCCCTTTACAATCAGTTTTCAATTTTTTTTTTATTTTTTCATTCTTTATTCATTTATTTTTTTTCATTCTGGGATCATCTGGTCTCCTCTACACATGTCAACATATTTTCCACCATCCAAGAATGTTCAGATTTAATGTATCCTCATTTCCATAGTAATTTTCCATTATATTTTGAAGTCTTAAAGAAATATGAGCTTGCTCAGTCCTTAACTGACAAATCCAGCATTAGCAACCCCCATGTAATGAACTGAAAAAGAAGGGGGCTATATAACAACCTCCCCCATCTCTGTGTTACTCAAGTCTGCCCCTCTGGTAATAACACCACTGATTTTTACAGTCTTCTACAAACATCGGAAACTATACTTCTCCTTGCACATTCCCTGGGAATGGGGAGCCGTGGGAGCTGTCTGAAGACAGCCCATCGCTTGAGTCTCTAACAACCTTTCTAATGATAAATATTTTGTAAATTATTTTTAGGTTTTGATAAATTTTCAGAGCCTTGAAACTGTTATTTTTGTCAATGTATCCTCCTCACTAATTCATAGCAACTCCTTTTTCTTAAGCATCCAGTGTATTATATTGCAATTGAATGTTACCACAATGGAAAGCATAAACTACTACTAATAAAAAAATCTTAAGTAAAAATGAAATAGCTATTTGTTATTACAAAATATAAACACTCTCATTTGACTTCTTGTACCTTTTGTTTTCCCACAGACGTTTTTGCGCATCTTTTATATCTTCCCATGGGTTGGAGGCTGCTACAACACCAGTGAGGGCAGATGGGTGTGGACAAATGGCTCCAATTTATCTTCCAAACTGTAAGTTTCTTCAGAACTCTTGTGTTTTATGACTTGAAGGAATTCATCTGAGCAAGAAAAAGCAGTATGTGAACAGATATGTAAACAAGTGTTTGTTGTCATCGAAGATTAACAAGTAGATTCAGATTCAAGTATGTAGTTAGTAGTCTAAAATATGCTAATTACTCAACATCTTGTTCTGTGTTGCCAAGATTAATTATGTATTGCATTCTATATTTCAGGCTCACAACACCTCCTTCGAGTGGCAAGAATTGTGCATATTTCAATTTTCAAGATAAGGAAATTTCTTCTGAATCCTGTTCAGAAACAAGAAAATACATATGTAAGCACCGGCTGCATGAGCTAACCTAAATTTTGTACATGCCATTCTCACTATCTGTAAATGACATGTTTTTGTTCCTTTAAAAGTCATATAATCATTTTTGTGTTATTATTTAAATATTATTTAAGAGAGGTTTTGAAATCACAACAAATTAAAAAGATAAAAGAATTCCACACAGGCATTAACCAACATGGTGCCTGTTAAAGGAGAGGAATGTACTTCTCGCAGGTCACCTGGGGTCCATCATTCACCTGAGGCTTCACTCCTGATATTGTAGAATTTTTAAGAAAAATTTATATGAAATTTTAAATTATATACCTATGTACATATTGTATTTTTCTAAATGTTTTTTTATTTATTAAAATAAATCAGGTATAGATTGTAAATATTTGATTCATATTTTTAAGCTAAGTGATTATTACTCAACTTTGAATATTTTGAATTTAGCATTGCAAAATGTGTAATAGAGATAGACACCACTGACGTTTATTGTAAAGAATGATTAACTATTTATAGGGGTTGGCCTCCTAAGAGAGGATAAAAAATTTACAAGGAAAACCTTGGGGTGAATGGCAATTAGCAAAGGAGGTTCCAGACCTCCCTGAGGATGTTTTTAACCTTCACGGAAGTTTGTGGCAGCAGACAGCTTTCCGGCATGCTCTCTGACTGGTGAGAGACAGATGTTCCACAGTCATGATCCAGATTGGCGAGGAGGAGGGAAGACTCCCTGTCAGAATGTCCCCTGGCAGAGCTGGTGGAAGGGGATGGTGACTGAGACTAATCAGAAAGCCGGCTGGAGGTGAGCGCACTGACAGCTGCATCTCAGCCAGTGAAGCAACACCAGGAAGCCGGGAAGAAGAACTCCCAGTGGCTCCCCAGTGCCTTCTACAGCAAAACAACATCATGTGTGCCAACACCGGAGAGAAGTTTATGGGAGCTCGCTCTGTTATGTCAGAGTAGGACAGGACAGTTATTTCAGAGCAGGAGTGGATTTCCCTGCGGTAGGAGACTGGCCGCCGCCAGACTCACTTCCGCCTTCCATTTTCCACCTTCCATTCTAAGGGAGAGGAGAGGGGAGCAGGAACAAAACTGGGGTGGGAAGAGCACAGGGAACTATGGTGATGGCACAGGGTGAAGTGGTGGTGGGAAGCCCATGGGGATTACAGGCAAGATGAAAAATGTGCAAAATGAAGAATGATGTAAAAAAATGTATTTATAAAAAAATAAATGAATAAAAGAAAAAAAAAACTTCAAAAAAAAGAAGGGTGAATTTGAAGTTGGGAGTAATAATCTATTAATTGACACTAATTTTACTATGCAGCAGTTGCCCTATAAAAGCCGTTTGGATTTAGTACTTCCTTGGAGAATCAACAGGAAACTTTACAGACCATTAGCCTTATTTTTAATTGATGTACTGTTGCTTTATAACACTATGTGTATTAAGCGCATAACTTCACATCTTGGTGAGTGTGTCCTTCATATCACAGACAACACCAAAGTTCCGGCTCCCTTCACCACTATAAATGACCCACAATACTTGTTCCTCTCACCCCCTTCCATTATGGAAACTGTTTTTTGCTATTTTGTCTGAGTTTTGTTGTTGGCTTCTTTGTATTCCATTAAAGAATATAGTCAAAACATATTTGTCTTTCCCTTTCTGACTTAGTTAACTTAAGTATTTCAAGATTCATCTCCACAAATAATAAAATTGCACTTCCTTTAATATCTGAGTAGTATTACTGTGTGTGTGTATCTTTATCTAATTATCTTTACATTGACATTTAGGCTGTTAATGTCTGGACTTTGTGAATAATGTCTATTTAGATCATATCTGTTCTTTTTTTTTTTGCTTGTTTGTTCTCTTTTCAACATTTTTTTCGGATTGAGTGGTATGAGTTCTTCATATATTTTGTGTGACATTCCTTTCTTGATATATAAGTTGCAAATACCTTCATCCAGTCTACAGGTAACATGTTTCTGTGGTGTCTTCTTGTACTGCACAAAAGCTTATTATTTTGATGTGGTATAATTTGTTTATTTTTGTTCTTGTTTTCTTACCATTTGGAGGCATCTTTTAGCATATATCAAGGACTATTTTTCCTATGCTTTAGAACTACTGTTTGTTTTAGGTTATACATTCATGTCTTTAATTAATTTTTGTGTATAGTGAAAGGCAGTGGATGATTTCATTCTTTCACGCGTGACCATTCACTTCTGGAAGATAATTTCTTGTTTCCATTCTATATTCTTGTCTCCTTTGTCATAAATTAACTGTTGCTAAATGTATGATTTAATAGTTCATTATCATTTGCAAGAAAAATGTGTTATCTACATTTATTTCCTTAAACATAAGCATAATCTTTATATTCTTAAAATATGTATATATATATTCTCTATTATATATCTATATGTATATAGATATATATAATATATATATATAATATATATGTATATATTCTTTCCCTATATACATATAAGAAAAAAATTGTGAAAATTCAAAACTGTTATAAGATTGGTAACAGTTGATTGCTTAGCTCACCTTCAAAGCAAAAATTTAAAGACTTCATTAAAGTCTTTAATGTGCCTTAACGGCAACCTAGATTTAAGAAAAACAGCAGTAAAAATTCTTGACCTATTATGAAAGGCTCTCTGTAATAAGATATTTTTACAAAGCAGGTATCACATTTTATACTAATTGAGGTGAAGGAGGTATCAATTATAACCAATCACAGTAGAAATGAAAATTCCTAGATATTCAAAATGGTTCCCCCCAAATTTTAGCATTGCTAGTGATAAACTTCCTTGTATTTTATCTGAGTGAATTAACAAATTAATATAAATACTGTTGTATAATAGAAAAACAATGCTCAAATTATCAATATGAATAAACAAATAAAAATCACCAAACTTTTGAGGAGAAAGTTACAAAACTGAATATCAGAATAATGAAGACTAAACAGAACATTAATTGATCAAAGTTAAAAATTTCAAATAAAAGTTATCAGATGTACTGAGATGAATTTATGAGAATGATGATTGTTTATATTAGGCTAAATCTTTATTTTACTCCTCTGTAAAAACAACCACTGGAACAGCCAACACGGTAATGATTTTAATCTGAACCTCCTTCCCCTTCAGAGATATTAAAAAAAAAAAAAAAAAAACAAAGATGTGGGACATAGATAATCTCTGAAATATTAGGGTTATTAATATTGTGTGATGATTATAGGGAAAATTAAATATAAAGCTATGAAGATGAAGCAGACTTGTGAACTAAAGAGAAAAAAAGAAACTTTCTGGAAATATTATATTCTTATTCCAGGCTACCTAGGATTTGGAGGATACGGTCCAAAATTTCAGAGTGCAAAATATAGATACACATGATAAAAATTTTGAATGTAGATTACAAAGTATAAATATTTAAAGCATATAAAAACTTGAAGGAGAGAAATGGTCACATCAAAGAAGTTAATGTCTGAGGAATGAATGGTGGAAAGGAGCCAGAGAAATTTGAAAAAGTCATGAGCAAGAACTGTGGAAATTAGTACAAAATCATTTAATGGAAAAAATCACTTTCATAATCATTTTTAGTGATTATAGAATAGATTAGAAACTTTTGGTGGAGAGTGAAAGAACCTCACTTTAATTTTGCCTGTTTTCAAATATTATATGAATGAATCATAGCATATGTATTTTTTTTAAAAGATTTATTTATTTGTACAGAACTGGGGTACAGGCCAGAGATGCGAAGGGTGAGAGGCTTCACCAGAGACAGAGCGGGGAGCAGAACAGGCAGATCGACGAAGTACACTGCTGAGGGGAGCAGTGGGCGGGTCAGGAGAGGTCTGCCACGCCATGTGGATCTCCTCCGGGGCAGGTGGGGATCGAACTCATGCGGAAGTGGCTTTAGCTTTTTAGTGCAGTGCTTTAACCCGCTGCGCCACCAGGGAGGGCCCAGCATATGTATTTTTATATTTTATATCTTTTTTTTCAGTCACTACTCGATGAGACTCAAGCATGTGGCTTAGCATGAAAATAGTGCACTTATTGTCATTGTTGTATATAGATTTTGGCATAAATAAATGCTTTATTTTACTGTTTTTGTAACACTTAGTCATTACCTTTGTATTTTTTAAGAATAAAGTTGCTATTATTGAAGTGTATATGCTTTTTGTACATAGATAGATAGATAGATAGATAGATAGATAGATAGATAGATAGATAGATAGATAGATAGATAGATAGATAGATATCTGCTGTATATAGATTCTTGGTAAATAGTTGGATCTGGGAGTAGACTTGCTAGATAGTAAGTTATTCATAGAGTCACCTTTAGTAGATAGTGTTAAAGTATTCTAAGTTATTTGTTCTAACCAATTCCTTGCCATTCAAATTACTTAATCCAAAATCTATTTGGATACAAAATGCTGAAGTTGTCAATGGTGATTCTCCTTTCCCCCCAAATTTGGGGAGATTATTAATGAGGGAGAAAATGTAAGTTTAAAAACCAAACAAGTAACACACACACACACAAAATCAGCTAGTACACAAATAGAAATTTGAAGTCATCTGGCTTTTAAGGCACTTACAATTTACTTACAGTTTACCTGGAAGCATATTTGAAAAGTATTACCATTTGTGTATAACTGGTTATTCATACTTTCTAAGATTATACCACCATAGGGAAAAATACCTTCCTGTCCCCTTGTGAATTATAGATTTATGTTAAACAAACAAAATGAAATTTCCTGGTATGAGTGAACTAATCTAATGAACATATGTTCTTTGTAGAAAAAAAAATGACATGTCACTAGAATTGTTCATTTTTAGAATGATATAACCTCAACTAGAGACAGGATTGAGAAATTACATAGCCATCTCTATATCAGGAAACTGTGCCACGTAAAATTGTTACTTGTTCTTCCTCCTACGTGTTCCCGCCTCCCTCTGAAGTATACACTCATGATTTCCAGAAGCTCTACCTGGTGTTACTCTATTACAATGTGTGACGCTATTTGTGTCTCTCAACACCTAAAATACAGCTGAATGTATTAGAGGTTATGGATAAACGTGTGTTTTAATGCCCCATACAGAGGCAAAGCCCATCTGAAGTTTAGATTTGATCCTTTTGGTTTGTTTTTTCAATTCAACACATTTTCAGAAAAGCCCAGAATACAATCGTTTCATTTGGTCAAAACCACCTACCTTATTATGTTTTTGTTTCTGGGTGACTGTTCAATAAAAACCCCCAACCACATGTAGTTTTCACACCACAGTTAAAGTGAGTATCTGAGCATCCTGCCCAGAGGACTGTTTTTCACCACAGAGCTGCACTGTGGTCTCCCCTCCCCCGCAGGGCACACAGGAAGAGCTAAGTACCCCTCATCCTGTAGGGCAATCTTTTGTCTCTCTGGCCAAAATGACCCTGATCAGCCTGGGGGGCTTTTCTCTTTTAACAGTAATTTTTAAAATCTACCTCCTGCCTACCTAGTCAAATTTATATTTGCACAGCTTATTGAGATGCTGGCATTTTGTTTTGTTTTGTTTTATCCGTTTGAGCTAGATTATTTGCAAAGCATCACTACTTTCTCCAATATTTTTGAGAGAAAATATTTATATTTGCACAGCTCATTGAGATGCTGGCATTTTGTTTTGTTTTGTTTTATCCGTTTGAGCTAGATTATTTGCAAAGCATCACTACTTTCTCCAATATTTTTGAGAGGTCAGGGATATGTTCCTGTGGGACCCATGCATGCAATTTTGTGCTTCCCTGACTTTCTTGCTTATTTTTTTGACTCATGAGTCTGGACTCATTTAGCATATGCCTCCTTGAAAATTATTTCCGAAGTCTGTCAACTTACTGAGAGCTTTATGAGGGATACTACAACTCCTTTTGCTTAACTTTATCAGGGTACTTATTAAAAAAAAAATGCACTTGTAGGTGAGATTTTGTCATTCACCCACAGGACTTTAAGTTCCTGTTTGAGCTAAGTGAAGTTAATAGAATATTCAGATGTTTTGTTCCTTTTTCTCACCTTTTATTTAAAAGATGTAAAATTTCAATTACACCTAAGGGCATTAAAATAAAACCAATTTACAGACACTTGTGGTTTCTTGCAGTAGCTGCTCATAGCTTCAGAGTGCTGAGATGTAACCCCTTCAAAAGTGCATTATTTCTCTAATGCAAAGATATCCTGATGAGAAAATTTTTAGAAACCTATTAATATCCTAAAAATTATTGTAGATTTAATCAACCTTTGCTGAGTCAAAAATATTAGCCTATCTTGATTTTATCTCCTATCTAGTATACAGAGAAGATAGTTACAGTATCTAATTGTTTTATTAAGTGAAGATTTTTTTTTACAAAATAAAATCTGCTGACTGAACACACTGATTATGGGTTTACTGACCAAAGTTTTATACTCATGAACATATAAAATAGCTTTTTTTTTTTTCCAGCTGTTCCCTTCTATAATGGCCACAGTGATAAATATGTAATTGAAAACTGTTCATTCAAAATAAATAAATAAATAAATGAAATCTTGCGTTAGGGGCAAGGAGGATGAAACTGGAGGGTAAGATGATAAGTGAAACCAGTCTGATGGAAGAAGATTATGAGATTAATTCTATATGATTCCACTCACATGTTAGCTATAGTCACAAAGCAGATGACCAGATAAAACGGACACACCTATACTTTTGGTAGTGATATTGGTAAACCATGTACAGATGTCAAATTCACAGCTGTACACTAGAAAATCACATAATGTAATAAAACAATGTATTTCAATAAAAAGTCTTAACATGCTAGAAGATTTTTTCATCACATGATGATGTTAGGATTTAACATTTATTTCACCAAGTCAAGCTTCTGTGTAGAGAAAGTGGGAGTAGTGTGGTTTGCCCTATGTATTTTCAAGAGAAAGAGGATATCATAACACATTCTACCATCTCGGGGATCAGAACTGATTCAACATTTGTGGTTTCAATTTTAACTTAGAAACTTCAGTATCTAAATTGCTGTTTGGATAGGATTCCCCAAGAATCAGGACCTGCTTTTTCTTCAGGTGTGTGTTTTTGTGGGGGTATGCCCGTGCCGGTCTGTGGGTCTGTGATTCTAGCAACTGTTATTTAAAAAATGAGGCATTTGGGGGGTTTCAAACTCAAGATAGTCTGTAAAAATATTTATACTGTAAGGCAATTTTAATGGCCTTGTATTTGAACAGAATTACTGAGAACAAGAAATGTTTATTACTTTTGAGATATACTTATTTTCACTTTAAACCTAGATAGGTAATTAAAAAAACTAATTAATACTAATTAAAGAACCAAAAATTGTCATATGTCATAGAACTTTATTTCTATACAAAAGCAAAAAAAGAAAAAAAAAAGTTTTGCATTTGGGATTAAAGAACTGAATTTCAGTTTGAATTTTCAGGAGAATTAGGAGTCTCCTGGTCTTGCAGAAGGTATTTAACTTCTATGATACAGGACTTGCAAAATGAAATAAATTGTATATCTGTTGCTTCCAATTTTTAAATCAAATTTAAAACATTCATTTTTAATCTAAGCATTATACTTAATTAGTCAACATCTTTTTTTTTTTTTTCTGGGAAACTTGTAGATGCTGTAAGATGTTACTATGTAAAGAAATAAGAGATTGTTTTTGTTCATAATGGTGGCTTAATATAGGTGATGATGGTGCTGTGAATAGAAGTTAAACTAAGAAACCATTCAGCAAAAATGCACATGTCTAACTCAAATTTACCTTGCAAAGAAAGAAATTATCATCAAATAAAATAAAACTATTATAAATAAACACTCTGTGTTGACATTCAGTATTAGTGATGGCAAGAGGTTTGCTTAATGTAAGTGAACAAAATACACCCATGATATTTTTTTTAAATCTTTTAAATAAGTTTTTATTGTGTAACCAAGAGATATAAGCATTTATTTTACATGGCTTTTTATGAACTTTTATGTTCATAAAAACTTCTATGTTCCCCCTTTTTGTACACACATGAGGGAATTATATAGTCTTTTTACTTTTTCAATCAAAACATATCATCCCACCACACACACAAAGAAAACAAACAGAAACTAAATGCCCAATTCTATTTTACTCAGGAATCTTTTGAGAAAGAAGACTTTGGATTCACCTCTGAAGTAGATGAGGATTAGATGATGGAGTTCACGCAAGGTCGGTGGAATAACCAGAATGAGGGTATGTACTTTCCACATAAATGTATAGTTTGTCTGCCGTTTATTTTTAAGATCCCAGAATCTGATACAAGAAGGTAAGGCATAGGATTGCAATGTTTCTCCTCCTTATGTTAACTTCATATTCATTTCATATTTTGCTCATATCCTTTTTTTTTTTTAAGATTTATTTATTTGTGCATACAGAACTGGGGTACAGGCCAGAGAAGCAGGGGTGGCGAGAGGATTCACCAAGAAGAACAGGCCGACTAACGAAGTACACTGCTGAGGGGAGCAGCAGGCAGGACAGGAGAGATCTGCCATGCCATGTGGTCATCTCCCGGGCAGGCGGGGATCAAACTCACGTGGAAGTGGCTTTAGCTTCTTAGTGCTGTGCTTTAACCCACTGCACCACCAGGGAGGCCCCTCTTATACTTTTTAATTGACTATTGAATATTAAAAAGCTTATTAGTTTCCTCCTCCCTTCATTTAGTTAATTAACTAACATCACGTCTCTCAAAACTTGAGGCATTTTGAAATAATGACAGCTTTAGGATTTGGAGTTAGAAACTGAACTTTCGCCAAAGTTTCGCTAGTTGTTTGTACTGAATCTAGGGGAATACACAGTCTCTATAAACTTTAATTTTCTTTGCCTCAGCTAAAGAAAGAAAAAGCAATATTTACTGATAATGGACTTAACTGGTGTTAATATTAGGTGACATATATTTTAAAAGTCTTCTTGAGGTAAAAACATTACAGGGTCTCCTGTGCTGAGCAGCACTGTGAAGCTATCCACAGCCACTGGGGCACAAGTTTGATCCCCGGCCAGGGAGCTGACCCACATGGTACAGCAGATAACTTCTGTTTCAGATGACTTCTGCTACTCCCCTCAGCAGTGTTTTTCAGTTGATCCACCTGTTCTGATCTCCACTCTGTCTCTGGTGAATCCTCTCACTCCACCTTATCACTGGACTGCACTCCAGCTCTTGTATACATAAATAAATAAAGTATATATTTAAAAAAAAAACATTATAAACTGCTCATAAGGGAAATCATTATATTAAATGTTGTGATTTTGCCTCTTCTAAGATTCATTTCTTCATCCATAAAATAAAACATATGCTTTTATATGCTTATTAACTAAATTACATATATATACACACAATATGCAGGTTTGATTTTTTTCAGTTTAATGTTTAGAATAAGAGGAAATTGGTACTAGTGTTTTATTTATATGAGGTTTCTGCAGAGTAATAAATACTGTATCAAAAAGAAAGAGAAAATGATTACTGTTTGTTTGAAAGGCAAGATTTTTTTGCATTATCCTTTACTTACTTACTAAGAAGTAAAGGAAGAAAAAGAGCAAAAAAAGTTTATTTGAAAATACTTTTTTTGCTGTTTTTCTTCCTTTCTTTCTTCTTCTTCTTCTTTTTTTTTTTTTTTGTCTTGCAATTTGTAACATTAAATTAGTATATGTGATTTTATGGAATAAATACATGTCTCATTCGGTTAGATGTGGGTCTTTTTTATTCTTCAGGGTCTTTATTGTTAGATTTAATTACAAGTTAAAAAAATGTACTTACTTTAATAGCACACAAGATCTTGCTACAACTATTTTTCCAAAGATTAAATTTAATATTCCTATCACACGTATCAACAACATAGCAAGAAAAGAATATGAAGCAATAGTAATGTGATATTAACTTTTAATAGGCTTTGCACAGAAATGGTAAGTTGAATTTTGAAAATTAATGACCCACATGGAAGAACGACCATGATGCATACTGGTCTGAATTTTCTTTCTTCAGAGCTCAATGAATGTCATGGCAATAACTTTCAACTGGTAAAGCAAGGTATTTCCACAGGACAGCAAAGGAAAAGAACTTCACCGGTGACTACCAAAGTTGGAGAAAACTGTAGGTCTTCAATTTTACTTGGCCTCTCTCATATTCTGAGGTGAATGCTAGAAATTGTTTAGATAAGGGCCTTCCTGGTGGCACAAAGGGTTAAGGCACAGCACCATGAAGCTCTCTGCAGCCACTGCAGCACAAGTTCAAGCCCCAGACAGGGAGGTCAGCAGACCTCTTCTGTCTCATTCACTGCTCCCCTCAGCAGGGGCGTGCTCCCCACTCTGTCTCTGCTGAATCCTCTCATCTACCTGCACCTCTGGCTTGTACACCAGTTCTTGTATGCATAAATAAATCAATCTTTTAAAGAAAGAAAAATTGTTTAGATCAGTGGTTAACAATTAGTGAAATTTAATGAGGAAAACTGAAATGAGATTAACTCTAGTTTAATATTGTAATACATGATACAATTAGCAGAAAATTCTATAGAGGATCCATTTGTGCCTTAACATAATGAGAATGTCATAATAATCATAACAATGAGTAACTAGAGGTGAAAAGTAGAAAAGAAATACAAGATATCTTTCAGAAATATGACCTTAAACAGTTTAAATCCAATGTGATTGTTATTCACAGAAACATTTCTAAATATAGTGAAGAAAGTATGATGTTGTATGCAATGCTGAATAGCATTGCAAAGAGAGCTTGACAGAGCTTGCACAGAGAGAAAACCACAAACTGTTCTAACCTATGACTCTATTAAATGTTAAAAATAAAAATAAATTATGATCAAGTAGTATCACTTTACAAGAGTTATGAAAACATGAAAGATGTAATCATCAAAGAGGAATAAGTGAATGATCATATGCATAATGTTGAAAAGATTTGGGAGAAAATTCAACATTATTCTTAATTAATTAGTTAATTTTTAAAGCTTCTAAAATAGAAATGAATATGCCTATGTTGAGGTTCAAACCTTGTTGACAGCTTGTTGACAAATGCTGGCAGCATTTTCATTATAGTGGGAAAAAGGCAAGACTTTTTATTACAATTATCACTGCATAATAATAAGCATAAAAGTGAAAAAAGTAAATGTTATGCAATTTAATAAAGAGGGAGTATTAAAATATTTGCAAAATATGTGTATGACTGAAAAACACTGAAAAACTCCAATTTACCATCCAAAATATTAAAAACATAAGGGTATTTGAATTTGGTTGAAAATAACATCTAAAAATCAGTTGTCTTATTAAATAAAGACAAGGTAAACATTTTTATAAAATTAAAAATCAGAAAAAAACAGAATTCTTATGAGTAAATATATGTATTTACAATTTTACTATGACATGAAGAGACATGAATAATGGAAATAGAAACTTTTTTTAGGGTAAGAGGCATTCTAAAAATGCAAATTATCTTCACATATCTACTCATTTAATATGATTCTACTGAAAGACCAGTGCACCATATTTTAAAAATCCAGGCTTCTGAAAAGTTTTCTTTGAAGTTCTTAAGAAACATAAAAAGCATAATTATACTGAAAATATGAAAGAATATAATTTTGTGCACATTATCAAATACTCAAGTATATTATAAAACTAAGGAAATTTTACATATAATTTGAATGGACAGATTAAAGAGTTGTGAACAAAAGTAAATACATATGGGAATATATTATAGGCCAACAAATGATATTTCATATTGATGAGGTCACATTAATTTTTTAATAGATAATGTTAGAAAAGTTCAGTGCTTACCTGGAATTATGTCTTATAATCTTTGTTCCTGAGTTATACACACACACATACACACAGAAACTAATAAGGAAGGACACTATATATCATTTTGAAGGGCCAAGGTCATGATTTATAAACTCAGAGTGATGATAGCATTTTTTGCTCATATCAAAAAACCATAAATTATAAAGTAAAATTTGATCAGGTCAACCATAGAAAAATCACCTTTTTTTCTCACAATCAAAATATCACAAAGTTAAAACACAAATAATATCTGAAATGTATTTGCAAAACAACTGATAAGAAATAAACTATTATTTTAAAATATAATTACAAAAGATACTTAAATAAGAAAAATCTCAAATAGAAAATAGATATTCTCTAAACAGAGTAAACTATGCTCAATGTTTTTAATAACAAGAAAATGTTACACATAAGGATGTATCGGTTAGCAGAATTATGCATTCCAAAATAAGAAAAAAATTAAGGGCAGTGAAAGGTATCAGCAAACAGGCTTTTATTTATTCATTTTGATTGAGTTAACATTACTCTACTGTGTCTGATTTAGGGTAATAAGTTTACCCTATTCTGATCTATGTCACCATATCACACCCACTTTCAAAGAACCCATAGTCCTTTAAATGTAACTCTGATACTACAAAAATTGGTATAGAATCTGAATGGAAATTTTCAATCATTATAAAAATACAACACAGGCACCCTTTGACTCAGAAATTACACTTTCAGGAATCTTACCTTACAGTTACTGAAAAATAAGTACAAGTTGAATGAATTATTCATGTCATTATTCTAAAAGTGAAAGCTAAGAAACAAGATAAATATGCATTGGGAAAAAATTAAAATCTGTTAATACTTAGATATGCCACTAAAACATATGCTAATCAAATATTGTAAGAAACTATCACAAATCTGACACATTGTAAAATATACTATGTAATAATTACTAGCATGTGGATATTCATTTAAATTATTTTGAGGTCATATTGGTTTTCACTTTACAATCTGGAGGTATAGGATCACACCCTTCAGATATGTTATCACACCACACCCACCATCAAAACTCCAGTACTCATCCACAATGTTCCACTGGACACTCACACCTCCGCTCCCACTGCATTACCAAAACACCTGTTTGCTTCAGTTTTACAGTTCAGATGTCAAATGCCTTTTATTGCAGAGTAATTGCTTTGCTTCTCTATATTCCAAACATAGGTGAAACCATCCTATAATTCTCATCCTCCCGATATAGATATATTCCACTTAGTATTCCCCTTTCCAGAACCATCTCACATTATTGCACATGGCCAGAGTTAATTGTTTTTATAGCTAAGTAGTATTCCTTTGTGTGTGCATGTGTCAAAGTTTCTTTATCAACACCTCTATCCCTTGGCATGTAGGTTGTTTGTATAATTTAGTTATTGTAAATAGTCTACAGTGAATTTAGACGTGCATGTATCCCTTTGAATTAGAGTTTTTGCATTCTTCAAGTAGATAACTAGAGAGGAATTAAAGGTTCATATGGTAGATCTAATTTTAATATTTTGAGAAATCTCCATCCTATATTCTACAAGACTTGGATCAGTATATAGTCCCACCAAAAGTGTTTCCTCCCCCCCCCCATTCTGCCCAACACTAATTTCTGATCTTTTGATATAACAGGCCATTCTTCTGGATGTGATGAACTACCTCATTGGGATTTTGGTTTTCATTCATATCAAATTTTTTTTTACACCTACTGATAGGAATTTTTCTCTTTCTTTTTCTGGATGTGATTACATTAATGGAAATTTGACATTGATCCACCTTGTTCCTTTATATTAACTCTCTTGTTCATGATGTATAATCCTTCAATGTTCGTTAAATTTGATTTGTTAAAATTTTGTTGAGGTTGTTTTCATCCTGACTGGCATACTTGATCACTCACCTTTTGTTCATAAATTTAAATTACTTAAATTCCCTCCACATCTAGTCTGTTGCACTTGGTCTCTGCTGTCCAGGTGGTACTTTACTTTCACTTGAGTCACAGGCTGTCTGTGTTAAGTCCCCTGTGGACTACTTTGTATTATTCTCCTAAGAGCTAAGCAGGCAGCCTTCTTTCATACCATCTACCTTTTAAGCTTTCAGGATATATTCTTTTTTTTTTTTTTAAAGATTTATTTACTTGTGCATACAGAACTGGAGTACAGGCCAGAGGCTCAGGGGCGGCAAGAGGCTTCACCAGAGACAGAATGGGGAGCAGAACAGGCAGATCAACGAAGTACACTGTTGAGGGGAGCAGCGGGAGGTCAGGAGAGGTCTGCCGCGCCATGTGGTCACCTCCGGGCAGGCGGGAATCTAACTCATGTGGAAGCGGCCCTAGCTTCTCAGTGCTGTGTTTTAACCCACTGTGCCACCAGGGAGAGCATCAGGATATATTCTTAAGTCAAAAATTTCACAGACCATAGTTTATTAAATGTGTTTGTAAAAAGGGGCAGAAGGGAAACTTATATGTATTTTTATTTCATCTGCCCGGAAAACATTAAAAATGATGACTGTGATTTATTATAGGAGGGACCAGTAACTTGCAGAGAGGAATAAAGGAATATTACATTCTATCCTGTTGTTTTTAATCATTTACAAAGTAATTATGTTATCTATTCTGAGAAAAATGAATGAGGAAAAAGTACTAATGTACTCACCCTTTAAAAAAACAAGCTAATGTGTATATTAAATGCAGAGATACATAATCCTTCAATCTTTATTTTGATCATCTTTTGTACATTTTTCCCTGACAGCACCTCCTTTTATCCTTGTCCGTTCCATTGCTGTAGCATTGGGGATCCATTTTGTTGTAATGACAGTAATATATGGTGTCATGGCCATCAACTGTAAGTGATATCTACAAAGAGGTCGATAACATTGTTACTCTAATGACAGTCATGTATTATTATTGCTAAGACCCAGACACACAGGGACATACATTCTTAATATTGAATGTATACAGATGTTGTTATTAACCTAGAAATGTGTTTTTGAATTAAATTACTAACAATACAAATATTTTAAATATTATTATTTTAATAGTGTTCTTTAACCAAGGAGCTCAAGTTCCTTTGAAAGGTAAGTGAGTTTTCCTGTATTTTAAAGCACAAATTGCATTGATCTTTCTGTCTCTTTCCATCTCATGTACACACATTATCTATGCACATGTATCAAAAGACAAAAAAAGTGTAAAAGAAAATGATTAAATTTGTTCATAATCCATGCTTGTATAGAAATATTTCTTTGGGAGCTATTAAAATAATCTGAAATTTCAGAGCTAGAATTAAGAAAAAATATTTTACCCATCTATGCAAAATCTGCTATAATGTTCAACTATATGTGAAATTAGTGATGTGTTTTCCATTTCTAGGCAGTTACTATGACTCATGTCCTGTAAACTGGATACATTATAAAAATAAATGCTACAAATTTTTTAATGAGAACAAAAACTGGCATGAAAGTCAAGCTTCTTGTAAGACTCAAAATTCCACCCTCCTGAAAATATACAGCCAAGAAGATCAGGTGAGTATTTTTTCTTTTTTTTGAATTCTCATTCTTATATTTAGTTATAATATATGAGATAAATTACAAAAATGTGAACCTCAGCATGAAGATTCAGATATAGCAACCTGAATTCTTTCTGCATTAAAACTTATAAAAGAAAACACAGAAAGCACAGATATGATGTATGTATTGTGTAACTAGGATTTATGCATGAAAATATGTTTTACCCAAGTGTGAAAAGAAGTGATTAAATGACCATGCTTTTGCGATTATGTGCACACTAATTTTGTTTTTGATATATTTATGGCTTCAAACAGGACTTTTTTAAGTTGGTGAAGTCATATCATTGGATGGGACTAACACAAATTTTACCAAACAGATCCTGGCAGTGGGAAGATGGCTCGATTCTCTCCCCCAACCAGTAAGTCCCTAAAGCAGTAGGTATCATTTGTGGACTTGTCCTAAGCTAGCCTGATGATCACTGAACTACCATATTGTCCCTCACAGCAGTAAGGTAGAGGGGGCCCATGTATATGTGTCTGTACAATACACAGTTACAGGTTAATGTGATCATATTCTATGAATACATATACACAGAGATGAAGTCCTGGGTCTCCATGTTGCAGTTCGGGACCCCTACACCTTACTGCATAGATGGATTTGCACACACAGAGAATGTCACAAAGGTTTCCGCATACACCCAGCTATAGCTGTTCTTAGCATTGGGGAGGTCCTCGGGGACACTTCTAACTTGGGACACACACTAAGCATCACATACATTCTATTTTGAAGTTATTGCCAGAATTGTTGAGATATGATTGATATTTAATAAACTAGACTTACATAAAGTTTGCAATTTACTAAATTTCATGAGCGTATCTATCCATGAATCTACTGATTACATCAAGATAACAAATGTAATAATCTCCTGCAAAACTTACTGTTTCAGTTGCTCCCAGTTGTTGACTATTATAAATTGAGCCACCTGCAGGGAGGGATAGAACTCCTTCAAGAGACTCACACTTCAGTCAATGATACAGTTATAATCCGAAAAGTATTACCCAGTATAATCAGTGCTTAGAGAAATGATAACAGATATTATGGCATATCTGTGAAATAAGAAAGCCTGCCATATTCTTAAAAGCTCCTGAAATGATACAATTTCCTTATGTATATTTGAAAAATTATTATTTCATTTTTTTTTTTTTATTTTACATCAGTAAGTCATGGCCTTGTTGTTCTTCCTGATCCAGAGTAACCGTGTATGAAATGCAGAATGGAAGCTGTGCAGTTTATGGCTCAGATTTTAAAGGTTATACTGAAAATTGCTTCACTCCAAATACCTACATTTGTATGCAGAGCATGGTGTCAAGAGCTTGTGATTTATAAAACAAAAAGGATTCAAAGCTACAAAACCCATTTTCTAAAGAAGAAAATTTTCTATTCTCATCCTCATTTTCCAGAAGAAAATGCTGCCGCTATTTATTGAACTGTACTTTCATCACTGGCATGTGACACATAAGTAATCATAGGGAATACAACTCAACAGTAAAGAACTTATCTTCTGTAATGATGTTTTGTTCATTTAAAAAAAAATTGAGTGACAAACATGCATATTTAATTTAAGGTCTGCTTTAGATATTCGAGAGCTCAACTAAATTTTAAAGGATGATTTTATTAAATATGTATGCATATCAAACTTCTTTTGTTTAAGGCTTATTTATGTATGCATACAGAACTGGGGTACAGGCCAGAGGTACAGCGGCAGAGAGAGGATTCACCAGAGACAGAGTGGGGAGCAGAACAGGCAGACAGATGAAGTACACTGCTGAGGGGAGCAGCAGGCTAGACAGCGGAGTTCTACTGAAGTTGCCATGGCTTGGCTTGGCTTTGCAGTGCAGCGTTCCAACCCACTGCACCACCAGGAAGAGCCCACATGTGTATCATTTCTTACCCCAGTTGCTATTAGTTCTGTTGCTATTGTCAGATTGTAATTTGTGACTATGGATGAGGAAGAGCAAGACAACTTCATTCTGGTATGGGTCAATTTGGAGAGTTTCTGGATTGAGAGTAAACTAAAGATGTCAAAAGTTGTCTCGTGGTCTTCAAGCTCTGTATTTTCTGTGTACATCTTTCTCCACCAGGAGTATATTTGACTATTTCCCTCCAACTCTGGGGCCCAGCTTTCCTGTCTTCACCAGAAAACAAAGTCTTTCCATGGAGCTGGTTTTTCTCTCAAAAGTACTCTTACCTCTGGATCCCTGCTGACCTTTGTTAAGTCCAGACCTCTCCATAAGTACCAATTCATTGACTTTTCCATCTGGATTAGCTCTTTGTTATAATCTATAATTCTCTCCCCTCCCTAAAACCTCATTTTACTGGTATGTATGCATTGATGTCATTATATATTAACATCTGTCCTCACTGTAGTTTGGAAGCCCCATCAGGTAGATTCAGCTCTGTACATGCGAGTCTCTAGGTCTGAAGGCTCAGCTTGACTAATGGCAAAAAACCCGTGTTTATGAATAAATTGCTTATTTCTTCCATTCTAGAGGAGAATGCCAACTCCACCCAGGGAGGTGACCCACATAGCACAGCAGAACTCTCCTGTCTCTCATGCTGCTCCCCTCAGCAGTGTATTTCAGTCAATCTGCCTGTTCTGCTCCCCACTCTGTCTCTGGTGAATCCTGTTACCACCCCTGGACCTCTGACCTGCACCCCAGTTCTGTATGCATAAATAAATAAATCTTTAAAAAAATAAAAATGTTTCACACCTTGTGTGGCTAACAAAGTTTTAACATCTCCTAACTCTCCAAATCACTTTTAAACCATTTTCACATTTGACAAAAGTGCATTTTTTCCTGAGTTCATTTGTTCAGGCATTTTTACCTGCTAGCCCTGAATATTTATTCTCCCACAGATGATCTACTGAGGCAGAAGATGACTGGTATTGTACAGAAATATCACTATTACTCTAAAAATATGACAAAATTTATTTTGAAAGTACTCAAAAATTTGAATCGTAAGTAAGATCTACAAATAACTCATTCTAGTCATCAAGGATTTTATTTAAAATTCTGTCTCAATAATGTTTTTGACATTAGTAATTTTCATTGTATCAATTCTTAAGTTGTTGAATGGTATTTATTGCATTTATCTTATTAAATATTTTAAGGTATGACACCTAATTTTATCAAAATAAATATCTGATGTAGATGAAATTTCTACACAGGGAAATCTCAGATGTTCATTTTATTGTCTTTCCATTGTATTTCATTTAATCGGAATATGTCCTCTTCTTACAGATACAATAGCCTTCATTTTGGCAATCTTCAGCAACAATCTTACCATATCTTATATATGTGCACTTGTCATTAGCATTTTCATATCCTGGAGTTAGAAACCTAGAAGATAAAAATATATTAGAGCATTAATTTATTTTCCATAGAAATTTCATTTCTAAGGTTAAAATTTTGATATACTTCCAAAGAAAAGGAAATGTTATTTTCCCACCTCTCTAAAAGAAACAATGAGAATACTCAACTGTCATACAAAATTTCATGCTAGATCTGGAAGTGGGAAGTAACATGCTTAAATTTCTGGCCCACATGCAACTTTAGGGTGGCTTCTATTTTCACTGAAGTTTAAAGTCTCCCTTTATGCAATAGTATTTGGATAAATACACCCCATTGCATAAGCAGTGAGGAAAATTATTGTCATCACCAATAATGGAAGCTTTACTCCTTCAAGAGAAAAGATCACAATCCTCATGAGTAAGATGACTTAAGCATTTAAAAAAGCTAATATATTTGAATCTGTTAATGAGGATCAAAGGAATTCAGGGAAAGTCTCAGGAACTTGAGCCCCAATTCTGGAAGTAGGCCATGTGAGAACTGATGAAAGTGCAGCTTTCAGTTTGGAATGAGAATACTATTTCTTAAACTGTTAGGTGTCTCTGTTGTCTTCATTTGAACATGGAATTTATGTTAGGAAATCATGTCTGTTAAGTGTGGGCACAGTGCAAACATTCTAGCCTATTTTGTTCATGCTATTTCATAAAAGAGATCATATGCTTTAATAAGATTTATGACTCCATGATGTATTTCATTTAATTCACCCTAAACACTTAGCAGAGAGGGCATACAGGGGGAAAACACACCTTAATTGAGTTGTTCTAAGTACCAGGTACTTTCCACATCACAAAGTTTACCATTCCATGTATTTTTTCATAATCTTTCTATGGAATAATTTCCCTTATTCATTTTGGAATGGAACAAAAACTGAACTCAGAATGTTTGAACAGCAAGAGTCAGAGAGCCAAAACTTCAGTCTAAATTTAACTTCAGTCTATGGTATCAATTCCTCAGCACTTAAATGGTGGAAGTGAAGATGGGGAAACCAAGGCATGTTATTTAAAAGTTCCCTGATAGTCTTGCTAAATTGACCTTTACAAATGTAGTGTCTACTTGAGCACACTGGGAATCCAATAGGGGACAATGTAGCAATGGGCTTACAGTAAATAAAATGAACATACAATAAATATAAATTTGTATTAGAAAGAGAGTATCCATGATAAAGAACAAAATAGGAAAAAAACATCAAGATGAACAATACATGATAATTGTACATGATAACTAAGTAGTAGATACTTAGTTGAACCTACAATGTTAAGTCTCATGTGTTTTATAGATTATGTATCACAAACTTTTGGTGATATATTTGGGCATTTTCATATTGCATTATCCAGTGGTGTTTGAAATGAATGTTATATTAGAAAGGTAGACTGGAATGTATGTTTTGGAAGAAGATAAAAGCTTAATAAAATTTCTGATTTTCAAAATCAGTTGCTTTCTTTTACACAACTACCACTATATTTCATAAACATCACTAACAATGGAAGACAATGGAGTGAATATATGCACCCCTAGTAAGATATGTTTCAGTTATTTCAGATCTTCAGTCATAACTGCATCAGTAATCAGATAGAATGATAAGATAAATTTATGATTAATTATAGATAATTGTTACACTTTCCTATGAAAGCTTTGTAGGGGTTTTTGGGGTTTTCCAAACTTATTAGTAGGAGAATTTTATTGTTGATGGAGTAGTCAATCACATAAAAATTAATATGACAGTTTTTCTATGTACTTAGATATTAACAATTTTTGTTCAGTCTTTCAATCACTACTAATAAATTGCAGAGTTGTGATACCTCTGTCATAAAACTGATAAAAACCTAATGATATATGGATATTAAATATTTAGCTTTGTACTGTGATTCTCTTATGTTCTTCTTTCCATGTAATTGTTTCTTCCTTATTGAATTGTTATGGATTCATTTGTTATGGAATTTGTCATTAATCCATATGCAAAGAAAATATACACATAAGTGAGTGTGAGTGTGTGTGTGTGTATGTGTGTGTGTATGAAAACAATGACTTCTGGACTGTACTAAATTTTCAAATACTTGGAGACTTACTTGTGCATGGTAAAATCTGTACCATCAAGCCACACCCATTTCAGTCGTCTGCTGTTGTAGGATAAACTGATCGAAAACTTTTCATTCTGCATATCACATTGCAATTTTGAAAATCTCAAGACAAAATTCTGTGGGGGGAGGAAAGTAAGTCAGAAAGTAGAACTATTCCTAAAAGAGAACCATACTGACTTAAAATTAAATGCATTTTGCTTGAAAACTTCCTTCCAGTGTCTGCTGTTAATATGATAAGAATCAGTAGGGATTAGTTGTAGATTCTTTAGCCAGAGGCTGAGTTTCAACAGTGATTACTCATTGATTTATTGAACAATTATATTTTAAAGATTGTAATATCTTAAAATCACTTTCTTAGATTATGTGTTATAAATTTGTAAAGCAAGTCCTATAGAGTAAATACATCTATTAGTCACTGAAAAAGCTGTAATGAGTTAGCTTATGTCATAAGTAGTTACACCTGCCACACATTTTAAATATAGGATCAAAGTAGAATGAACTTTTTCAAAGGAAGTTGCCAAATAAGTCAAAAGTTAAAAATAGAAAACAATGCATTAACAAAGGAAAGTTTGATGGGGATGAAGAGAACTTAAAAAGTGGCACAAGCAGATTAAAAAAAAAACAAAACAGCTGGAGAGTCAAGGACATGAAAGAAGATGATGAATTTATAAGTTCCTTTAAGCTGGGATCATGGCATGCTTCTCTGTAACAGTTTTGTGGGAAGTCCTTAATCACAGAGGTGACCAGAGAAATAGGATCCAAGCATAAATGAAACATCCACATGTGATCTGTCTGTATTCCTCCCAGGTACTGATAAAGGAATCCAAATATTGCATCAGCAGACATTAAAATTAGGCAAATGGTAAATATTGGAGCTTAAAAAGTATATAGAAGAATGTAACTTAGAATGATCGCTGCCATTCTTAATATTTCTGATACCAAAGATGACATATGAAAGGAAATCTTGTATTTACCATTTCTTCTTCAACATTTACTTTAAGAAAATGTGACTCTAAATCTTTGCAAAACTGCTGACATTCTTTCCAAGGAAGCATTGTTCTTGCAAAAAAGTAGCAGTTTTCTCCATACTGATGCCAGCTGATTGAACAAGTAGGGTATTTACAGCCTATTAAAACAATGGGATATAATTTAATACCTTACATCAGTGCAATCACATCAGGTAAATGTACATAACAAATCTACAATACAAATAAAACATACATGAGTTTTACATTATAGACTGGATACAGTTTTACTTAGTGTGTGATTTCAATTTAGTTAATACCCATTCATGAAAACGTTTTGGTTTTCAAGATTCTTGAGAAACATGGGGACCAGATTTTTAAAATCACAAAATTAAAAACATACACACCAAATATAACTCACTTTTGAAATCCTTCTCATGGTCTTTGTTTTCTGAGACTAAAAGAAACATTTATACATGTATTAATATTTTAAAGTCTTAAAAATTAAGAATTATTGAAATAGATAAATGAATAGTTAAAATCATAAATAGATATTCACTCAATATAAAATCATGATGCTTATCAAAATAGCCTTTTATCATTCTGAATATATGACAATGTGTATATTTGACTACATAAAATACATTTTGACATAAATTTGATTTATGAAGGTATTCAGTTGTATATATAAAGCAAATAGTTGATATATGGTTAATTTTCTCATCTCTACTGAAAATAAAATTATAAGAGTCTTCCAAAATTACCTGTTTCATTTTCTTCTGTGTTGTAAGAGACATTTCGTGGATACTCTTCTACTTGAACTAATTTTGGATTCCCTGAAGAAATTTCAGAAAGGACAGATATTTTTGTTTATTATTATTATCCTATTGTCACTGATGTAACATTAGATCCCAGTAGTAAATATGACTCAAAAATATAGGATCAGATCCTAGAAAAATACAATTGGACATTTATCTATTCATTTATGTAGTTAACACATTTACAGCAATTGAACACAGAAGGTAATTTAATTTGAAATGATGTGAGAGTATCTTTATAGTCAGAAATATTTTCAAACATATTCTTGTAAAGAAAGCATGAGAATAAATCATAATGTACTAAAAAAGGGTTCTGATATGCTTCAAAGTGGGTAACAGTTTAAAATGCCTATTCTAAATATCTTCAGGGCCTCCCTGGTGAAATAGAGGTTAAGTCTCAGCGCCATCACTGCTATTGCATGAATTTGATCCTCTGCCAGAGAGCTGACCCTCATACCATTCAGGGGACCTCTCCTGTCCGCTGCTCTCCTCAGCAGTGGGTATCACTGTTCTATGTCCCACTCTGTCTCTGATGATCCTCATATTTCCCACACCTCTGGCCTACACTCCAGTTCTTCTACTAGAAAAAAAGAAAAAAATAATAATAATCTTTATCTATAGGAGTACTTTTATACTTGTTCTAGGAATTGAACTAGTCAAATCTGTATTATTTTCTGAATATGTTGCTTGTAAGTAGTGCAAATGAAGATTTCTGTTTTACACCGTGACTTACACTTTGTAACAAAGTATCCTAGAGACAAAATGAGCACCAGGCAAATGATCCCCAGGATCACTGCAGTGATTTTCCAAGCAGAAGATGGAGCAGAATGATCTATAGAAAAGAAAAATAAGCCTGTGAAAGCTGCCAAACTTTGTGGAGTCTGTATGCCAATGGAGAACTTGGCTTATTCTCTGAGGAACGAGGCAACTGTGTGAGAAAGGATTGTCATGAGGCTGAAGTTCCACAGAGAACACCTGGCTGTTGCAGAGAGGGCTGAGGAAATGTGTGGATGTGGAGAGAGGGACAGTAGAGAAGGAAGGAGACCAGACCAGCATCTAGTATCATAAAGGAGAAATTGGCAGCTTGTAACAGGTGTTGGAAATATGGAGAATCTGGTGAGATGCTGATATTTTAAATAAAGTTGTCAAGGGTTTACTGCTGTAAATTGTGAGCCAAGAACGTTTAAAGTTTTCTTGGTGTTTATAGTTGAAATCCTGGTGTTATCATTGAGTGGGGGAAAGTATAAGATCATTGAAGGGGGTAGCATCTGGAGTTTGGTTTGCGCTCTATATTTGAGATAACGGTTAACCTCCAAGAGGTCATTTGCTTTAGGATTTGGATTTAGTTAGTTTGGAACAAGGGAAATATCCAAAATGGATATAAGGTTTGAAAAGTTAGCATGTAGATGATATCTGAAGTCAAAGGCTGCCTGAATCACTAGGTGATAATGTAAAAATGAAAGAGAAGAGGGAAAACAAAATCCAAAGAGCTCCAATATTTAGAATAGAGAAAGTGTACCTTTTATGTCACATGAAAATAAGAGCCAAAGAATAAAGTTGCATTTTGTTAAAAGAAAAATACAAGAAATATAATTAAATAACATGCTCTAATTACATATATCAACAATATTTGAAAGAAGTATGTTAAGATCTTACACTAATTTGGTGATATGACTAATGTCTTGTGCTCTTTTTTTTTGTTTGTTTGTTTTCTTTTAGTAATAGCATATTTTGTTATGTAGTGATTTTGGTGGGGTAGTATTTTTAAAAACCTGCTGTATTTTTCAACTTTTTTTCCCTTTTTATTTATGAACCTATCACCATATACATGGAATAAATACTGGATTTACCTTATAAAAAGTAAAACTTGATTCCTGTGTTATCAAAAGATAATGAACTAGCTGTGTCTGTGAGTTGTGGGAGAGGTGGATTCTTGTACACCTGTCGGAAAGTGAAGGAGCCATTATGGAATGTATCGAGATCCCAAAGAGTACCCCACATGATGCAGTTATCCAGCATCAGGGCATTTATGTAAAGACAATAACATTAATGCAAAGTGATATCTGCACTTTGTGTCTGTCATAGATTATTTAGAATAACCATGAGTGCAAACAACCTAAGTACTAGTTGATAAACTATTGATAAAAGAATATTTGACCTCATTACACAGGGAATGTTATTCATTTATAAGCAAAGATAAAATTAGTGAAATAGATAAGACAACATTGGACAAATACCACTAATATTTCACTTGTAGGTGGTACATAAAGAAGCAACAAACAAATGAACTAAATAATATGAGTAATATAATAATAAATGAATAAATAATAAAGTAATTTTAGTAGTTACCAGAAGGCTAGGGTTGCAGGGGAAGGTAAACCCAATAAAAATGGTCAGTGTATAGTGAGGAATGGAATTACATTTTAGTGGTGAAATTATCAAAACATATACAGATGTTGATTTATAATCATGTGCACTTGAAATTTACAGAATGTTACTAATGGATGTTACCTCAATAAAAAAATCTAAAAATATACAAAATACATTGATTCACTGCTTGCAAGAAGGAAAATACATTTTAGCCTACCCTCATAATTGCATATTTTCTTGTGTAGTATAATGAAAACATTTGAATTATGTCTAAGTGCATGCATAGATGTGTACTTATGTCATAATGCATACTTTTGTGTAAAAGAAATTTTATATAAATATTTATACAAATCACACATACCTCGATGACTGAAATTTGATGGACCTTTTCTTTGAGGTCTTTCCTGGTTCTGCCTTCTGTGAGGCTGGGATGCTTCTTCCACATTAAAATAAACTACTTCCTTCATGTCTGAACAACAGATATAAGAAAAAAGAACAGAAGAGTGTATTTCAGTTCATGTATGTTGTAAAATCATCAAGATTAGTGTTCAAAAATGATCAATGCATGTAATTCTCAACCTCCATGCTTTATTCAAAATCTTCGCATATTCTACGTTTTCCTTCTATGTTTTCCCATTATAAATTTAGCTTATTTACTCTGTAAGCCATTTTCCAGACCCTTAATAGAACTAGGTCTTTCCATAACAATTTCTCTTTCAATTTATCATATTCTACTTTTTTCCTCATCCTATGAATCACCTCTTTTCAGCTGTTATCAAAGTCTCCCCATTGGCTTATGGAGTCCCTGATATTCTTTATTTTCTTTGTTACTGCCATAAATTTTCAATTTCTTTGTGTCATCAAAAAAAAAAATGTCCCACTTATCTCCAAAGAAGTGCTTTGAGTCTTAAATAAAATGTAGCTCAGAATGAATCTGGACTTTGGAAAATAATTCAAGTTAAAATATTTTAGAAAATCTGAAGGAGATGTTTTCACTCTTCGAGAAGATAGTAGACTCAAGTTGACATAATCAAAAAAATATCCCATGTGGAACTTAGTTATCATCACCCCACACTGAATTGTGTACTTCCTTGTTTCTTTTCTTTAATCCTATAGTATACACAATATTTATATTTTTGAATATCAAAAACATATAAAATGATAACGGGTAATAATAAAATTACCAAAAATAATATTTAAAAATAACTTCTTTAAGACATCCTGATCACTTCCAGTATTTCTCTTTTCTTTTGACCTTAATTACTTCTTTTATTCTCTGTTCTTATTCCCCACATGCTTCTATCACTCTTTTTTCCAAATGACAGAGACATATTGGTATATACATATATATCATTTGAAATCCAATATACATATGTATTATCTTCATGAGCGTATTGAACAGCAATCTGCCTTTGAATCTATAACTTCAGTTATTTTTTAACTTCAGTTTTTTAAAAAAATTAATACTCCTTAAAATTCTAAAAGAAGCATGTTATGAAAATTAGAGTAAATGAAAAGTGATAAATACCTGTTTTTTAGAAGAAAAAAGTCTGATCTTTTGTAGAATGCGTGTATATATCCTTGGAGGAAGCAGATGGTAACTTTTACTAAAGAAGGTGGAATTTAGAATTTTTGATGGTCCATGGTATGGCTCTAGAGACTGTAAAGACAAGAAAATATTAAATGTTCAGGCTAATAGAGCCTTTGTCTCACCCATGAGAGGCTTTGACAGGTGAGCACAGAGTTCAAGAGTAAGAGAGCTCTGGATGCAACCACACAAGAAACTCTTCTACTGCTGCTCAATTTAGCTCTGTTATCATCTCTAGATTAGGCCTTTCTTCAGTCTTACCTCAACTTACACAAGCTACATAGTATATTTGCACTAATGAACAATCTTTTTTCAAATCTTGCATTGCTACTTCTATAACTGAATGTCATTGACTGTTAAGAAAGTAACTTCTTTTTATTTTTTTTTTTTAGATTTTAATAGACTTGATTACAGTCTCAATTTAACTATTATATAATATATTTGGGGGTCATTTGTCTCTTGTTTTATCCTTTAAGTTCTAGTGTAAGTGCTGAGTATTTTTGGTTTTTGATCACTAGTGACTTTTCTCTGTCACCCTCTGCATTTCTTGTTAGAGGACTATCCATCAGCCAAACAACAACCTCATACTAAGGTATGAGGTATTCACATACAAATACAGTTTTCAAACTATTCTTTGGTGAAAAAAAATTTCATATCTTGAGACTTCTACTGATAATTCAGCTTTGTTTAAATTTGTATTCATTTTATATTTTCTTTTAGTGTTTTCTAAATTTATGTCATTAACATGGGCTATTACTGCATCACTGTAGGAAAATGAGTATCTTTCAATTTTACTTCATTAGGGAAACAAAAAAGTATTATGTAAATAAGTAATAAAAGGAAGCCAATAATTTCTTTAAAATTATGTATATTAGAAAAATGTGTAAATATCAGTGTTCATCTTGAGTCAGCAAAATGTTATAACTAAAATATGTTAAAATAAATTTCAAACAAAAAGCATTTTTACCTCAAGTATTCTATTCAATTTTTATATTTAAAGTGAAGATAAAATTGAAACAAATAGATATATCGATTTCATAAATAATATAATAAATAAATAATTTTATTTTCAGGAATTTCTCTTAAAGAGTTTCTTAAAGCAAACACTAAGGAATAATTTGAAAATACATTGAAAAATGTCGAATCTGTCAATAATTAGACATATCAATGATTCCACATGCTATATAATGCAACCATTTATTAAAAATTTGATAACATTTTAAGAAGTTATATGGAATAATACCAGAATAGTTTCTTAGTTTAAAAAAAAAAAGTTCACATGTGTATTTGCACAGAAAACTTTTAAAATGATAATTCATGATTCTTTTAGTGGGGTGGGGAGTTCTGGGAACTTGTAGAAAATAATGAGTGAAAATTTCATTTTATTCTGTGTCTTTTAATCACTGAGAAAAAATAATTAAGCAAAAAGGAGACTGATATCATCCTTCTCCCCAAAATTGTATCAAATACAGCGATAGCTGAGCCCTAACTTTTTTTTGTTCAGCTTTCTCACCTTTTTTGCCTTTGGCAACAATCCTTTTCCTCTGGCCCAGTGCACTGTGGTAGACTCAGGGATCCGCTTCCCTGTAATGGTAGTAACAGGCAGGGCCACAGTCCTGGATCTTAAGTGATGATACAGCAGCACTTGGGGAGGGCGGAGCAAGAGGGCAGAGGACAGCCCAGGGAGGAGGCTGAGCTCATGGCCTCCAGGTGCTCACACCTAGGTAGGCAGGGAGCAGAGTTAATTGCTTTGTAAGGAAAACTGAGGCTACAGCAGGTGCTAAGAGTAAAGCCCACAGGAGGGAACCTCTCCTACCTTAGAGACGCCAAGCATGCAGCCCAGCCAGGTGGGTGAGGTAAGGCCCAGGGGCATCCTGCAAGGCTCCCAGAAGAACTGGCGATCCCCTGCAGTGTTAACAGCTCTGCAGCGGGGCAGGAAGCAGGTGGCCCATAGTAGGCTCTGCAGACCTCAGCAAGACCTCGTCAGGCTCTAGGTGTGGGGGTGGGGGGGTCCTAGAAGCAGTTACTCTGATACTGAGTCTTAGGGCAAGCAGGGGACTTCCAGGATCAGAATAGAATAGGGAAAGTCTTGGAGGAATACCAGAGGCTCCAGAGATAAGGGCAACAAATTCCAAAGGGACTAATAAAACAGGGGCAACAGGATATTCCCCAAGACAATAAAGAAAAGAGTCTAATATTAGAGGGCTGGGATGCAGAGACTTAATTCTGGGCTCAGAGACATAATAAGGCAGAGTGACAACCAATCGCAGAGATGGTGGGCTTTAGAATAATCAGGGAAAGAAGGTCTATATTCCACATGACTCCACTCTGGCTTAGTTGCCCCTCTATAGACTGGTCCAAGGATCTGGGAGTCCCACTTTGTTTCTGTTCCTTTTCTCCTTTTTAATAAACTTTTTTCTTGCAGCAAGCAAAGCTGTCTCTTCTCACGTGCTTGCCTGAACATCCGTGAAGTGCCTGCTGGGCTTCCCGAGACACCAAGTGGTGGTCTAGTGGCCAGGACTCAGCGCTGCCCCCACAGCCTGGGTCCACTCCTGGCTGGGAGACTAGGCCTGAAAACCTGCAAGGATAGTATCAATATTTCTTGAATTACTTCTAATTTTGTTTCATTTAACATCCACTTGAGCCATTTAATACATTACTGTCTTGGAGGTCACTGATTCATTCCATCTTCTATTTGCTCTTTTTACTTCCATAGCTTTCTTGACAGTGCTTGATTGCATTTATTGAGCTATTAACATGCTGAATTTCTGCTGTTCACTTATTTAAAACTTTAATTGGTCCCTCCTTGGTGTTGCAACAGGTTAAAGCCCAAAACTAGAAAGTGATCAGCTGCCACTGCAACAGGAGTTCCATCTCCGGCCAGGGAGCTGACCCACATGGCGCAGCAGACCTCTTCTGACCCGCCTGCTGCTCCCCTCAGCAGTGTACTTCAGTAGATCTGCCTGTTCTGCTCCCCACCTTGTCTCTGGCGAATCCTCTCAACTCCTGCACCTCCAGCCTATCTATACCCCAGCTCTTGTATGCATGAATAAATAGATCTTTAAAAAATTAAAACTTCAATTTCTGATTTCTGTTCATTAATTCTATTTCTGAGAAATTTTATTTTCTGAATTTTGCTGTATCACCTACATTAGCTTTTCCGTGTGCTCTTTTATTACTTCGATTTGCCTTTCTGCCTTCACTTCTCTTTGAGTTCTGAACTCTCCAGTGGGCTGGGGAATACGATTTTCCATCTTTCCAGGTCTAGTTCTGAGGAGTTGGTCTCCCTTGTGTTGCCATACTCTGTTGAGCTCCCATGTAACCCTGTGTTATATACATTTAGCCTAAACACCAATTTTATTTGTGATTTATTTATGGTTTCAAACAGAATTTTTAATGTTAGTAAAACATATTATTGGGTGAAAGTAGTAGAAATTTCAACAAATAAAGTACTGCGTCTTTCTCAGATTATGGAACTTTCCAAAGACTGGGCATTAGCTTGTCCTGGCTGTTTTGGTAAAAAAATACTGTAAAGGCCCCGATCTTCAACTTTTGCTTTTGAAAGAGGTTTGATTGTTTCAATCTCCTTGCTTAGAAAGACCTTGTGAGATCTAGTTAGATCACCTATTTAGTCTGTTAATATGACTCTAGGCAGTTGTCCATCTCTTTTAGATTATTGAATGTATTCGCATATAAATTTTCACAGTTGTCTCTTAATATCCTCTGACTTTTTGTCATGTCTGGTGCAACTTCTCTTTCATGTCTAATCCTGACATGACAGTTCCCCCATAATTTCTCAATGCACCTAATTAGAATTTTCTCTATTTGCTTATTTTTTTTTTCATAAAATGAACTTTGGTTTCATTGATAGCTTGGACTATATTTTCTTTTTTAATTTCCATTTCCTTTATTTCTTCTCTAGTTTTTATTCCATTATTTTACTGGATTTTTAAAATTTGTCCTTCTTTTTCTAGTTCCTCAGAGCAATAGAAAGTTTATCTATCTGAGATCTTTCTTGTTCCTTGATGTGGGACTGTATTGCTGTATATTCCCTTCTTAGTATTGCTTGTAGTCTGCAAAATATGTTCTGGAAATTGGTGTCCTCTTTGTCATTTGTATTGAATAATTTTTTGATTTCTTTGAGTTCCTAGTTAACCTCGTGTTCTTTAAGTAGCTTGCTTTTCAATCTCCACATATTAGATGATTTCTGTGCTTTCTCTATGTAGTTTATTTCTAGAGTGATACTTTTATGGTTGGAGAGAATGCTTGGTATGTTTTCAGTCTTCATGAACTTGTTGATGTTTTTCTCATGACACAATATGTGGTCAGTCCTGGAGAGTGCTGTTTGGGTAAATTAATTGTTAGAATACAGATTTGTGGTACATGGAATAATAGTTGCAAATGTGTAGAAGCTAGAAAAGCCTGTAAATCTCAGGAAAGTCAGTTTGATAGGAGAAGAAGAGGAGCATAAGGACAAAAAGAACAGGAACAATATCCTGCAGGGCTTTACATACTTTATTGCTCATCTTAGTTTTTGTTCAAAGTACAATTGTCATTTGTATATTTTGAAAAGACATGAAGATTTAGGTTAACAACATTTATGGAAATAAGTTTTAAATACTATGAAGAAAATAACGCACTTTTTTACATAGTCAAAGAGGAAATATTGGTAAAATTAGTTTTTAAATTTTCTTTGAAATGCAAAGCACACTACCTAGCATTTTCAAAACATAACAATTAATCATATTTGCTTTAAGTTTATATTTTAAATACTTAAGTTACAGAAAATATGCCATAAAAACTCACTTATTGTTTTAAAGGTAGTAAGAACTGGGCTAGGCTTTGGTTTCTGGAATTAAGTAACAGAGGACAGGTTGAGACCAAGTCTCAAAGAAAATAGAAAAAAGTTTTATAATATTGTTGATAATATAAGTTAATGAAGACATTGTTAAACCAATAAGAAGGTTAAAAACGTGTAGAATTCCATTATTCAGTGAAAATTGGCATCTTCAAGTAAAAGTAACCAAAAGTTACTTTTCTGTCTCAGGGTTTATAATATACCCAAGGAACTTTAGTTTCTGCTTTGACGGATGTCACAGAACAATGGAGGCTCCAAGATAAAGTGTGTGGCTAACTTAACCTTAATAATCAACACACATTATCTTCAAAAACAAAACAGGCACTTGAGATTACAATGTCATAACACAAGAAACAATTACAGATAACAATCTGTATTTCAGGGAAGAGTAATACAAACCACTGCTAATGAAGCTAAGGAGATGGAAAACCCAAAATGTCTCTATGACATAAGTATTATTTGGAGAGGAAGACAGTTAAATAGCTGCTTGCAATCACCATCGAGAAAGCTAGTTCCTACCCCATGTTTACTGAATCATTATTTACATAGCCAAGACATGGAAACAACCTAAGTGTCCATCCAGAGATGAAAGCATCAAC
Organism: Condylura cristata; assembly: GCF_000260355.1. Lineage (NCBI taxonomy): Eukaryota > Metazoa > Chordata > Mammalia > Eulipotyphla > Talpidae > Condylura > Condylura cristata. The sequence continues at coordinate 15,397,557 of NW_004567137.1, forward strand.
AGGATGTGTTGATGTGTTGAATCGTATACGATTCAGTCATGAAGGAGAGGGAAAGACTGTCACTTGTGGCAACATGTATGAAACTGGAGAGCTTCTGCTGAGTGAAATAGCCAATCACAGAAAACCCAGCATTTCATCATCTCATTTAGATGCACCATCTAAAAATATCTAAATCAATAACTGAGTATATAGTATGTGGTGTCAGGAGTTTAGGGCTGAGAGAAATGAGATGCTTGTGAAAGGTACAAACTATTCATTACAAACAATAATTGAGAGTGTGAATTAATGGATATTTTGACTAACTTTGTTGTATCATCTTGCAGTGTAAATGTATCATAATGTTACACAGCTTAAATTTGTACAACATTATACTTCAGTTATATTTCAATCAAGCTGGAATAAAATTTAACCTATTGGCACAGCATCACTGAAACAAAAAATAGACAGCAGCAAACACAAGGAACGGCCTTTCTACATTACTTTTCTTACTAAAAGCAGGATAGAAATTCTTTTATGGAAACAGACTCTTACCAACACAGAGATGGCCAGAGGACTCTACAACCTGTGCTCTATTAACTCCCTGCCATTATAAATTAACTTCCCACATTTAAGCTCCCTTGGAAGCTTAAATTTGTTAATAACCTATCATTTTTCTACAAATTGTTATTGCTGAAGCTTTATAATACGGTGTACTTCTTGGTTGCTATTTTGAGTTCATTTATGTTACAGGTTTCTGTAGCATGAATTAACACACTGTTTTTTTCTTGTTAATCTTATGTTAAAGACCTCCACCTGAAAACAAGACAGGCAGAGATGCAATTTTACCTCTCCTGCACTAGCTTCAACTTCTGACAAGGTAGAGTAGAAAATAAGACTCTTCATTGGGAACTGGTAACCACAAACAAGTGCTCACTTAAAGATACACCCCCAGTCAGCATAAGGGCAAACCAGAAGTATTACATTCAATTTTCTTTTTTTTAATTTCTCAAGGTAATAATAGTGTAGTGTCCCTGTTAAAGTTATGAATAAAATGAGCAAAATCAAACTCAACCACTTTGTGAACACAAAGACATATCACTGTATGGAGATAGGGATGGCATCCAGAAAGGCATGGCAAATAAAATAATGTTCTAGCCATTTTATTATTAAGTGATCTGAATCAGGGTACATGTCACCTTTTTATACCACACTTTTAGGCTTAGTGTAAGTTTGAAATTATATTAACAGTTAAAGACAAACGATCATCCTTGATCTCTTTCTGTATTAAAAATGTCCCTTACCTAATATTAGCTAAATAAATACCTGGTACAGTTGAAATTTCTACACATGAAGATCTCAGATGTTCATTTTCTTTACTGTTCATTATATTTTATTTAATTGGAATATACTGTCTTTTTACAGATACAATAACCTTCAGTTTGGCAATTTTCAGCCACTGTCTTACCATATTTTACATGCATGCATTTATCATTAGCATTTTCATATCCTGAAGTTAGAAACCTAGGAGAGAAAATATTTTCCATTAAAATAACATATATCAATTTTACTTTAAAATCAATATTATTTTGAAATGCATCCAAAGAAACAGAAATTTTCCCAGGTTTCTACTAATTTAAGCAATGAGTATATTCTAGTGTCATAGAAAAGTTAATGGTAGATCTGGAAGTGGGAAGGAACATGCTTAAATTCTGGCTGCTATCTCTGTGCCCACACACAACTTCAGATCAGCTTCTGTTTTCACTGGGGTTTACAGTTTCCCTTTATACAATAACATTTGGATAAACACACCCCACTGCATAACTAATATAAAAATTTACCTTACTCATTCAAGAGGAAAGATAAGAGTCCTCGTATAAAAATGAGTCAAACATTTAAAAGATGAAGCATTTGTATATATTAATGAAGATCAAAGGGATTCAAGAAAAGCCTTATCAAATATGCAATCTAGTTCTTGAAACAGGGCTTGCAAACGTGAAGCAATTTGAAATAAAAATGAAACCTCTCAGGGCCCTCCCTGGTGGTGCAGCAGGTTAAAGCACGACACTAAGAAGCTAAAGCCACTTCAGCATGAGTTCCATCCCTGCCCAGAGGTGACCCCCATGGCACCGCGGACCTCTCCTGGCCCGCCTGCTGCTCCCCTCAGCAGTGTAAGTCATCAGTCAGCCTGTTCTGCTCCCCACTCTGTCCCTGGTGAATCCTAACACTGTCCCTGCACCTCGGGCCTGTACCCCAGTTCTGTATGCATGAATAAATAAATCTTTAAAAAATACATATATATCATATGAGAACTCTCATAGGCACTTAGATACTAGGTGCAGTTCTTTACTTGATTGCTACTCCATGAATTGTAGAAAGGTGATACCTTAATCATAAACCTGATACGAATAAATGATATATGGATGTTAGACATTTAAATTTGTACTGTGATTCTTTTACATACTATCTGTCCATCTAATTGTTTCTTACTTATTAAATTATTTCGGATGCATTTGTTGTGAAATCTGTCATTAGTCCATTTGCAAAGAATATATGCACATGTGTGTATGAAATATATGCAGATGTGTGTGTATGAAAACAAGAACTTTCTGGATTGGACTAAACTTTCAAACACTTGGAGACTTACTTGTGCAGGGTAAAATCTGTACCATCAAGCCACACCCATTTCATTCTTCTACTGTTGTAGGATAAACTGATGGAAAACCTTTCATTCTGCATGTCACATTGAATCTTTGACAATTTCAAGACAAAATTCTGCATGGGGAGGAAACTAAGTCAGTAAGTTTAACTTTCAGAAAGAGGACTATAATGACTTAAAGTCAAGTATATTTAATTTATAAACTTCCCTTCAGAGTACATTTAACTCAATGGCAAGAAATCAGGAGGAAATAACTTTTTTTTTTTAAGATTTATATATCTATGCATATAGAACTGGGGAACAGGCCAGAGGGGTGTGTGTGTGTGTGTGTGTGTGTGTGTGTGTGTGTGTGTGAGAAAGAGAGATAGAGAGAGAGAGAGGGGTGGGGAGAGAGAGAGAGAAAACAGATTCACCAGAGACAGAGTGGTAAGCAGAACAGGCAGATGCATTAAATACACTGCTGAGGGGAGCAGTGGGTGGGCCAGGAGAGGTCTGCTGCACCATGTGGGTCAATTCCCTGGCCAGGGATTGAACTCATGCTGCAGTGGCTGTGGTAGTTTCATAGTGCTGTGCTTAAACCTGTTGCACCATCAGGGACGGCCTTAACTGTAGATTCTTTAACAGATTTACAATATGAACAGTTGATTACTCTTAATTATTGAACTTTTTTTTTTAAGTTTGTATCCTATTATAGTCATTTTCATAGGTTATGGATCGTAAAAGTGGTCAAAAAGTACCATAGCTGTAGTCATTGAAAAACTGTAATTAGTGAACCTATTTTAATAGGTAATTCCACCTGCTACACATTGGAACTGTAGGATCAAAGTAGATTAGCAAGTCTTAGTGAATCAAAAGCATTGTCAAAGGAAATCATCTAATAAATTAAAATAAAAGTTACATTAAAGAGGAAGTGTGGTGGGGGGACCAGAAGACCTAAAATGTGCACAGGAAGATAAAAATCAAAACAAAACAATTCGAGAGTCAAGGCCGTAAAAAGGGGAAATATAAAATTAATATGCTCAGTGCAGCTGGAACCACGGAATGCTTCCCTAAAAGAGTATTGTACGAAGTCCTTCATCACAGAGGTTAGCCCTCTCTGGTGGATGTAATACTGCAAGTTGGCCGCAGCCAATTCAGTGTGTGTTCCATCCCTAGCCTCAGAAGTGACCCACACGGCACAGCAGACCTCTCCTGTCTTGTCCTCTGCTCCCCTCATCAGTGAACTTCATCTATCTGCCTGTTCTGCTCGCGGCTCTGTCTCTGGTGAATCCTCTCACTGTCCCTGCACCTCTGGCCTGTACCCCAGTTCTGAGTGCATAAATGAACAAACAAATAAATAAATCACAAAGGTCACCAGAAGAGAATGAGGAAGGATCAGAATATAAATGAAATATTCACTTGATATCTCTACTTTTCCTGAGTGCTGACATAGGAATCCATATGTTACTTCTGTGTATTAGTCAAATGATAAATATTCCTTTCATTGAAAATATAAAAGTGTTTAGAAGAATGTAACATAATTGATCACTGTCATTATTAATATTTTCTGATACCAAAAATGACATATGAAATAAATTTTATATTTACCATCTCTTCATCAATGTTCACCTTAAGAAAACTTGAATTTAAATTCTTGCAAAAGTGCTGACATTGTTTCCAAGCAACCATTGTTCTCCCAAAATAGTAGCAGTTTTCTCCATACTGATGCCAGCTAGTTGAACAAGTAATGTATTTACAATCTATTAAAACAATGGAGTAAAATTGAAACCTTCCATTAGTGCAAACACATCAGGTAAACTTATATAATATCTGCTATCTACAAATAAAATATAGTTAAGTGTTACATCATAGACTGTCTACATTTTAACCCGGTGTTTGATTTCATTTGTCTTAATCCACTTTTATGAAAACATTTGGTTTTCAAGATTCGTAAGAAAAATAGGGGAAGCAATGTTTTAAAATCACAGAATTAAAAATGTACATATTGAATAAGTCACTGTTGAAATTGTTGATTTAATGTTCATTGTGCTCTAAGAAAAAAAATTCATACATTTACTACTATTTTTATGTTTCAAAATTATATGAGAAATACATAGCTGAAATCATGAATAGATCCACTCAATGTAAAATCATGATGTTTTCAAAATAACTCATTCAATTTTAGATCTCCATATGCTAGTTTCATTATCCTGAGTGCATGACAATGTATATATTTGACTACATGAAAAACAGATTTTTGACATACAAATAGATTAGACTCATACAAGTATTCAGCTGCATGTATAAAAAAATAGTGACATTAATTTATTATCTCTCCTGAAAATAAAATGGTATCTCAAAACTCTTCCAAAATTACCTGTTTTATTTGATTCTGTGTTATAAGAGCCATTTCCTGGATATTCTTCTACTCGAACTGCTTTTGGATTCCCTGAAGAAATTTCAGAAAGTTCAGGTTTTTTTTATCTTGTTATTAATTACTATTTTTTTACATATTTGGTATAACATTAGTTTCCAAGTGTAAATATGATTCAGAAATAAGGGTCAGATTTTAGAGAAAATATTATATCTATTCAATATAATGGAGTTATGAATAAAAAAATACAAGTATAGCAACTTTATATAGCTGTTGATCACAGAAGGAAATTTTACTTGCTAAGACTGTGAGAAAATTTTTATAATAAAATAACTTGAAGATTATTTTCATAAAAGAAACAAGAATATTTCATAAAATATTAAAATAAGGGTCATGATATGTTTCAAAGTGGGTGACAGCTTAATAAACCTATAATAAATCATCTTCTCAATGGAACAATATTATACTTATTATAGAAATTGAACTAGTCAAATCTGCATTATCTTTTAATAATTTCATTTTGTAAGTAGTGCAGAAGAAGATTGTATTTTACACTGTGACTTACACTTTGTAACAGAGTATCCTAGAGACAAAATGAGCATCAGGCACATAACCCCCAGAATCACTGCAGCGATTTTCCATGCATTAAATGGAGCAGAAGGATCTACAGAAAATGAAAATAAACCTGTGACAGCTGCCAAACTCTGTGGAGTCTGTATGCCAATGGAGAGCTTGGCCTTTTCTTTGAGGGACTAGGAAGCTGTCTGAGAGAGGATCGTCATGAAGCTTAAGTTTCAGTACGCAACCCTGGACACTCCCCTGCTTCAGAGGTGGTGAGGAAAGGTGTGGGTGTCAGGAGGGGAACAGCAGAGAAGGAAGGAGATCAGACAAGCATCTAGTTATAATATAAAGGAGAAATTGGCAGCTTGGAACAGGTTTTGGAGATATGGAATCTCTGGGGAAATTCTGAGATTTTAAATAATAGGATTTACTGCTGTAGATTGTGAGCCAATAGTTTAAGGATGTTTAAGGTTTTGTTGCTGCTTATAGCTGAAAGCCGGGTGTTGTCACTGAGTGGGGGAAACAGAGTATTTAAGGGGATAGCTACAATACTTAGAATAGAGAAAGTATATCTTTTATGTCATATGAAAATAAAAACCAAAGAATTAAGTTGTATTTGGCTAAAAGAAAGCATATTTAAAGAACATTCATTATTTAATTACATCTATCCAAAAGATTTGAAGACATATGTTCAAATTGTTATTTACAGTAATTTGGTAGTATGATAATGTCTTGTGTGTGTGTTTTTTTTCTTTGTCTTTTGGTTACAGTTTAACATATTTGTTATTTAGTAATTTTGCTAGGATAATGTTTTTTAAAAGGTGCTCTATTTTTCTACATTTATCTTTATATCAATGAATCTATCACCATATACATGGAATAAATAATGGATTTACCTTATAAAAGTAAAACCTGATTCTTAGTGAAATAAATAAGACAAAGTTAGGTGCTACACAAAGAAGCAACACAAACAAATGAACTAAATAATATGAATAATATAATAAATAAGCAAGCAAACAAAGTAATTTTAGTGGTTACCAGAAGGCCAGTGTGGAGAGGAGTGGGTAGCCCAATAAAACTGGCCAGTTTTATAATGAGGAATCAAATTAGACTTTTAGTGGTTAAATTATCATTGTATATATGGATGTTGATTTATAATCATGTGCACTTGAAAGTTACACATTGTTACTAACCGATGTTACCTCAATCAAAAAAGTATAAAGACACTAAAGACACAGAAAACATTGATTCCATGTTTGCAAGAAGGAAATTAAATTTTAACCTGCCCTCAAATTGTATATTTCCTTGTTTAGTAAAATAAAAACATTTTAATTATGTGTGTGATAATGCATGATAATGCGTACTTTTGTGGATCTTAAAATCTATCTTATATAAAAATTTACACGAAGCACCCATACCTTGATGACTGAAATTTGATGGGCCTTTTCTTTGAGGTCTTTCCTGGTTCTGCCTTCTTTGAGGCTGGGATGCTTCTTCCACATTGTAATAAAGTACTTCCTCCATGGCTGAACAACAGAAATAAGGAAAAAAAAAAACAGAAAAATATATTTCAGTTCACGTATGTTGCAAAATCATCCTGATTGGTGTTGAAAAAAAGGTTAATGCAAGCAATTCTCAATCTCCATACTTTACTCAAACATGTCTCATGTTCTATATCTGAGATTAGTGTTAACATACAGGTGGTCATTCGGGTTAGGTTTGGATTTATTTAGTTTGGAATAAGGAAACATCTAAAATGTATGCAAAATATTAACATGTATATGATATCTGAAGCCAAAACACTGGGAGAATCACTAGGTACTATTGAAAATTGAAATAAAGAGGGTAGATCCAATCAAGGTTAATCTAATATTTAGAGAATAGGGAAGGAAAATGTGTCTTTCATATCATATGAAAATAAGACCTAAAGAATAAAGCTACATTTGGATAAAAGAAAATATAAGACAGCATATTTAAAAAGTAGAGTGTACATTTATTTAACTATATGTATCAAAAAGATTTGAAAGAAATATTATCAAATCTATAAATTATTATAGTGGTAATAATAATGCCTTGTATTAATTTATTTCTGGTAAAAGTTTGACATTAATTATTATATTTTAGTAGGATGATATTTTTAATCAACTGCTCTATTTTTCTACATTTTTTCTTTATATCTGTAAACCTATAACCATATATCTGAAACAAATTTTGACTTTACCTTGTATAAAGTGAAACCTGCTTCCTTGGTTATCAAAATGTAATTACCTAAAAATGTTTATGAGGCAATAGAGAAGAAGGAATTCTTATACCCAGTTGGGAATATGAATAAATCCATTGTGGAAAACAGTATTGAGATTCCTCAAAAAATTCCATTTGATCCACTTATCCCCCTTTCAGTTATGTATATAGAGAACAAAACAACATTAGTTCAAAGTGTCATATGTACCATGTGCTTGTCAAAAATTATTTATAATAACCAAGATTGGAAACAATTTAAGTACTAGTTGACTGTTGATAAAAAGATTTGGTCTTATAACACAATGGAATACTATTCAGTTATAAACAAAGAGGAAATTCTTAGTGAAAATAAAACAAAATTAGTACAAAAGCCATCATTCTTATTTGACACAGAAAGAAAGAAAATATACAAATGCACTGAATAAAATAAAAATAAATGCTTAGACCATACAGTGGTTATCAGAAGGTAAAGGTGGGAGTATAAACTCCAAAATAGTGGTCAGTGAAATAGTGAGGAATGGAATTATAACTTAATGTTGAAATTATCATAGCAACTACAGATGTTGATTTATAACCATGCGTACTTGAAATCTACATAATGTTATTAACCAATATTACTTCAATCAAAAAAATTAAAAAGCCAAACAAACAAAGACATTGACTCAGTTCTTGCAAGAGGGATGTAAATCAGCCTGCCCTCAAAAGTTTGTATTTCCCTACTTAGTAAAATGCAAAAACTTGAATTATGTGTAAGTACACGGGTGCATGTGTGTGGGTATACTCTATATGTGTATGTATCTTAAGGATAATTTGAAATTTAAAAAATTGTACAAAACACACATACTTTGATGACTAAAATTTGATGGATCCTTTCTTTGAGGTATTTCAAGATTTTTCTTTCTGTGAGTCCGGGATCCTTGCTGCACTTTAGAATAAACTGCTTCTTTCATTACTGAACAGCAGATAGAAGATAAAAACAACAGAAAAATATATTTTCAGTTCATGTGTGTTGTGAAACCATTAATAAAATTGGTGTTGAACAAAACGGTCATCACAAGCACTTCTTTACCTCCCTGTTTTATTCAAACTGTCCTCGTATTCTATATTTTCCTTCTAGTTTTGCTCCTTGTAAAGTTAGTTTATCTGCTATGTAATCGGTAAATCATTTTCACAATCTTAATAGAACTAGACTGTTCAGTAACAATTTCTACTTTCACATTCTCATTATTCTACATCCTCATCCTGTCAATCATCTCCTCTTTTCGTGCTGTTAACAAATTTTCCCCAGTGGCTTACATAGTCTTTGATATTCTTTCTTTTCTTTGTTACAGCCATCAATTTTTGTTCAGTTTTCTTGTGTTATTAGAAAAAGTGCCATTTCTCTTCCAAACTATTGTTTTGAAACCCCCCCAAAAAAACTGTAGCTCAGAAGGAATTTGTAATAAAATTCAAATTACAATATTTTAGAAAATTTGAAAGGAATTAATGTTTTCACTCTTACAGAAGACTTAAATTCTCACAATCAAATCTCATTATCTTTACCTCAACTTAAATTTTCTTTTTATTGATCCCATATTGTATATAATTTTTAATTTTCTGATTATCATAATAAATCATAAAATGATAACAGCTATTATATTACAATTATTAAAAATAAATATTTAAAATAACTTAATACTAACCAATCACACCTCATATTTCTCTTTTCTTCAAACCTTTGTTACTTTACTTCTTTTCCTGCCTCCTCATTCTCTCCCAAAGGTTTTATCACCTTTTTTCCCCAACTGATACACTTGAAGCATATACAATATATTGACACAGTAATCTGCCTTTGACAGATTTTATAACTTTAGACCTTTATAAATAAATACCCCTTGAAATCCTAAAAGAAGCACATTTTCAAAATTAGAATAAGTGGAAAATGATAAATACCTACTTTTTAGAAGAAAAATATCTGTAGAGTATGTACATATATCCTTGGAAGAAGCAGATGTTAAATCTTACTAAAGAAGTTGGAAGTGATGGTCCATGGTATTCACTGATGGCCAGTAGAGGAGATAAGACGATATATAAATGAAGAGGCTAATAATTTCTTTTTCTCTCCCATGAGAGACTGATAGGTGAGCACAGAGGTCAAGAATAAAAGCTCTGGAAACAACCACACAGGAAACTCTTCTACTGCTGCTCATTTTAGCTCTGCCTCATCTCTACATAGGACCTTTCTTCAGCCTTACCTCAAGATACCTAGTATATCTGCACTAATAGGCAATCTTTTTTGTTTCAATTTTTGCATTGCCACCTATATAGTTGAATGCCATTGACTGTGAAGAAAGTAACTTCAAGGTTTTTAATCATTTAAATATAATTTATTGCTTTTTGCCGCTATGTTGAATTATCTTGATTGACTTTCAGGTGTTGAACCATTTTGGTGTCCTTGGCATAAAACCCACTTGGTCATGGTGTATAACATTTTGAATGGAGAGTTGGATGCAGTTTGCTAAGGTTCTGTTGAGGACTTTTGCACCTATCCTCCTTAGGAAGCTTGGTCTGTAGCTGTGTGAGTATGCTGCCTTCATTAAGTTTTGGTAGCAGAGTAACATTGCCTTTATAAAATGTGTTTAAAAATTCTTCTTCTCTCTTAGTTTGTAGAAGTGTTTGCATATCCTGGGTATTAGCTTTTCCTGGCAGCTTTGTAGATTTCACTGTGAAGATACGTGGTCCTGGTCTTTTGCTTATGGGAGAGGTTTGATTGCTGTTTCAATGTCCTCACTTGTGAGGGCTATTTAAGATTTCTGTGTCTCTCCTATTTAGTCCAGACAATTATATGATTCTAGGTATTTGTCTGTCTTTTCTAGATTATTGGATTTATTGCATAACAATACTCATGTAGTCTCCTATAACCCTCTGATTATCTGCTGTGTGTGCTGTAACTTCTATTTTGTTTGAATTTTCTTCCTTATTTTCTCAGAGAGCCTAACTAGAATTTGGCCATTTTGCTTATGTTTTTAAAGAATTACCTTTTGGTTTCATTGATAGCGTGGATTTTTTTTTTCAATTTTCTTGAAGATTTAGTAATTTACGTATACAGAACTGGGGTATAGGCCAGCGGTCAGAGATTCAGGAATGGTGAGAGGATCCACCAGAGACAGAATGGGGAGCAGAACAGGCAGGTCTATGCAGTACACTGCTGAGGGGAGCAGCAGGCAAATCAGGAGAGGTCTGGTGTGCCATGTGGTGAACTCCCTGGCCAGGAATCGAAGCAGCTGCATCTAGCTTCATAGTGCTGTGTTTTAAACCGCTGCACCACCAGGGAGGGCCATTTTTTTTTTTTTTTCTTAATTTCTATTTAATGTATTTATTCTCCAATTTTGTTCCATTCTATAGGATTTTGTTTTATTTGTTCTTCTCTTTCTAGTTCTTCAAAGTGATAGAAGGGTTATTTAGTTGAACTCTTTCTTGTTTTCTGATGTGGGCCTGTATTGCTATATAATTGCTATATACTCCTTCATTATCATTGCTGTTATGCTCTATAAGTTCTGGAAGTTTGTGTCCTTGTTGTCATTTTTGCCTCATTAGCCTAGAATTCTTTCAGTAGTGTGTTTTTCAGGCTGCATGTATTAGAGCTCCCTGCTTTCTTTGGGTCATTTATGTCTAGAGTGATACTTTTAGGCTCAGAGAGAATGCTTGGTATGCTTTCAGTCTTTATGAATTTGATGCTTATCATGCTCCAATATGTGGTCAATCCTGGAGGATGCTGTGCGGGTATTGTGGTACAGGAAAAAATAGTAGCAAATATGCAGAAGCTAGAAAAATCTGTGATTCTCAGGGAGATCAATTTGATGGGAGCAAAAGGGTGAAGAGGAGCATAAATCCTCAGACTTCCATACTTTATTGACAATCTTAATTTTTATTCTCAATACAAATGCCATTTATGTTTGTAAAAGGCATGAAAACATGGGTTAAACCTGTGGAGATAAAGAAAATGCATTGTTTTTTACATAGTTAAAGTGCAAATTTTAGTGAAAAAAAATTTTTTTTTAATTTTTTTGTGTGTGATTCAAAGCATACCACCCAGCATTTCCAAAACATAACAATTAGGCACCTATTTTTAAGATTTTTTACTTTTAAATATTTAAGACACAGAAAACATGTAATAAAAAGCTCATTTATTGTTTTAAATAACATAAGGTAATAAAAACTGGGCTAGGCTTCAATTTCTGGAATTAAGTAATGGTAGACAGGTTGAGATTAAGTCTCAAAGAAAATAGAAAAAAGTTTTAAAATATTGTTGATAATGTAAATTAAGGAAGACATTGTTAAACCAATAAGAAGGTTAAAATTGTGTAGAATTCCATCATTCAGTGAAAATTGGCATCTCAAGTAAAAATAACCAAAGAAATAGATTTTCTGTCTCAGGGCTCATAGTACACCCAAGGAACTTTAGTTTCTGCTTTGATGGTGTCACAGAACACTGGGGCTTAAGATAAAGTATGTGGGTAACTTAACCTTAATAATCAACACACTCTTCAAAAATGGACACTCGAGATTACAATGTCATGTCACAAATAACAATTACAGGTAACAATCTGTATTTCAGGTAAGAGTAATACAAACCACAGCTAATAAAGCTAAGGAGATTCAAAGCCCAAAATGCCTCTATGACATAAATATTACCTGGGGAGGAAGACAATTAAGTAGCTGCTTGCAATCACCATCTCAAAGAACTTTCTTTTGCCGGTGTTTACTGAATCATTATTTACATAGCCAGGGCAGGAAAACAAGTTCAGTGTTCAATGGGCAGGTGACTAGATAAGCAAAATGTGTCTCTCTCTCTCTCTCTCTCTCTCTCTCACACACACACACACACACACACACACACACCGATATACTAGTCTGTGTTGAAAAAGTAGGAAAGTGTCCTTTGTGACAATGTTGGATGAAACTGGATGTCATTATGCTCAGTTGGAATAAAGCAACCACAATGCCAAATACTGCATCATCTCGCTTATCTGGGGAATCTAAAAAAATTAACTTGGAGAACAGAAAGAATGGTGGTGTCAGGGAAATGGGGCTGAGAGAAATGAGGAGAGCTAGTAAAAGGATACAAATATTGAAAATTCTTTTACTGGAACAGACTCTTATCAACCCAGTTTGGCACAGAGATCACTGCCCTCGATCACTGTCCTGTCATTCATGTATTAATCTCCCAAAATTTAGCTCCCTTGGAAACTTAAACTTGCTTATCATTACTTATTACGTCCTGCAAATTGTTGTTTTTGTGTTGATGTGTTACTCTTTATTTTAGATTTCTCAAGTGCTTCATGCACTCTGTGTGAATGTGCTATTTTCTCTTGTTAATCTTTTGATTTCAGATCTCCACATGAAAACACAAGATAAGCAAAATTTGCTGCCTTAGTTTCAACCTCTGGTAAGTGGGAGTCAAAAATAAAAATATTCTTGAGAACTGGTAACCACATTAGTGCTCACTTAAATAAACAGCCCCAATTAGCAAAATCAGCAAAGCTAAGTCAGAAGTATTGCATTCAACATTTATTTCAAGTCAATTAACAACTTTCCTATTAAAATATGTTTAAGTATTGAGGAGATTCATTTCAAGCCAATTTTTAAATAATTTTGACTAGTACCCTTATATAATATATGAACATGAAGGCAAATGTCACAATATAGACAAAAAAATATATAGATGACACAGAGAAAATGGTATATAAAAGATAACAATATTTTAGAAAAACTGATGTTAAGTAACCTGAATCTGGCTATACATCAAATTTTATACATTTTTTCAAGTTTTTTCTATGCTTTCTAAATTGACATCAAAAGCAAAACTAAGGAATGACTGCAGTCATCCTGTTCTTTGTCTCCTAAATGCATTTACATCTGCCAAATATTTAGGCTAAATAAAATAGGGTTGAAAAAAAGAAAAATGCAAACAATGTATTTTTACCTTCATTACTATTTTTTTTAATTAATTTTTATATAGTTACTTATAACAATGTTTACTTTCCCCTCCTCCCATAATTTTCTTTCTATCGTTTCTGTAGTTAAAACTAACTTTTTAAGATATTTTACTGAATAACACCTAATTTTAGCAAAATAAATATTGGCTATAATGTAAGTTCCCACACAGGAATCTTGGGTGTTCTTTTCCATTTTATTTCTATTGCATTTTGGTCTAATCTGAATGTATTGTCTTCCTAAAGCATAATAGCCCTCAGCTTCAGCAACTAACTTGCCATGTTTTATATATATGCATTTATTGTTCACATCCATGTGTCCAACAATCTGAAATCTAAAAGAGAAAATCTTTTTCATTAAAAGATTAATTTGTTTTATATATCAATTACATTTTCAAATCAACAATATTTTGATATCCTTAAAAAGAAACAAAAATTTCACTTTCCCAGGCTCTACAATGCAGATAATGAGCATACTGTCATCCAAAGTTTAAGAATAAATCTGGAAGATTTGTGAAAACGATGCCTAATAATCTGCCTAAATTTCTGTGCCTTAGGCAATTTCAAAGTAGTGCTGCTTTCAATTGACTACAGTTTTATTTGCACAGCAAAGATCAGAATTCTCATAACAGTAAATAAAAAGCAATGTTTTTAAGCAATCAAGTATTATAATATATCATCAAGATCCATGAAAAGCCACATGAACATGTGCTCTAATTCCTGAAACAGAGCATGTGATCACTAATGAAAGTGCAGCAATTTGAAAGGAATATGCAATCACAGATTTCAGGTGAATCAGCAATCTTAATCAAAACAGAGGACTTATGTTTGGAAATCATGTCTTCAGTTTGGGCACAGTAGGAGAAATCTAATATATTTCATTGTAAAATTTTATAGTAGAAATCGTAAGATTTAATTTTATTCATGTATGGCATGAAGTGTTTTACTGTCAAGACTGATAGGAAGTGGGGTGTGGACATAAAAGTAAAAAATCACCTTCATAAGTTGTTCTGATACTTTCCACATCTTGAAACTTATCATTTAATATATGTTGCAGAACTTCCCTATAAACTAGGTTTTCTTATTCCCCTTAGTTTCATAGATAATGGAACAGAAACTGAAATACAAATGTTTGAGCAATAAGACTAACATCATACCAGTGGCAGGAGAGTTGAGGCCTCTCTGTCATCTACCTCCTCTTATTTATTTATTATGTTCGCATCTGTTTGGAAACAATAGCTTCTCATATGCACAGTAAATGTTTATATTAGAAGACCATGATAATAATCTGAACTGAAATTTTAAAGCATCAAAATACTTACTTATCCAGGGTAGTTTGTGCCATCAAGTCCAATTTGTCTAGCAGCTGCTTCTGTAGTACAAATTGAGGGCAAATTTTGCTCTCTGCATATCACAGTGCATCATTGAAAATTTCATGGCAAAATTTTGCAGTGAGAGGAAAGAGATTCAGAAAACAGATCATTTCCTGAAAGAGGAATATAATCAATTTCAATTATAAGTTCTCCAGGGGTCTCAGTTTTTATATAGAATGCATTGGATTAGATGAACTGTAGCATCACTAATTAATGACTCATTTATTCATTGAACATTTATTTTACTTCACATTATATTTTAGTTCTTCTCTTAGGTTATGGTTGAAATGGTAAGCAAATGTCTGAGAGTCATGATCACATTAATTAGGTGCTGAAAAATGCTGAAATTAATTACTTATGTACTAAGTAGTTGCATTTGCCATAAATTGGAAATACAGGATCAAGGGAGAAGAATTAGCAGGAGATTTTAACATGTTTTGGTGAACCAAGAAAACTTTTTTAATGAATTAAAATCCTAAAAGGAGGCTACATTAATGAAGAACAATTTGGATGGGAGAGGTAGAGGAGATAAAATGTGTCACAGGCAGATAAAAAAACCGTTTGAGAACCAAGGCATGAAAGAAGATGGGAAACATGATAAATTTATGACAAATGGGACCATAGTGGATTCCCTAAAATAGATTTGTGGGGGTTCCTCCATAATGAGGTAGAGAGAGAAATAGGTAGGATCAGAGTACAAATGAAATCTGCACATTCCATGATGTCTGTGCTTTATCCCAGATGCTCGCAAACATGCCCACATTTGCTGCAGTGTAGGTAAATGATAAAGATTTCTGTGACTGTGGGGTAGAAAGTGTTTAAAATAATTTAACACATGAGTAATTGCTACATTCTTAAAATTTTCTAATATCCAATCTGTTTTAGAAAAGAATATCTTTTCCTTACCATCTCTTCTTCAAAATTCAATTTCCCAAATCTTGACTCTAAGCTGGTGTTCTGACACACTCTTTCCAAAGAAGCATCTCTTTTTGCAAAATAGTAGCAGCTTTCTCCAAACTGATGACAGTCATTTGAACAAGTAGGATATTTTCAATCCATTAAAACAATGGGTCTATGTGAATACCTTCCATCAGTTGCAAATGATATCAGATGAACTCACATAGCAAATCTATGGTCTACAACAAAATATCTTTGTGTTTTACCTATTAAGACTGATCCTAAAGTTACTGTTTGATTTATCATTGCTTAATAAATCACCTAGTTAAAAACATTTTGGTCTTGAAGTTTAGTAAGAAGCATATAGGGAAATTTTTTAAGTCACAAAATTATAGGTGCATATGTCCAATATAAATCACAGTTGAAATTTATGATTCCTCATTCCTATATTTAGAGTAAGAAAGAAACATCCATATACTTAGTATTATTTTTAATTTTCAAAAATTAGGTAATGAGAAATACACATATATGTATGCATATACATATATAAAATCATAGCTATCACTCAATATGAAATGATATTGTGGAAAAATAACTCATTCCACCTTAGTTACCCTTTGCTACTTCTATCATTGTGAGTATATAATATACATAAATGACTTCATGAAAAATACACGTTGATATCCAAATATATATGAATAATATCTGCTCACATTTATTCAATTCTATTTATCAAGGAAAAAGGCTGATGCATAATTAATTCTGCTCTCTTTCCTGAAAATAAAGTTATAACTCAAGTGTCTTCCAAAATTACCTATTTTAATTGGTTCACTATTGCAGGATATTTCTTGGATGTTCCCCAGATGACATGATTTATTGTCCCCTGAAGAGATTTGAAAATGATCAATTATTTTCTTCCTGTCCAAAATATTGTTTTTAATTGAAACAATCTTGTATTGCAATACAGTATATTTCAGAGATCAGATTCTAGTGAAAAATTAGTGGACATTCTGATCTCCAAGTCACTGTACTAAATTTGATGTGGTATGGGCACCTGTGGTTTGGTGGTGGGTGAAAGTTTTAAAAATTTAATATCAAAAAGAAAAAAAACTAAAAATATGAAATTTAGTATGTTAAAAAAGCAATAATAATGCCTATTTTTATTATTTTTCATTTATTCCTTTTTCCCCAATTATACACAATAAAACAATAAACCTGAATAAAATGAATAATATCACTTAGAGAACTCATGTAGTAGAGTTTTAAACATAAAAATGAAAATTGTAATACAAGTAGATATTCATACAGCAATGATTAATTAAGTAAATTTTGCTGAGATAACAATGAGAAAATTTTGCAGTTAGAAATATTTTTCAATCATTTCATAAAGGAGACATCAGAATAAATAGTAAGGCAGGAATTAAGGTTTGTGACATGCTTAAATTGGACAGTATTGATAGGCCTATAATAAATCTTCTTCATCTATGGAGGAAATACACTTAGTATGGAATTAAAACAATCAAAAATGTATTATTTTTCAAAATAATGCTCTACATGAGTGGGAGAAAAGCAGTTTCAATTTCTATTTTATATGTATTTATATTTTTTCAATCTTATATACATACATATGTATGTGTACATATATATGTGCATATACACACATATGTATATGTATGTACACACACATAGTGACACATTGTAATAAAATATATTGAAGACAAAATTGTATGTACACATTGTAATAAAGTATATTGAAGACAAAATTGAGTGCCACACAAATGACCCCCAGAATCACTGCAGTGATTTTTTCCTACAGAAAGAGAAAATAAGCCTTGTGCCATCAGCCTCTAAATTTTTGTTCAGTGTTCTCCTTCTCTTCTAGATATAGGAAACTACATTTGAGTTCATGTCCTGAAAACAGAGACAAGCAAAGCATCTACAGAACTGCTACTTTTAAGTGTGTGTCAAGAATCTCAGTCCAAAGCCTAGCAGGTGAACTGTGTACTGATGGGAGATAAGGCTGTGACCTAGAGGAGGTGGGAGGCAGACTGCCTGTCAGAACACTGAGGTAAAGGGCTGCCATGAAGCAGAGAGGTTTAACAAAGTCTCAAGGCAAAGCAGATCATACCAGACTAGAATTTTGCCTAGTACAGACTAAGGGAAGCTCACCTACTTGCCAGTAGTCTCTGGAGGCTTCACTGGATGCTTGTGGGAAGAAGGGGAATTTCAGAACACCTGTGAGACCCAACTCTGTGGGACAGGTCTGCAGGTGGGTGGGTAAATCCCAGGACCCTCCTTTCCCCGAACTCTAAGACAAGGAGGATTCAAAGACATAGAATTCATTCTCTCCATGAAGAAAACTTCCAGAAGAAATTCCATCAATACTCATTGTACATGTCACACACTCACACATATTGCAAGGAATAAAGTCCAAACATTAAAATAAATAAATAAATAATCTTTCATACCAATGTTATATATAACTTTTAAATTTTTTTAGCAATGATTCATTTTTAATTCCATGTCTGTGATGATCTTCAGAGATTGAAGTAAATATTGAATGATGATTTTATTAAATAGTCAAAAATATTACACTATTACCCTTGAGAAATTTTCAAATTCAAAATATTTGAATCTTAAATATACTTACAGTGGGATGAAAGCTAGATGACAATTTATTTTGTTATGTTTCAAATTTCAAAATAAGTTGGAAATTAACCAAAGAACTCCAAATATATGAAAACACCAGTACTAACTTAATGTTTAACATGTTTGGCAGAAATTGAATTATTTTACAATAAGAAAATAACACAGATGGCCATAAAACATAGAAGGTAAAGAATTGAGCCTGGATAGTAGTTAAAGAGATCAAGGGAATAACTGGTCATGGAGTTTGAAATAACTGGTCATGTAGTGGTCCAGTACAGATTCAAGACAAATGGAGTTAACACTTGCCAAAGTCTGTGAATCTGAAGACCTTCAGTTTGATTGGAGCAAAGGATGGAAAAGATGCAGAGTGAGAAAAGGAGGAGGGATGAACGCAGGTTAAAACAAGAAGAACTTTCCACACCTAACTGAAGATTTTAGATTTTATTCTAAGTGCAATTGCCACTGGCGTATTTTGTAATGGGCATAGAGATATGGGTTCAAATTTTGTAGGAGGAGATTGGTAAAGAAAAAAAGTGTGGTGGAGAAAATAACTTGTTTTCTGCATAGTCAATCAGGGTTAAAGTGTTGATCTGAGTTGGTCTTTAAATTACCTTGTAAAATACACCAGAAAGGAATAAGAAAAGATAACATTTAGCCACAGGTGATTTAAATTTTTATTTAAAAGAAAGTCACAGAAATTCTGCAAAAACAGGTACACCTGCTGTTTTAAAAATAAAGCAATATAAGTTGAGCAAGATTTCAGTTTCTAAATAAGAAAGATAGCTTGACATTAGGTCTCAAGGGAAGTGAGAGTGGGAAAAGATATGATAGATTGAAAACATGTTACAAGTTAATGAAGGCATTATTAAACCTAAAAGAGGGTATAAAATATATAGAATTTCAAGATTTAGTGAAAATGTGAATTTCCAGCAAAAAACAACCAAAGAAATAGGCTTCATTCTGGAGGCTCATAGTAAACTTAAGGGAGTTTAGTTTTTGTTTTGATGAATTTCACAAGAGAAAGCCTTGAGATCCCCTAAGCTTAAAGTTTAAAACAAGTTACCTTTTAAAAACTGGGACTCTCACAGGTCACAGGGCAGATAACAAAGAACCAAAGTCTGCATAAGAAATACTAACAAGGACTGTTACTAATGCAACGAACCAGAAGCTCATACAAAAAGAGGCTCTTTGACATAAAGATTACTTGATAAATACTACAAAATAAGTATTATTTTGAACTGAAGACAATTCAGTAGCAGTTTGAAATCTGTCTCAAATAATTATCTTCTGTCACACCTTCATTGTCTCAGTGTTTTATAGCCAAGCCATGGAAATAACCTAAGTTTCCATCGCCTGATGAGAAGAAGATAAACACAATGTGTTGTACGCACACACAATATGCTATTCAGAGAAAAGGAAAGATGACCAATTTGTGACAACACAGATGAATCTAGAGGACTTTTGCTGAGGTGAATAAGCCAGTCACAAAAAGAAATGCTGTGTCATCTCACATGTGGAAACTAAATGATTAACTCGAAGAACAGAGTAGGATGGTGCTGGGTGGAGGGAAATAATGACATGACAGTGGAAAGATACAAACTACCATTTATAGCATTAACAGAGCTGATTATGTGTGTCAGCTAATGAAGGTGTTAACTATCCTTACTGTGGTAAATTTTGCATCCTGTCAGGGCCTCAAATCATCATGTTGTAAACCTTACATTTATTTGCACAGTGATACCTCAGTGAGAATTTAATAAAGATGGGGTGAAAACAGCCTATGGTAGTTTATCACACACATACAAGAGCAGCAGTAAATGTTGATAGAAGGAAATGCCTCTCTACACCCACTTTTCTGACTAACTGCCAGACAGAAATTCTTTTGCTGACCAAGACTTTCACCACCACCTGGGTAGATTGGGAGGGCTTATGCTCAGCTAAATGAGCCAGAAATAAAAAGAAAAATGTAGGTGGTCTGACTTATAGGAGCAATGTAGAGAAAACAAAAAAGAAATCAGAAAAAAAAAGTAACTATAATAAAGTAAAACTCACGTTTTGTAGGGAAGGAGGAGGGTGAAGGACCAGGGCATGGGTGGGAAAAGCAAAAGGTGGTGGGGCTCTGGTGAATCGGTGATGTAAATTTCATGGGGAAACCATATATTGTACAAAAATGAAGGATTGACATGTTTAAAAAAAAAAACTTAAAAGAAAAAAATATTTGCCGAAACATACTATTGTCATCCGAAAGGTGGCGCTATAGGACTAGACAAACAAGTTGACTCCAAACTTTGCGGCCCCATATATGTTAACTTTCCACCGTTTAATCCTCTTAGAAGTTAAACATTGTCTATCAACTTGTAGAACGTCTCTCATTTTCTACAAGTACGTTTTTTGGTTGAATACGCTTCAAAATAAACTGCACAGAGGCTGCTGTTTTGATTCAGTCTCCATTCCCTAGAGTTTTTCAACTGGCTATGTGAATAATCTGTACTTTTGTGACAGAGAGCTACCTGAAAATCCAGGATGGGAGAGGTAGAAGTTTTACTTTCATGCACTAGATTTAACCTCACGTAGAAGACAGTAAAAATATCAATTTAGGTTTAGAGACCACAAATAGTGCTCACTTAAGCATAAAGCAGCAAATCAACTGAGAGTGAAATATAAAAGTTTTGCATCAAATGATTTTGAAATCATACAAATTAGTTATAGTTTACCTGTTTAAAATATTAATAAATATAAAATGAAGTCAACTCCAAAATATGTAGAAATTACTTTTGACTCGTAACTTTCCAAATTTTGTGACATAAAACAAGTATCACTCTTTTATGATAAAGACACAGAGAAAGAAGGACATATAAAATATGATGGCTTTTAAAAATTATAACCAACTCAACCAACTGGTCAGATCAAGAACACAAATTTTTCTTTTCTAAAACTTTACCCTGCTTTGGATAAGCCTAAAATTATAACCAATGCTAAAATTAAGAAAAAATGTAGTCATTCTTGATTTCTTTTTATACTCACATACACAGCACAGTAGATCTGTGGGTACATACATGCCCATGTTTGTGGAAATATGAACATGCGTGTGTAATTTCTTACTACTTCCCCAGGGTAATAACTGTGCACACTGCAGTTTCTTTTCTTTCTTCTTCTTTTTTTTTTTAAGATTTATTTATTTATGCACACAGAGGATAAATAGGCCAGAAGTGCAGGGGTGTTGAGAGGATTCACCAGAGACAGAGTGGGGAGCAGAACAGGCAGATCGATGAAGTACACTGCTGAGGGAAGCGGCAGGTGGTCAGGAGAGGTCTGCAGCACCATGTAGGTCACCTCTGGGGCAGGGATTGAACTCACACCGAAGGGGTGGCTGCCAGCCTGCAGTGGCTAGCTTGCAGTGCTGCACTTTAATCCTTTTGGCCACCAGAGAGGGCCCCACCCTGCAGTTTGTAAGTGTGAATGAGGCAGAGGAGGACACTTCATTCCCTCCTTGTTCAGTCAGGGGACTTTAAAGGAGAATAACCTGAAAAAAATGAGTCTTTTTCACAGTGTTCTAGCACAGTGTGGTCTGAGTCCTTTCCTCCCTGGGGTTTGTCAAACTGTTGCTCTCGACTCTGCGATCAGGCCCCTCAGCCCTGCTCCATCACAGAGTCTCCTCCTGCAGCTTGTTTACTCTGAAAAATGATCTAATAAGGTTCTGAATCCCTGCCTACTTTTATTAATAAATGTATTCATTTCTCAGAAATATTACGATGTCAAGAAGTTTTCCACTAACTTCTCCATGTAGATTAGATCTCTTATTACCGGATAACTCTAGTTTCCCTTTTTCATAAGGCCTTATTTTATTTGTATTACATAATTCTCTACGTGATAATTCATTAATGTCTGTTCTTGTTCTACTTTGGAAGCCCTGGGAGGTGAACACAGACACTGTGATTTGCACAAAAGTGCCGCTTGGTATTGAAGCTCTGTGCCTGACCCATGGCAGGAAAAAATCCTTGTTTGTGAATGAAATAAACTTTGTTCAATTTTCAACTCCTGTGGAGACAATCACATTCAAACACTTTGTACTTGTGTAGTTAACTGCGTTTTAATACCACCTACTCCCTAAAGCTATTCTAAACCATTTTCCCGATATTTTCCAAACTATGTTTCTTGAAATTTGCTTTATTTGGCATTTTGTCCTTACTCTATCAATCATCCTCCCATAGATATCACAGTATTTAATGTTAGATATGTAAGTCAGATGGCAATAGTGCCTAAAATTCTTGCTATAACTGTTAAGGGGAAGGATGTCCTCAAGGAACTCTGCAGTCTTGTCGACTCCACCCCCTACTCCAGGTTTCTGGACACTACCCCCTACTCCAGTGATTGGAAACTACAACTCTCAGCAGTACCAGGGAGAGAACTGCGAGGACCCAAAGGTGGAGCTAAGCAGGCATTCTGGGACATTTGGGGGATAAGTAGGGCGCCATTGTGTCTCACTCTCTCACTTGGGAAACAGCTCTCAGACCCTGTGACTCTGGGCTTTCAGTCAGTTTGTTACCAGAGCTCCAAGTCAACCCAGCCGGTAAGATATCCCAGTTGTTGTTTCTGTTTCTTTTCCCCTTTTGTAAATAAACCCCATTTTGGCCCTTTTGTGTACGCCTGCAATACAGCTGAATTTTAAGCATGAGGGTGAGGCCTCACGGACAGGCTACCCAGTTTACACTGGGGTGCCCTGTAACATAACTTCTGTCCCACGTGCAATTTCAGAGTTGTGTCCATTTTCACTGGGGTTTACAGAGTTCCTTTATACATACTGTGTTGGCAAATGTCCTCCCTGGTGGCACAAGAGGTTAAGTCAGCACTGTGAAACTATCTACAACCACTGCAGCACAAGTTTGAGCCCTTGCTGAGAAGCTGACTCTGGTGGGTCTCTTGTTTCACCCTCTGTTCCCTCAGCAATGGTCCACTAAAGAAAAAAAAAATTGGTATATATATTTTATTTTTAAAACATTTTTAACAATGTATTTATAAAAAATATTATTTCTAGCAATAACAACATAGTATGTTTTATGACACATTTCTAATTGTATGATTAATAAAAGTCTCCATGCTCTTTGGAATTTTTAAGACAAATTTCTTCAGTAAGATGAATTACTAATGTAAGATCAAAGTAACACTAAATTAAAGTGTTTACAAATAAAGATAAAACAAAGTTGTTTGTAGAGGGCAGATGAGCTCTGTAAACTTATTGATGGAAGACATTGAGCTATAGTCTGTCCCTTTTCATAGTTTGAAAATATCCTACTTGTTCAATCAGTTGGCATCAGAATGGAGAAAACAGTTACTTTTTCTCAAGAGTACAGAATCTTTGGTAAAATTCTTCTGGATTTTGCTCTGGCCTTGTTAAGGGGAAGGATGTCCTAAAGGAACTCTGCAGAGTCTTGTGGACTCCACCCCTACTCCAGCTTTCTGGACCCTACACACTACTTCAGTGATTGAAAACTACAACTCCCAGCAGTGCCAGGGAGAGAACTGCAGGACCCCAGGGCGGAGCTAGCAGGAATGGATTCTGGGACATTTTGGGGGGTTAAATAGGGCGCGATTGCACCTTGCTCGGGCTCTGGCTCTCTCATTCGGGCTCTCACTCTCTGGCTCGCTTGGGAAGCAGCTCTCCTGACCTCGTGACTTGGTGCGTTCAGTCAGCCTAGCCATAAGGTATTCCACTTATTTTGTATTCCGCTCTCTTTTCCTGGGTTGTTTTCTATTCCTTTCCCCTTTTGTAAATAAACCCGTTATTGACCCTTTTGTGTGTACCTGCAGTTGTGAGTGCACAAGTGAGGCCCCACAGACAGGTGGCCCAGTCCACTCTTGGCTACTTCAGCTTAAATTCAATTTTGTTAGTGTTAAGATTTCATTTTTTTTAAGTTGTAGTGACTTTTGTTCCAAAAATTTAAAAAATACATGAAAGCAGTCACTCAAGATTATCTTCCTTGAAGACTGCTTCTATATACAGTTACGGGAATCCATAACATTTACCTACAATTGTGTATGATAAATTTAATAACACTTAAGTGTTTTTCTCAGCTCTTAGGATCAAATACAAATAATCACTTGATTAGTTTCAGTCTCATTCCCATCAGTCCTCCAAGCAGCTCTGCCTCTCAGGCCTCAGCATGGTGCTCTCGAGAGGCTGTGCAGGCTCACTGTGAAGAGACTCTTAGGAGACCCTCTGTTAGCCTGTGTCTGCTGTTTCCTCTGGAGGAGAAGCATTTTATCACCTCCACTGGAGGAGAAGCATTTTATCACCTCCACCTCTTACGCCAAGCTCTCTTCTGATTGTAAATGCATTCTTCTTTTTCAGATTTTAACTTATGAGATAATCCTTTGAAAGACATTGTGGGCTCACCATGATCTGCTTAAGTCCGAGCTACTACTCCTTTGATTAATTATAATCTTTTGCACATGTGACTTATTGTGTAGGCTAATGAGTATTGTTCTTTCAGTGCCTAATTTAAGTGACTATAGCTGTAAGTCGTACTGCCCCATTTTATGACACTTAACTAAAAAGGTGATTGAAATATAGGTAGACAAAATACTAATTGCTCATAACTGAATGAGTTATTAGTAATTGACATCCAAGCATATGACTGAAAAGCACGTTAATTTTTCCTATTAAATAAAACAGAGTAAAAGAAAGTATATAAAACATTTTTAATGAGTCTGTTCTTAGGGAAAATTCTGCTATTAGATTTAGTTATCTCTCTGCAGATTTTGGTAATGAAATTGTCAAATATGCCCTCTGAAATTCAGCAGAAGTTTTTCATCCATTTATAGTACAATAGGAAAGTTTGGAAATGGTTTTGGTTTGATGGCACTAAAGTTACCCTAGAATTTGGGGTTATGTATCCAATACTTGAAGTTCAGCATCTGAACAATGGCAAAAAAATTCCTTGTAAATGGAGCAATATACTTATTACTTTTTAAAAGATTTCTTTATGTATATAAGAACTGGGGTACAGGCCAGAGGAAGGCGGGATGAGAAGTTTCACCAGAGACAGAGTGGGGAGCAGAACCGGTGATCTATTGAAATATACTGTGGAGGGGAGCAGTGGACAAGACAGAAGAAGTCTGCTGCTTCATGATCCCAACTTCCTGGCCTGGGGTCAGACTTGTGCTGAAGGGGCTGCAGATAGCTTTGTAATGCTATGTTTTAACCCCTTGCACCACCCGGGAGGCCCAGAAGCAAGATATTTAAATCTTGGAGACTCACACTTGTACAAATCAAGGAGCAGTGTCTGCATTCACAGGGCTTACACACTCGAGGGAGGATTGATACTAGTAAAGACATTCATAATACACAGTGCATTCTTCTCCTGTTGTTTTATCTTAGATTCCCTTTGTTAGGCATTGAGTGAATTTCTGAACAAGTTTTGTAAATATTGTAGTATAAAATATTCTTATAAAGCAAATAAGACACATTATCAAATTATGTAATTTTTTTCAAGTCAAGTTTTCAGAAAGTATATAAAGTAGGAAAATTTATAGCAAAAATAGATAACAATAAAGATATAAATATAGATACCTGTGTTTTCAAAAAATATAGACATATATCCATAAAATATATGTATTCAATCTATATATTGATATAGATAATCACTATATATATATATATATCTCATGATATATACTATCACAAATACATGTGATTGATATTTCATTCAAGTAAGCTAATTAGTTTCATGTTTTGTGGTTTAGGTGGTAAAATTAAGAAAAAGGCTTGTAATTCTAACAGTTGGCTTCAGAATGTAGTGAAACACCCTCTTAGCCATTGTTTAATTTAACAACTACTTGAGCATGTTGAAGCCTAACAAGTTTAGCATATTTACATCACTTGTTTTGAAATAATGTCATTTTTTCACACCTCACAACATCAAATGGCACCATCTTAGAAGTCTGAAAATAAAAATATCCCGTTATTTTAAGAAAGAACATCCTGCTGTGGCTTCACTCAGCCCGCCCTATGCTCAGCTACTGGGCCAGTTAGTGCTTTCCCACAAAGCCTCACTGGATTCAGATGCTAGGAGGTGGGATCCAGAATAACCCACAGAGGAAACACTTCTCATCACATTTCTGTCTTCAACTCCCTTTAGACAATGCCAGTTCAGTGATTTATATACAAGTGAATAGGAGAGAGAGAGCAATAGATGAGCAACATGATTATTGTCTTACTCAAAGAGTACAATCTCTTTGGAGCAAGAGTTCACTGGTTACGTCTAGGTCTTTGCTTTATTCATTCTGTGAGGTGCCCAGAACTGCATGAGCAAAGAGGAGCATGTGACTCTTCGTGTCTCTGGGCTTCAGCACTGGGCTCATTTTATGTTTGACTTGAGTTTTAACCAGGCTTTGTGAGCTGCCTCTCACCTTAACATAGACACACAGCACCTGGCTGTGGAGATGCTGTTCTGCTTCATCTAATTGCTAAGTGTCAGAGATCTTGTGGCATTTTTTTTCCTTTCCTTTTTTAGCTTAACCTCAGACTAACCACAGTCATTCACATTGCAATGCCCTGTGCTGTAGGACGACTTCAGAGCATGACATGCAAGACAAGAAAAGAAAGAAATTAGAGGACTAATTAGCCCTTTCCTCTCAGTTTACCCTAGTCAGCTAAAAAGATGAGTGTTTCTGTGTCCACAGAGATTCCAGACATGAATTGTTCAGTATACATATATTAGGGGATTTCCTTAATATCTTTTTGCAGTTCATTTTTAGTTTGATGATTTTATAATCAGAGAAGATGCGTGCTATGATTTTAGTCTTCATGAACTGATTAACTTGGCTTAAATTAATTGTGTTAAGGGATAATATAGTGGCTGGCTACTTTCCTCAGCATCATTTATTGGAAAGACATTTCTTGTTCCACAGCATTTTCATGGCTCCTTGTTGAAAATAATTTACCCATATTTGTGTATGCTTGCATCTGAGCTGTCTTTTCTGCTGCACTGAGTTGTTCGCTTTTGTCCTGAGGAATTTTGAGAGCTATTTTAGAGCTCAACCTTATCAGCAAATACCTAAAAAATGTGGTTTTTTTTTTTTTTTTTGCTACTTCATATATTACTGAATTACACATTGACTTTTCATTCTTGATAAAATAACTGAGGATTTAATTCAAGTCTGCCAGGACAAGTGATCCTTTTTCATTCATCCCAACATATTAGCTCTAACTTTCTCAATAGTGTGATATAACTTTGTTAATAAAGACAAGTTATTTACATGAGGATTAGAACTGCATGCTTTATGATGAAGTCATAAAGTGACAAAGTCATCATATTAAAATATATTGAATCAAAACTTATTTAATACCTCTCCCTTACTCGGATAGCTTAGCCTCTGATAGCTTAGTCTCACCTCCCTTAAACATGCTCAAAGCACTTTACATGAGCCTACTTTGGGGCAAAATCATCAAAAACAAAGCCTCTTTTATGCGTTTGACTATCTCAGGTAATTTATTGACTACTGTGCTGAATGAAGAAATAGTCTACAGAGAATGGTTTGCTGACTCTTGGCATTGCCTTGCTAACTAAGAGCAGCAATTCACCCACTGCCCACATTACTAGCGTCACACTGCATGGCATTAACCAGGGCAAAGTTAAAATCCAAAGTACCATGTCTAGAAAATGCCTCTGATTTTCACACAATATTAAAATTGAAAAATTCAATTATTTTAAGTCATAACTCTCTGTTGTAGAGTATAACATGGAGTGGATCCATGGACCTCTGGTAATGAGATATTGGTTGGATGATTATTAAGAAAGATGGCTTTAAACATAATTAATTGTAGACAATTTTTATAATTTGTGTAAAAGAGTCATAAGACTTTATGACTTTCTAACTTCTTAGTAGGAAAATTTCATCTTTAATATTCAAACCATTTACTCTGGCTAATTTTATCTCCAGTAGTCCAAAGATAACTTCTTTTCTACCACCACAGTCAACTATTGATGGTCTAGCTTCACAATGTGTAAGGAATTCCACAGAAACAACTAAGCTAAAGTGAAAATACTTGTGTTTTGAGTGGAGGTATATCATTATAGTGCCTATATATCAAACTCTGCTATATTTTATAATTTTTAAATTATGTTTAGAATGAAATCATTAGCCTTCCACTTCTAGATACCTTAATGAAATTGTCTAAGTTGAGGTCAGTAATCTTTATGAGAATGTATGAAGGAGATTGAATAAATGTTCCTAAAATGTCATAAATATTCCTAAAATGTCACCTAGAACCACAGAATGGAATATAATCTGGAAATAGCTTCTTTGTAGATGGAATTCAGCACTCTTGAAGTATTGTGAAAATTTATATTTAATTAACTTGATTGATTATAGATTATAATATCTCAACCATGAAAATAATGAGAAATTTATATAATTTAAGAATATAAAATGATTAGTATTATTTCCATCACCTACTGTTTTTCAGGTTGATTTATAAGGGATGTATCTGTTATATAATCTAAGTTCTGTTCACATGTTCAATAAATATTTACATTTGGAAGAAATAAGAGGATTTTGGTCTAGAATTTTAAAACTGCAAGGACTTACTTGTTCAGGGTAGGTGTTGTGCATTGAACCAACCTCATTTTTGTCTTCCCTATTGTAGTGCAAACGGGTTAGAAGCATTTCATGCTTCATGTCACATTGCACCTTTGACAATAGAGCATAGGGTCTTATGCAAATGAACTTATTGCTGCTGAACAGAGATTCCAAATGGTGGGTTTAGAGTTCACTTTGAGGAGAGGAAGAAAATATAGTTAGATGAACTTTGAAGTTTTGGTGGGATCCGACATGAAGGGTTGCATTTGTGGGCTAGTATTTCTTTTCTTTCCCAACAACAATATAATTATATTATTGCAATATGTTATGTATGTTTCCTTACATATTTTATTTTTTGATTGAAACATTGTCTTCCTGATGCTTTTATATATCTTGAAGGACAAAGCACTTTCAATCAGATGAGTTATTAATGAAAGATCAAAGTAATAACTAATATAAAGTATCTGAAAATATTAAACAAATGATGTTTGTAGAGGGTAGATTTGTCCAGTAAACTTTCTCTCACTGACAAAACACTATCAATTATAGTCTCTCTTTTTCAATAGTTTGGAACTATCCTACCTGCTTGCACAACTGGCATCAGTGTGGAGAGAAGTTGCTATTATTTCTCAAGCAAAAGGTTCTTAGAACAAATGTGAAGATTTTTGCACTGATTTAAGATCAAGATTCATTAAAGTGGATAATAAAGATGAGATGGTAAAGAGAAGATGTGTTTCTTAAATATTTTGAGTTTATTTCAGAAAAGTTAAAAATGACATCATTCGAGATTTATATTCTCCTAAAACATGTTCTGTACAGCAGTCACAAGAATACTTACATTTGACTGTAATTCAGAATATTAACTTTACTAATACTTCAGCAGCTTCCCTCAACTCTTAATATAAAGCACAAATAACTTGTTTTCTAATTTATAACTTGATTACTTGCACTTTCTTGTCATTATGGACCCCCAACCCCTGCTCTGGAACAGCCTGCCCTGGGCTCACAGTCATGGATTTCTTTACATTCATGAAGGGCCCTGTGCTCCTTCATGTCTCTCTTTCTCAAATTGTATTTTCATGTACCTGTGACACATTTTATCACCTCCACATCTTCCCCCTAATGTCTTTTCTTAGTTAACTCATCCTAAGTCTAGAAAGACTTTAAACTACTACATAATCCCTTGAAAAACCAGTCTGGTCTTACCACAACCTGATAAAACATCAGCTATTTCTCCTTAAATTCTGTATTTATGACCTTGTGGCATATCACTACCTACTACACAGGCTAATTAATGTTCTATGTTTGTTCAATTTCTACTCTAAGTGATTGTGATTGTAAGATTTATTGCTCATTTTTACAACCTATAACCAAAGAAAATGACTAAGACACAATTTAGACAAAAAAAATATTTGTTCAAGAATAAAGTCCAATTCTCTGAATATCTTTTCTGTTTTTATAGTAGCTTGAAGCATGACTATATTGTTGTAAATTATGAAGAGATGACTTATATTAGTTAGCTAGAAATATTTGAGAATGTTAAAGAATTCATCAAAATGAATATAATAAAATAATTTTGAAAAATTACACTTGATATGAACAAAAGTAACTCATCGGTAACTTTTTATTGGTCTGTTGATTTCTTTCTGTGACATGACTGGAAATTTCCATGGAAATTTTTTGGCAGACCATGATAAAGAAATGCTGAAGGGGACTGAGAAGGATCATCTTTCCACCATCCAGTGATGAAATAGAACACCTACTCTAGAACTGAAAGGGTCAATGAGAGGCCTCACAAAAGGACCTCATATAATATATCCTCAGTCATAATAGAATGTAAAGTACAATCATATACATAGAGTATATCTAATATGCTTTGAAAATAATAAAAGCATCTGAAGGTAATCTCATTGAATATCACTGATATTCAGTTATATCTATGGCACTGTAAGAATTGAGTGAAAGGGATTGGCCATTATGCAAATAAGTGGGTATACTGTGTCACTTAGGGTAAGACAGAGGACAGGCCCAGTCTAGAGGTAGTGCAGAGTAAAATTGAGCAACAGTAGAAGAGTTTCCTGTGTGGGTGCTTCCAGAGCTCTCACTCTTCACCTCTGTACTCACAAGTCAGTCTCTCATGGGACAGACACGGGTACTATTAGTCTCTGCATTTATTTATTTTCTTGTGTTCTTTACTGGATTCTAGATATATGCCATGGAATCTCAAAAATAATAAATTTCACCTTCCTTAATAGGATTTTGCACCTGCATCTTCCTGGGATATATATGCACACTCTTCTAAAAAAATCAGACATTTTCTTCTAAATTGCAGGTAACTATAATATCACAGATTTTCATTCTATCTCTTAACATATGTTTATTTAGAATTTAAGGGAAATGAGATTTAAAGGTATATATTCAAAAACAGATTGTTTATTCAATATGGAATTATAATTTTCTTGCAAATAATATGTATGGAATCTTCACACAATCTGATTTATATATTCTGTGTCATTTGGAAGAAAATTATGGCTTCAGAGTAGGGAAGAAGATGGGGGAAAGACATAAGACTGATGAAAATGGAGATGCTAGGAGAAAAGTCGGGTGTGTTATATTTGTTATATTGAAAAAGAAGAGATGGACCAATGGAATTATGGGAAAAGTGAGGACAGTGGAAGTAAAAGCGACTGCCAGGGGTAGGATCAGGGGAGGTGAGGCAGAGCTGGGTGCAGGCTGTGGGGATAAGCTGATTCTTGGATGTCAGCACAGAAACAGATCTGTTGTTTTCACTTATCTTTGAATGGTATGTTTATCACATTAAATGAAGGATTTATAATTTAATGTAAAATTAATAATTGTGATTTGAAACAGTAAAAATTCCAGAAATGGTATGTCACAAGCAACTCATGAACCAACTTGAAAAAAATTCATATATATTTCTTTTTCATGGTAGAATTACTAGGTCTTTGAATTCATCCCTAAAGAAATGTAATTCAACATTAATTTTACTTATTAATTTGACTATTGACACTCACCTGAAATGTACTTTTTCAGTTTTTTTTTTTTGATCATTTTTCTATCCTTCAGTGATGAGTGAAGTAGTTTATTCTGATGTGCGATTTCAATGCGGATCACAGCCACAGAGGAGGCAGGAATTTCCAAAACCTAAAAGAAAATCATTGTCAGACTTTAGATGTGAAGGTATGTGAGCTTTCTACATTTTTTTCTTAATGTTCAAATTATACAGATTATTGATTATCTTACTCATACACAAAAACATACATGTAAATACATTTTAAATACTTATATTTTGTAAAGCATAGAAAGCAAACACCTTTCAGAACAGAACAATTGAAGCTTAGTAATTTTTACTAAATTGAAAATGTTGAAGACATGTTTTTAGAATTAGTGAAAAATTTATTGTTTTAACTGTTTTATTTACCTTTTATGTAACTTTAAAATATCAAAATATATGGCAGCATATTTGAGAAGAAAAACTGAGAATATGTTCAGATATGTTTATTTTTTTTATACTGACCAAAATAAAATTATTTTTGTTGTTTTCTGGATTTATGTTTGATAGCATAATAGTTTGAAGTATTATATCTCAAGTGTTCTTTCTGTGCTTACACATCTCATACCATCACTGTAGTGTATATATAAACATACAAAGTTTGGATATGTTCTTTTCATTTCATTTTTTTTATTAACAGTTTATTTTTACATCATTTTATACATTTTATTTTCATCTCAATTGTAATCCCCAAGGGTTTCGCATCACCAAGTCGTCCATGTGCCATCACCATAATCCCGTGTACTTCCCTCTCCACCCCCCCGTTTTTGATCCCATTCCCCACTGCACCCCCGCAAAATGTTTCTGGTATATTGTTGTTCATTATTCTTACTATCTTCTCGCCTGGTCCATTGTACTCCTGCTATGAAACCATCCGGTATTTTTCTTTCTCTTTCTGGCTTATCTCACTAAGCATGATCTTTTCCAGCTCCATCCAAGTTGCTGCAAAAGACATGTG